>NW_026856125.1:0-600000 GCF_026571515.1 Ruditapes philippinarum
TTTTTTTGGTTTTTTTTCGGAAGGTTTAAATAACTTGGCACAAATAATCACCACCGCGTGACTATGTGCTTATGATATGCATGGCACAACATATATGCCATGGTTGATTAAAGGTCAAGAAGTTCACATATTCGTGTTCACTGTGGAAGGGGATTTAGCTGTCCTTCAGACTGCCTTGTTTCCACTTTTATAATGTATTTTGTAAGGCAAAAGTATATTAAAATTGTCTTTACATGCAACTTTATATCTAGTAAAAAATTACCGCTTTCGTCCGACTTGAAAACTTAGTATTTTGCTTGTTTGTAAAACCTGTTTGTCAACACGATGTTTCCAAAGACCTGGAAATATCTTGAAAAAATTATGAAAATCTTCTTTTAAACAATCATACAGAGTCATTTTTTTCATGGAATAATTCAAACAAGCTTCAGGTTTCATCACACTCAAAATGCTTTTGTTTCCCTTTTTATATATAAAACTGTCATGTCATTTTGGGCCATTAAAGTAACATAATTTATGTTCATGTTAACAACCTAATTTCAATAATTAACTCTCAACATGTAATTTTTTCATTTAACATACACAAAAAAATAAAACAAAATCATCTCTGTTTTTCATTTAAAACAATATTTACTAAAACGACACATAGTTGATAATACTACTGGTATATTGTAAACTTTATTTTCACTCTTCTAAATCATTTGATATACATTGTAAGCAGATTCGAATTAATTTATTTTAAAAAAACATGAAATCAAGTAATTATTAATAATAAATCAAAATCAAATGAATTTGCATTTTTCAAACACCAGAATCAACGTTATGTTCTTACTTCCGGGAAAAAAGATTGTTATTGAAAAGAATGAGCAGACGACATTTTATAAAAAAGAACATTCTTTTCCTCTAACGAAATCATTTTATTTTTCAACTTCATGAATATACGAAAATGATATCGGGAATTAATGAAGTCGAAATGTCACCACCGGTCTTTCGTAGTTATCAACAGGATAGTGTTTGCATCGATCAGAAAGTAACATTAGTGAACGTTCGAAAGTATTGTTTTACTTACTTCCCCTGTTATTCTGTTTAATTAAATGACAGCTAACGAGCTCCTTGCATGCTGATGTACTTGACATGTTTGAGACATTTCACATTAAATACCCTAATAAACTCCCTTAGCAGTAGTTATGCACTGAAGGCAATTATCCAAGTAATTTTTTACGACGAAAACTGTTTGTTGTGATTTATATAGAGGATATTGAATGAGTGTAAGTTCAATACTGAATTTATTGCACGAGTTGAATAAAATTATAATATGCGAGCCTCTGGCGAGCATAATATTATTTTATTCAACGAGTGCAATAAATTCAGTTATGAAGTTACACGAATTTAATTATATTCTATTTATCACATACCCAAAATTAAGACCGTTTAAGGTAAAACAAGAGTCATTTTTCATTGACGCTTCTATAGTATAAGGCTAACATTAAGCGTGTCTTTACACTATGTTTGAATAATGCTAATGACGTCACGTCAAAATATATGCACGGCCGTGCAATACCATATTTACGGAGTCGCAAAGTCGGCACGGGTGTGTGATAAAACCGAATATGAAACCTACGTAAACATTTTTTAAAGTGGACGATGTGTCAAAAGAACAAATGAAATCCGTTTCTTTGAACTTCTCAAATACTGCATGGTTGAATGTTTTGACATCTGCGTGTCCTTGACAGACAATCACCCATGAAATATTGAAGTGCAAATAATGTCTAGGACTTCGAGGTCATCTTTTTATCATTTTGTATTCGCGACAGACATAAACGGTTTTGACGAACCCGGATTTATTAAATTATTACCGGTTTTGCATTAAAAATAACGCAAAGATTGACCCTTGGTTCGTCTCAGCTAATTTTAATCGTTTTGATGAGGTGTTAAAAACGGGTTCTAACAAGTTTTGTTTCCTACATGTTATAGATGAAATAAAAGAAAGCCTTACCTTATGCAATCTCCAACTGTGATAAATGCATGTGTCTATAATTGCCTTGTGTTGGGAATGACAGAATGTCCTTATTTACGCGATGCTAGTATTTGTTGTAAATTAAAGGCTTTAAATTAAAAAGAAAATGATTAAAATTGTTTAACCAATGTGATATTCAACTAAGTATGTAAATGCATTTACCCCAGAATAAGAAGGGTAAGACATAATTATACAATAAAGAAATCTAATGTTTCGCGAAAGTTTATGTACATTTTAAAAGAAGCAAACTGGCTTATTTGCAAACAGTCGATTAAGTCATCTCTGGTGAAATTTAAAAAAAAATGCATACATATTTCAGAGAGATGGCATTGCCAAGGATACATTCATTGACTATCGTCCTTTGCTATCATATTTCTTTATGCAACAGTGTTAGAATGTAATATATTCAGCGTGTTATATAATTTCTGAAATATCTAAACACTAGATATCTAATATCGAAATATCTTTTATCTATATATGTAATATCTAAACCCCTACTGTCTTAATATCTAAATAACTGATATATAAATAATAAAAAAAAATTATGTTATATCTAAATATGAAATATATAAATATCTACTATGTAAATATCTGATATCTAAATATCTGATAGCTAAACATTGAATTGTTGCAAAGAAACCTAGCGGAACATCTTATCAAATGAGGCAAATGGCAAAAACATCGTTTATTAATATTGTTAAATAATGGATTTCAAGCATGTTTAATGCTTATCACTTGATGAAATGTGGTACCATATGTAAAATTATCTTTCATCAAAGTAAGAAATGTAAAAACAAAGTGGTATTTAGACTTTTATACGAAATATTTAATCACTATAATTTACAATATATATGCTAACATGCAAAAGATGGTTCAATATAAGGTAAGTTAGTTATTTCGTTTTGAAAACTTTACATAAAAAAGGCTTTGTGATTGAAAAATATATGGTTTTGAGTCTAGTGGGCCTTTACAAAAGGTTTTAACTTTTTTGCAAAAAAATATCTTGCTTAACAACTGCCCATAAATAAGAATTTAATTAAGGTCACTGAAATCTTTGCATTCGCATCCAAGTGCATATCACTGACTGTTTGCGGTAAAGTAAAGCCGGATACATGCATATCAAATTACGTTTAAAACATGAAATTTTTCACTTCCATTCAACGCCAACTAGTAAATTATAGCATTGTAAGCATGTGTAAAAAGCTGTATTGTATCTTGCTGATATTTGATGTTTAATACTTAAAACGGACACTACTTGCATTATGCAGAATCATTTTCTTTTGAAAAATATACTTTTGATTAACAAAGGAACTTGGTTTTAATTGTATTTTGAAATGATTTTGGTAACTGATATTTTTTTAAATTAATACCATGATTTAATAAAGCCAATGTTTATGAACACCTCTTTTTCATTTATTTTCGTATTATCATTTATTTATTTATTATATTTTTGAATTTTACAATTTAAAAAAGGACCAAACCCCTTAGATAAAAATATCTTATATTAAAAGTCCAAAGCTTCTTAGTCATAGACATTCGCAATATAAATCGATGTTAAATATCCAAACACACAGGAAAACACAATATAATAAGACCCAAAGCAATAAGAAATAAAAAGATAACCAATCGTTTGCATGCATCATATAAATATGCAATATCTGTTTTTAAAATAACGTAAAAAACAATGTAAAATACATAATCGGTTTAATCAAATATATACAGCATGTAAAAGATCACAATTTTAATGTGAGAAGTACACAATATAAAAAAGGATAAAAAAGTGTAAAATCAAGAAATTATCATGTGTAAGTTCAATTTTTTTCAAATATAGACTTACACAATTCTTTAAAGAATAAACCTCAAGTCATATTAAAAACAATGTAAAAAAAAAGCAAAATCTCTTTAATCTTAGAAATACAAAATATAAATTAAGCCAAACATTTTGAACACAATATTAAAAATGACAAAACCTCCATTTTTGCATAGAGATACATAATAAGAATAGATCATATATTAATAGTTATAAAGATTCTTGACAGGTTATATGACCCTATATAAACGGTTGTTTGTATATATAACCTGAGACGCGAGGCGGCCATATAACATGTCAGGAATCTTTATGACGAATTTATAATACAACAAACTTCCTTCTTTTGGGAAAAAGTAATTTCTGACAGAAGCCGTGTATATAAAGCTATGTAAATGTCACGATTATTCAATGAAAAGCGACATTACAAACATGCAGTTTTATATACACGCAATATAAGTATGTCAAATATGTTTAATCATACAAACACGCAGTTTATATGACAACTATATTTAATCAAAGAAATACTTAATGTAAAATGAAAACTTTTGAATCGATTTGGTACACAACTAAATGTAAATGATAATTGTAATAAACAAATCATATATACAACCACACGCATGTGTATTCTATCTGTTAAAACCAAATGAGACCGAAAAGTCTCTAGAAAAGAAACGAAATCATAAAAAGGTACGTAACTAATAAATTCAATTTTAAGCAATCAAATCAACCAAAACAAAAGAAAGAAAGAAAATTGAAAGAGTACTGTCACATATAAAAACAAAGTTTGAACATGTCAAATTAGCATACTCATTCATGCTGAACTTTCAGATTTATTTTACCATTTTATATTTCATGACTTTTTCTTTGACGATGTAAACTGAAAGAGCAGATATTTTCAGGAATATATCATGAAATTTTCATTATGATGAATTTGTGCAATATATAAAGTTTCCGTTTCAATTTTATTACGGTAGATTTGAAAGACCTTTTCACATCTGCATTTAGCATTGTTGAAAATACTTTTGAATCGTTTTGCTTACTTGATAATAAAATATGTTTAGGTACTATATTAAATAAAGCTAATTAGATATATTTACAATTGGAAAAATAATAAAATAACCTATAATAATAGTCAAATCAACAAGGTAGTAGTTAGTAATACAATACCTTTACCGATATAAAAAGAAATCTATAAAAGTTAATTTACCACATTAAAGTTTATTTGATATTCTGTCTTGAGATAACAGAACAATAACTATTTTATCCCATGATATTACTGAAACAATGTCTGAATCTATGTCTGTCCGTTCAAATTTCAGTTTCATATTTATTCTCAACTTTTGATTCCAAAATCTGTGAAGCAACAATCCACATATGCAGAGAATGAATGCTGAGGACAGAAGTTGGGATATCGTGAACATCTACATCTAATCCGTTTAGATCACCAAACGCCGTAAGGCAGTCCATCAATCTATATTTTAAACAGAATGCATTTTAAATGTTATACAATATATAATTGTTACCAGTGTTTAATGAAAATAACTTAATTTGATGCATTAAAGTGTTTAAAATAGTTCATGCAACAGGATATAATGAAACTTTTCAACAAATAAAAACAGAATTGTAGATGAGAATATGATTTACATTAAAAACAACATGAGCTTAGATGAAACATATTTAGAGTCTAATAATAGTTTAAATACAGCTACAACTACAAATACTTTTATTATTATAGTTGTAATTATAGTTTAATACATACACAGCGCATATCAGTTTCATTTAAAAGTATTGATTGAGTAGAGTATAATCGATAAATGATGCATTGCAGGGTGCAGTATTGTCACTGACATTAACACAAAGACAAAACAAATAATTAAAGACAAGTTGATAATTATTTTGACTGACATAATCACCTAAATTGATTTAAGTAATCTTCGTCATCTTTATTTTCCCTCTTCGCAAGTTCCAGCATGATAAACTCGTACAATAATTCCAGAAACTGTTTCAGGCGCTCCATTGATAGTTTCTTCGCAAAACTTTGACATACTGACACTATATCTTCTGGAAATGTCTCGTAGTATTCACTTCCAATGTTTTCGAATATGACCTAAATATTATACACCAAAGAATTGATAAACTGAATTTCAGGTTTTCATCCATAACGTTATTCTGTAATATGGTTCTTAATGTGAAAATAACTATAGAGTGATACAAGTATTTGTTAATAATTTTTATGTGTTAGAAAACAAAAGTATTTAAAGTGTATTCATCTGCAATGGGCACATTTTCCATAAGTATTTCAAAGATCGATAAAGACAATAGAAATGTATCATTCTTAAAAAATATTGCTTATAACATTTATATGATGAGCAATAATATTTTGTTCTAGAACCCTTTATGATCTGCTACATTAATATATCTATTTTCGGATCATGAATATCACACTTGCTACAGCATACTTGATGATATGTCTGATTATACATGCTATTCACATAATTATTTATTGATTGGAAACAATTTAACTGCTTAAACATCTATAATAGTATTACTCGTACATCAATCTTGTTTGAAAGTCCAGTTATGATTTAGAATTACCCTAAATGCAAATGAACAGTTTTTATAAGTTATACAGAATATAAGTACCTGCACTTGTTTGCCTTGTCGAGCCATTATGTAAGATCTATGGAATGAGAAGTTCATCCACAATGATTTGACATGCTTCAAAAGACAATGTTGTTGAATCTGAAACAATAAGCATCACACATTAAATTTTCACACCACATCATTGGTATAATATGCTTATTTGTTATCATTTTTACATATTATTTCTACTACTTTGATCAACAAAGACATCTTTCTTCTTTTTGACCAAAGTTAAAAAGGACTTACCTTCCATGTCAGCTTCGTGCTTGTAAGTTGTAACTTTTCAAGCATATATTCATGCAAAGAATCGCCAGGTTCACCGCCTGTTATATTCAGGAAGTTAATTGCAATGTCCAATTGCGAAAGTAGTTGACCTAGGCTTGGAACGTCTTGAACTTGGTTACACAAAGCAAGTTTAACACCAGGATCTAATCTCTCCTGAGATGACAGTTGAAACAATAAAAAAATATAAGATGTTACACACAATGCATTAGCAATTTACAATACAAATATTCTAGCAAATAAAATAATTGTCAGTATTGTAATATCAAAATGAAAAGCTTATATTTTAGAAATTCTAAATATTATTTAAGTTACAAAAATATTTCTTGATTCTACATATTTAACAAGAGATAAACAAAATGTTGATACATATAAGTAGTATATGTGATTGTGATTTGAAACAAAACTGTTAAAACAAGGGAAAAATATTTTTCCAAACCTGTGGAATTTTGGTGTGCAAAATATGAAATTGACTTGCTTCTGATCTGTAAACTAAAAGGTCAATCTGAAAAAAACACAAATTATTAGCCTTATATTATTATAATGATAAAGATCACTTTATACACTTTGTGACGTTAACACGTATCAATAAAACATTCTTAGAGGTAATAACGGAGAAATGAACGCATCATATATTTTAATTCTGCAAATATCACACACAGTACCAAATAATTTCTTTCACACTTTTAACATATGGTAACTGTCCATTCAAATGTTTATTTTGCTTACCACTTTTTTCATTTGGTACAAAAGATCCCAATAGTCTCTTATACTACGTATTCTGTCAATTTTGTTGAAATTATTTTCGATAAACTTTCGTAACATTACATCTGATCTATATGAGGGTATGTAGATATGTTTTGTAACATGGTGAAAAAAATGCATATATTAAACTAGATTTTATTTCAATCCTTCCGAACTATCCTCAACTTATGTATATAAAGACAAACTATCAGACGTTTTTTTTCAGATTTAAAATGCTTTAACAAACTTATTTTCGAGTATACTCCCTAACGAAAGATGAATATTCCAAATCCATCTCTACTGGCTATAACCCAGTTATATCGTCTTTTGAATAGGAGCGTTGTCATTGGAAAAAAGAATGAATAATGTTTTATACCGTTTTGAACTTTATTGTAGTATTTGTCAGTTTTCTTTTTTCATGTTAAATGAATTTTTCTGTGACAGCTTCATGGGTATTAACAAAAAATCACTTGCACAAATTTCTTAACATTTTAACGCTTATCAATTGTTTCGTAATACTAGTATATGGTCGACATTTTTACATTCATCTACTAGTGCAGACTATCTTTATATTAACTAAAATTTGTAATATGAAATGCAGCATGTATGTATTTGGTACCATTGGAAAAAGTACGGAGATAATTATAATGTACATATGCATTGAATCAATGGATTATAAGGATGTTATATGCCATATTGTTCCACAAACTGACCCACCATCGTGAATGAAATAAAACATTTATCATTATAATAATAGTAAATAGTCATTTGTTTGAGAAACAAAAAAATGTATAATTAACAACCTTGAAACGGCGGTCAAAGGCAACCTTTGACTTTGTCGAAATAAATCTGTCTATTATACGTTTTTGTATCGCCTTAAAGTCATACTCGTCACTAACGATGTGTGTGGAACTCATTGTACAGTTTTCTAAAATGATCGGTAGTAGATCTTTCTCTGGATGGAAGTTTATCAAATGAGCAGCTGTAATATCTCGAGGTTCGACAACCGTGAATACTTGTTTCATTTCGCCACTATGGATGGAAGTGTAATTATTAAAGTTTTTCAATAATCAAATAAACTTCATATAATACAGAAACAGTTTTGCAATATGTTAACAAATTAATGAATTTCAAAGCAACGCATGCAATTTTATGAACTTTTAATTCCCGCTGAGCTAAATTAAGAAAGCATCGGATAAGTTATCGTAGAGTCGCTGGTTCAATCCTCAGGCGAGGCAAAATTTCTATTCGATGATTGATCTCGGACACTCATTTGTCTCTAACTGTTTATATACAAACCTTGATGGTTAACCAAGTAGGCCACATTAAGTGTAATTTGTCATAACTGGTTAGTTATCTAGTAAGGTAGGCATGGTGAACAAGATATGTCAAAAATGTGCTAAAATAGGCATTGGTTTTAAGTATATTATAAGCCATTACAACTAAGCATTCCTGATTATGTTAAGTATAGGAAAATAACTTTAATAAAACAGCTACATAAAGTTATAGAGATAAATAGATTTAAGCGATATGATTGTCTTCATGTTGTCATAAAGCTTGTCTAAATAAATTTTTTGATAATAATGCTATAACGTTGTTTTAGTGTTTTACCATAACTAATATTTTCGATATACACATTTACCTTAATGACGATAGGTATGTATCTATAACCTCGTTTTGAAGCCGTAATAGAAAGTCCAAAAGAGCAAAGGTACAAATGCCTTTCCCATCGATCGCAGGAAGCAAATATGCCAATTCTGTTTCATCTGTTAAACGCATGTTTGCCCATTCCAAAGGTATTGCCGTTCTACCTTTGCCAGTTGTAAACTCTATTTTGGATGTAATAAAATCATTAATTGTATATACTGATCTTAAATTATCACCCACAAATATAAAAAATGATTAACATACTAGAAACTTATTATCATTAATGAAGATTTTATGTAAACATACCATGATATTTCAACGCGTTTCTGACAGTTTTCCAAGCTTCAAACATGTCCTCGAAGAGTTTTGCGTCTTCACCGGCAAATACATCTGTAATATATTTAATCTTAATGTCCGATCGATAATTCTGGACAGTTTCAGCTTCAGTTTCAGTTTTTATTAAACCAAGTCATATAATATGCAACTGGTTATAACAAACAAACAAACAGAAAAATAACAGTAAAAAATCACTTTTATCACAATAAAAAATACAATTATGACTAGCTAAATAAACAAAAAAAGTAGATCATATTGTTCATTTCAACTACTGAATTCAATACTTCATGTATTTACATTTTAACAAATGGGAACGGAGAATGAGAAATACTAATTATCTATATTCTAACATAATGTTTTAACAAAATAAAGATAGTTTCAGTATATTTTTTTTGTCACAACTATCCATTAATCTGTCAAGTTTAAAATTATTGGGATGAATATAAAAAATGTGAAGAAGAGATTTGCGTATACGTCTCATCTCAAATGAAACAAGTGAGGTTTTACGCAAGCGTAAAATGGATGCGAAGGAATTGGTTAAATGGAAAGGCATAAATCAAATGTTTTTGATGAATGTGAAATGATTTATCACAAAAGTAGCAAAATGTGATAGTATTTTGACTGTCGTCTAAATACTAAATTACCATCAATAAACTAGCCCCCTAAATTTATCGGCAAATTATGGTTAAAAATTATTCTGGAAACATTTAAATAATAATCAAACTTTGTGAAGTTGAAATTTATGGTTGAGTTATTTCTTTAATAACTATTAATGTTTTTAGCCAATCGATTGCATTACTCCGACGCCCTTTTAATTTGCGGAAATCATATGAAAAAAGTTCCATTTCTGGCCTGTCAGGAAACATCGAGTCACTTTTACATGCACCATAAGCACAGAGTTTAGTTGTCTCTTTCCTTTAAACAATGAATTTGTTTTTCAACTTGTTTTCCTTTAACAATTGTATATAATAAAATGTATTAAAATATTTCGTGTAAACAAATGTTTAATCGCTTGTCTAAAGTCAGCACATGTGACCCATGGGTGATTGGGTAAATTCTATTTTTAGAATAGTGTTAAAGAGGAATATCTAAATTCAGTAACGTCGCACTGGAATTCAGCGCAATGGTTTGGTCTTCTATTTCTTTATTCGCTACCTCATTATAGGAAATTAACCAGATAAACAGTCTGTTATTTGTTTACGGAGATAAGAATAAATTGTTCGTCGAATGGACAAACATGTAAATAACCAATGTTTCTGCAATAAATTGAAAAAAAAGAAGAAAAGAAGAAAATTGGAAACAAAATGTTTAGCATAGGCATGTGAATGTTTTTATTTACTTTGCAATAATTTGTAATACTCGTAAAATTAATCGTGTCATTTCGCAGTAAATCATGCGACATTTTCAACTCATAAAAGACTCGGCTACTTCGCAGCCGCCAAATAAAACAGACTAAACATAATAAAATGGCACGATATGGAAATTCAAATATATAGAATACCTTCCTTTATTTGTTTAACTGTAATTTTTGATGCCTCTGACTGGTATATCTGTCTATTGTATCGTTGTATTAACGTCTTGTTAAGTTGCAGAATACTTGGAACAAACCGCAATGCTTGTAGTGCATTTATCTTTAAAAAACATAAACATATTAATGAATAATTACATTGCTTTAATTGTTTTTCTTTATGCATTTAAACTCCGTATCATTTCAACCTTTACGTAGTTGGCTGAAAAGGGGCAGCAAAAAAGTATTTGTTAATTTCTTTTAACATACAAAACAATTTTGCCGTGTTACACTATTTTTTAAGCATGTTTAACATTAACATTGTTCACAATAGATTGGTGGTCTTGCGTATTTATATCAATATATACCTGTTTTAAAAACATGGAAAGAACAGTAAATTTCTTTTCGCCTGATGAACATGTATCCATATGTCGTTGAAAAGCCTGTTTAAAATGCTCAACCGAGACAGGTTTGCGATAAATCCAAACTAAGGGATTGTCAGATATTTTACTATCTTCTTTGTTTTCTTGTATATTTTCATCGGTTTGTTTATCATACAACACTGCTAGAATACCAGTGGTGCTGCATCCTGTATACAAAAAAGCAATTGTAATGTAACATACAAATTTGTAGAGCATGTTGTTTGAAAAATTTTAATTCAAAGTGGAGGCATTTTTTCAGCTTTCTATCATTAACCTTTAACCCCTAAGCATATTGCGAAAAATGGCCGTTTTCATTAAAAAGCCTCCTGTAACAAGTTCAAACTGCTATCAAACTGAGAAATGCTTCAATACTGATGAAACTTGGCACAGATGTTGACTAGACCATAACCTCTATAACAGCATGCTAAATCGTAAATTTCCTGTTACCATGGCAACGGGGGGACGTCTCAAAATTGCAAAAATCACTATTTTGCATTGCATTTTTCAATCAATACTGATTTCAAAGTACTGCAACTTCTCAATGAATTGAGATAGAGTAAAAGGCTTTTCAGCGTCGGTTACTAGTTACATTGAGATCGACCTGAGGCCATTTTTAGCCTGTCACATGTCCAAAATTTTCTTGGCGATCAGGGGGACTACCGCCCCCCTTCAAACCCCCAAACAGAAACATTTTGATGGGGGCGACGCCGAAAAAGTGGTCACTTTTTTAGCAACAATTCTCAAACGAAAAACAGTGCTTGGGGCCTAAATAGGGCACTTTTTCACTGTTTGAGGACTAAAAAAGGGGAATAGGGACAAAAAGCCGTCAAAACACGCTTATTTAAGGGAAAAGGTTAAGACATGTGCTGTATTTTCTAAAATGAACGTCAACAAATAGAAGAAAAAATGTTTCACAAAAACATTTTAAGGAGGCTTGATATTTAAAAATTTTTTTTTAGAATGAAAACTAATTATAAGAATGCATGATACCTTTCCAAATCGAACAATTATTCTATTCTATTCTTATTCTACTAGTTAATAGAAAAAAACATAACGAAAAATAAATTTGGGATCTTTGTTGTGGCTTTGGCCTAAAATGCCTATCATTGTTTTGCTTATTTTAGTTCAATTCATTCGCAGATAACTACAAAAACTGGGAAAATTTGTCTACAGGACTTTTGTTTGAAAATACTGTTGGTTTTGTTTTTATAACGCATTTAATAGGGTGAATATCAGAAATCTTTATTCTTTTTTATTACCGCAATGTGTTTTATCTACATTATCTATCTTATCCAAAAATTGAAAATATTTTGTTTTGTATGCCAGCTGCCCTGCAGAAAAACTTGACCTTATTGGTCGAATATTATGCCGGCATGAAATATTCAGTGATTATTTTAGTTACATAATGAAATGTGATGGATCAATTGTTTAAACTATATAGTCCAAGAGATGGCGGGGTTTTATTGCAACTTACTGTATCACAAAAACAAACATTGCCATTGTTAAGCATATGGTTTGTAGTTTTTAAAAAACGATTTCTTAAGTTACGCAGCCCGGGCAAAAGGTCAAAAAATCAAGATGGCCGCCAATATGGCCGCCATAAATTACAAAATACCATATATTTTTTGTTTCTTGAATTTTTACTTTAAGATTTTGTACAAAATAGTTTTAATTGCACAATATCAGATAAAATATGGTTATTTTATGATTCAATCAAGGAAAAATGACAATTAAATGGCAAAATTTTAAATTATCAATATCAATTTACCAAAAAAGTGGTAAAAATAACACTTTTTGACAATTTGATGACTTTCGTTTTTCTGTATTAACACAAAATAAATGAAAAAGCATTTAAATTATGAGTACTTTATCAATTAAACATAGCTAGACAAGTTAAGCATAAAAAATCATTATCCGTGCATTTATGCCTTAAGAGTAGAGTTTCAAATATGGGTGGGGTAAAATTACTGATTTAAAAAAAAAAATTACAATGTTCCCAAAACATGTCTTTACTCTATAATTTGAGTTTAATGTAAAGACAATTGTGTTTTAATTGTATATTCTTTATCATTTGAACATTTCTTGATAACAAAAGCATATTTGTTTTTACCAGAGCATCTATCACAGAATAGTAGAGCTTAAAAAGTGGTTGGGGTAATACAATCCCCCAAAAACGTTCAAAATTAAGAAGCTCCTAAAATTTGTCTTTCTTTTATAATTTTTGTGCAATAACCATATATTATTTAAATTCTGTGGTGAAATTTATAAATATGTATTACATTTAAGAAGAAAAGAAACATCATGTTATAGCAACTTTAAGATTATCACAATTCACCAAAAATTAAGAAGGTAAAAAAACAACACCGTTTTGATATTTTGTGGCCTTTTGGTATATTTTTTTGACCCAAATGCTACAGTTGTTTTAGCTGAATATAAGCTGTATTAGTTTTGCATAAAAATCATTACAAGAGAATGTATCCCAGAAAGAAAAGATAGTTTAACAAATGGATAGGATTAAATGACTGTCATAACACTTTCAAAATTAAAATGCTAATGGAACATGCTTTTACTTGTAATGTTTAATAGTCATGTTTTGCCATATTTTGACAATTTTTATCAATAAATTGTGTTTACGATATACCTAGCATAGTCATCTTTTAGTATAACACTTTTATTGCAGATATCTTTTGAAATCTTCTAAATTCTTACTGAATATTTTACTTTGAATGACAGAATTAAATTTTTTTGGAATGCTGCACTCCCTATTGCTGGTCAAGTTAATTTGATCCTTACAAAAATGCCAGTTTTAATGACGCTTTGTACTTGTACTGTGTTTATCTATAGTGTATGAAGTAAAAACTTCTTAAATCTTGTATGTGTGTACTCAAAAACGGTTTATTTTATATTTAAAAAGAAGCTGTATAACAAACAGAAGTATTTTCAAATTTCAATATATTAATTCTCTAATCAATTAAGAAAAAAAAACATCGTTCCATGGTAAAGATTTTAGTTATCATAATTAATTAACACCAAAATGAATCAAAAACAACATTCTTTGGTTACTTTCGTTTCATCTTTGTAACAAGAAATAGATTATATGTGTGATTTAATTGAAATTGTCGCTAGGCATGTTTCTCAGAAGAATAACACTAAAAAGTGTGTGGGATAAAATTGAACTTAAACCTGAAGACATCAAGATACTTAATCAACATACTCTTACGGGAAGAAACAGCTTTATTGTGCTCTTTCTAATTTTGACATTCTTGATACATGTTTAAAACACCTGTAATTGATTCTGTTTTCCTTAAAGGCCCACTGTGCCTCAGAAAAGCTTTTATCTTCCTTTTTCAAACGATTTTAAATTTTGGTGTAGTTTTATAGTATCCAAAACGTTAGTCACTGGCCAATAACCTGAACCATCAAAACTATCTAAACTAAAAAAACAAGAGGCACACTAATATATCAATCAAGAACCATGATGTACGGTATGTGTAATGCATTTTGTGAGAGTGTAGTTGAGAAATTTGATATAAACACGAAGAAGTGTTGTCATTTATAAAATTAGCAATCATTTATGAATAAGTTTAGTAAAAGTAGTGAATAGTACTGAACACAAAACATCCAAATATTGAAAACATCTTTAAACTATCAATTAACATTTAGAATACTTGTCACAGAAATACATACATCTTGAAATTATGAAATTTGACTTTTTTCCTGTTGGGTGTTTCTAGTATTCCTTCGTGAATACTAAATATCACCCTCAAGGATATGTTGCCTGATTAAGGAGCTGTCCTTTGGTGACTTTTCTCTGATATGAAGACCTCATAACCCTAATTCAAAAATTTCAATAATTAAGCATTACACAATTTTGATATTTAGGTTACACACATTCTTTTACTTGAGATCATACGCTGCCTTTCAAGGAGTGGCGCAATATTATTGTTACATTGAAGATCCATTGATTACCGTCTTAGGAACTTATCTATGGATGTTTAAAAATAAAAATTTCACTATTATAAATTCACTACATTTTTGTTTAAAAACTGAATTTTGCTTAAGCCTGTGCTAGACGACGTTGATGGAAGCTTGCATATACCACTGCTGTCTATGAAAAGGCACAATCAAACTGAGCGTACATGTGCCATATTGTGTGTTTTAAAGCTTTCCGTTTTTCATTCTATTTGCTAGATTTGCTATATTTTTTTCTAAACAATGCTAGTCTGGCATAATTAACAGGTGTGAAAAAGGAGCAATACAATCCCTTAAGAACCTCCAATAAACGGTAAAATTGAAAATGTGGCAGACTTGATTTGATTGAGCCTGTTCATGGATGGTACCGGAAAGTGCAAACAACCGTCCACACCCCTTAGCGCCGGCTTAAGGATAATTCAAAATTTAACATAAAATAGTAAAATTTGAATTTTGCAACATCCGCAATTGTGTTTGTACGGAGGTCATCTTGGAATTTTCAATGTGAGACTTTTCAGCCAGTACATGAAAAGTGGCGTATGGTCCTACAAGTAACAGAATATGTTTGGCCTAATGAGAAAACAATGGATGATACAGAAATTGGGCGTTCTATAACAAATGTTTGGGTCTTATTTCGGCTTTCGTGTTGGGTTTTCATTAGGGATTCTGTTTTAATATATTTTCGATCCACCTAACTGGATTTCCTTGATAATTAATTAGCAAATTTCGCAGCAACTGACCCCTGCTTATCTTACATGATTTCTGAATGATCTATTTTCAATGACAAATTTACTTCATCAAAGGATCAAGCAAGCGACATCTTGATTACTAATCTGATGCTCACCCAACACTAACTCTCGTATACTCGTGCGTGAAGTTATTTAAAAATGCATCTATGAACTAATAACACTAATCTAACCGATAAAACCGTCAAAGTACTATTTTGATATACAAGCGTAACTTTTACTATTCTAGCTGTCAAACTGGTCTTCTTAATTTGCCACAAAATTATGCCTTGGTAGTGTTTATTCATCAATCATATTTTTCTTGGACTGACTGAACAACCATGGGGCGTCCGTGGCCGAGTGGTTAAGGTCGTTGACTTCAAACTACCTGCACCACACCGCTGTGGTATCGAATCCCGACAGGGACTTTGGATTCTTTCATGTGAGGAAGCTATCTAGCTAGCTTACGGAACGTCGGTGGTTCTACTCAGGTGCCCGTTTGTGCCTGAAATTATTCATGGAAGGGCGCCTGAGGTCTTCCTCAACCAGTAAAGCTGGAACGTCGTCAAATGACCTATACTGTGTCGATGTGACGTAAAACCCAATCAAACAAACAGACTGAACTAACAAGGCATAATTTTGTGGCAAATTAAGAAGACAAGTTTTACCTTGACCTTTATGATCAAACTTTTTCACAATAATAAATTGTTTTAATGTTCTGCATAGTTAAGCAAAACTATTTTAAAATCTGTAAATAAGTGGGGAGTATATGGACTGGACATAACTATTAATGCAGTATCATGACTTTTGACATTCATTTGTGACCTTGACATTTTAGATAAACAACTGAATCTTGTTAGCTAAATATCCATTTAATAAGCAGCATGTTTACGCATAATATTTCCAAAATCTATCAATTGACAATAATTACCTTAACCTTCAAGCCCGAGACTTGATTTTTTCTTGTGAATCTGTGGCAAAGTGGTTAAGGTCGTTGACTTCAAACAACTTGCCCCACACCGCTGTGGGTTCGAATCCCGACAGGGACTTTGGATTCTTTCATGAGAGGAAGCTATCCAGCTAGCTTACGGAAGGTCGGTGGTTCTACTCAGGTGCCAGTTCGTGCCTAAAATTATGCACGAAAGGGCAACTGTGGTCTTCCTCCATCTGTAAAGCTGGGACCTATACTGGGTCGGTGAGACGTAAAACCCAATCAAACAAACAAACAAACAAAGAAATTTCTTGCGAAACATGTCGGCAACACATCTATTCAAATCAGAAGGGTAGACCAGACAAGAGTATCAATACATGAAAATGAAAAATTAGAGGTGACTTTGAGCAACATTTTAAGCGTGAGACACATCAGATCAAATTAAAGAAGTTATGCATAATTGTTAAAAATCATCCATGAATGACAATGTCGTGGGAAAGACACAACCATCTTTTAATCATATTATGAATATGGCAGTACAAGTGAGACCTTGCGTTGATTTTTGAATGTGACACATCGATATAATATCCAAAAACATTTGAATTAAGTTATTTCAAAAATTCGTCCAGGAATGACAGAATTATTGACTTGACGTGACCATCAGTGCACAATTCATGCAAAATTTAATTTGTCCATAAATGACATGTTTGGACCGCACTCAAAGTATGGATTATGTAAGAAGGGGGGCAATGCACAAATTATTATTCCTCATAATTTTTTGTAGAGGAGGGGCATAAAATGCTGTCTTTATTTTAAGTATTAAAATTGACTTTTTTCTTTTGTGCAGCATGTATTAATGCGTCTATACTTTATATTTATATATGTATTTAAATCGTATTTTAAGTTTTATTAAGGCTTAAACACCTCTTGCTTTCAACTATTGCAATTTTCTACGACTGTGATTTTATTCAGTATTGTATTGGCCCAACAATTCATTAATGAATACTTCTTACGTCAATGACAATTATCACTTCTCTTTTCATTCATGTTAGATAGTATTGTAGTTTAATTTATACTGATGATGTGTCAACCAAAACTAATATTTATATCAAAATGTAGTGAGATCGAATATCTATTTTACAATTTTTACTGGAAGAACATTATAAAAAAATCTGTTTCAAAAAAGTATATCTCTATACAATACTTATGTTTTGAAAACATTTTACATGCCATCATCACATAATTGTTTAACAGATATTATAGAACAAAAAAGCAAGCTGATGAACATTATAATTAATGGTTTGGGTGTTATTGTAACCCACCAAGCTCTTCAAAGATATATGATAACTTTTATTAATTTGTCAAACCATAACCCACTGATTAAAGACAGACAACTGTGACACAATTTATTCTACTTTCTATCAAATAGATATATCGAAAGGCAATAAAATCTATGTTTTGGTACCATTTATTTGTTGGCAAATTGATTGTGATAATTTTAAAGATTGCTAATACGTGATGTTTCTCTCTTCTTAAATGTAATACAAATTTTATATTTCTTATTACAAAATTACATGATCAATGAACTCAACTTGTAAAGTAAAGGCAAGTTTCAGAAGCGTGATAATTTTGAACGTTTTTTTTCTTCTTTTTTCTCTCTTTCTTTCTCGGTTATTTTACCCCACCAACATTTTAAGATCTACTCTTCTGTGATAAATGCGCAGGTACTATTTTTATGCTTAACTTATCAAGACATGTTCAAATGATAAAAAACATACAATTAAAACACAATTTCCTTTACATTAAACTTAAATAACGTAGTAAAGACAAGGTTATGAACATTTTAATTTTTAATATTATTTTCGGTAATTTTTTATCCCACCTACTTTTGAAACTGTACTCTTACAGCTTTAATGCACAGATAATGATTTTTATGCTTAACTTGTCTAGCTATGTTAAATTGATAAAGTACTCACAATTTAACTGCTTTTTTTATTTATTTTGTGTTAATACAGAAAAACGAGTCATCAAATTGTCAAAAAGTGTTATTTTTTACCACATTTTTGGTAAATTTGATAGTGATAATTTAAAGGTTTGCCATTTAATTGTGACAATCATGTTTTCTTGATTGAATCATAAAATAACCATATTTTATCTGATATTGTGCAATTAAAACTATTTTGTACAAAATCTTAAAGTAAAAATTCAAGAAACAAAAATTATATGGTATTTTGTAATTTATGGCGGCCATATTGGCGGCCATCTTGATTTTTTGTACTTTTGCCCGGGCTGCGTAACTTAAGAAATCGTTTTTTTTAAAAAAGAACTACAAACCATATGCTTTATAATGGCAATGTTTGTTTTTGTGATACAGTAAGTTGCAATAAAACCCCGCCATCTCTTGGACTAATACATTTCCTAAATGTTCATCGAAAATAACAAATAACTTTTAATTCTTTTTGAGTTAGTCAATTCAATATTGTGATTTAAACGACGAAATAACGAATATCACTGATAAATACGGTTCCTGATCATGCTTATACTTGAATTTTATCAGTAACAGTACTTTGGTTATTATGCAAAACATATTTAAATATTCCAAATTTAATACATACCTTCTAAATATCGTTTGGCTAAATTCAGTGTAGTTTTCCTTTCCTGGTTAGAAACAAATGAATGTACATAAGTATATTTCATTATTATCATTTTTATACTTAGAATATTTGTGGCGCATTTACTTATGGCACTGACGTGTCCTATGTGTACGTTACTAACATATTGCAAAGGAATCAATATTTTGAACTCAGAGATTCATACAGCTTTCATTTTGAACAAAAAATAAATAAATGTTAGACAAACGAAATAAATGACTTTCTATTATATACAGGTAGTGCAACAAAACTTCACTGACATCAATTCTATGTATTCTATGTATTTGCAAAAAACAAGTCTAAGAGCATGTATATGAATTACCTCTAAAAAGCGAGTTAGAAAAAGTTTGGCAAATTCTTCCTCCCAGCGACCTCGTCCCAGTTTAGTTTCCCAAGGTTGTTCCTCATTTAGAAGAAAATCAGTACTATGAAATTGTCCAGAACTTTCTGTCTGAACCTCATCTTCACTCTTGCTTTCATTTTCAATGCGATGCACAGATAAGGTTTCTATTTCCTCATGTTTGACTTCATCTGGCGATATTTGCTGTGGCCATTCTCTTGCAGACGCAATACCTATAAAACGTTGATGTACAGTTATTCAATATTGTATAAGTTATAGTAGTCATTGACAATTGTTTTAAAATAAAAAAATCATTAATTTGTCAGTCTTAATGTTCATTTATTTCTATTATCTTTTGGAAAATCAAAAACGTACTTACAGTCAGTTTGTATCCCTGTTCTTAGAATAGAATCTATCAAGCTATGCATTAAGAGTAGACATTCGTCTCTGTTAAGCGACATTCCGCACATGAGATCTTCAAAGTCAACTAGTATATGATCCCAAATGAACGTTTGTATCGAATCGGGTTGTTGTTTAACCATTACAGAAACATCCTTAAAGATGAAACGTTTGTTTTAATGTTTGCTTTTTTTCGATTTAGAAATTTAAATAATCATTTATACAAGTAACATTTGAACAATTGAGTGAAGAATATTCATGTAAATAACATCAAAGATGTTTTAAATATTAAATGATAAAAATTATGTTATTCAAGTTACTCAAGATAAAAAGCCCACTTACACTCCTATGAAATAAGCACTTAAATTAAAAACAAGGCTTCTGGAATTCTAACATAAAAATATTCAAATAATATGATTTTTTCTCGTTAATACCTACATTTTGTGAATGTCCGCATCCTAAATACATTGACAAATGGAGTAAGCACTTTAACAATGCGTTTTGCAAAGCACTTAATGATCTTTCTGGTACAGGTCCCGGTTGACGGTCTTCAGGAGAACCTAAGCAATGACCTTTCTGTGAGCGATCTGATCTACAAATTTAAACATGAAATGCAATTTTAGAGTATATAAATGATGATTGTAACTACTTGTAAACATGCCTTATACATAAATAAATGATAATTATCTGGCCTTGACCAATCACAAAAGCACTCGGTTATTTCTTTGAAATGGTTTATCATAAAAATGGGTTCACACATACTCAACATATCATTACTTTGATATTATATTTGTTAATAATTACTTAGCAATACCATTCACCCAAATTTCATTACACACCTTAAACATTGATAAATCATATCTTTCAAACAAATTTATTTCAAACTTTTAAGCCGGTGCTAGGGGAGTGTAAAAAGTAGCTTTTTCTCATGAACAGTCTCAATCAAACAGAGCCTTCGATTCCAACGATTTCAATTTTGCGATTTGCAGTTTTTACATGGATTCTACTTTTTTCTTTATTCAAAACGTTTTCCTTTATCGATTTTATATCTATATTTCTTTTCTCATGTCTTAGGAGCAGACTACAAGAGAATATACTCATCCTTTTAAGATGTCAAATTAATTTACAATAAACTAATGTTATATATCATCATTTCTCTAAATAAATACTTAGTTTATGTGCTAATGACACTTAAATTTGATATCTGAAAAGATACCCATTATCTGGTTCATTTCCACGTTGCATCATAAAGGACTCTCCACGAATATCAGCTCCACACAAACATTTTGCTTTCACCAAAGGACGTCCAAACTATGAAATATAACAACATATTTTTTTGGAAATGTTATTTAATATTTTAAAACTGTAAACTATAAAGTAAAAATCACTTATTAGGGAATATAAAGTGCGTTTCGATATTTCAAAATGTAAACTGATCAACGCGTCACAAAAGGATATATTTGAACATTTTGCAATTTTGAAACAGCCTATAAAGTAACTAATTTTAGAGATATTATACCTTTATATATTTCTAAGACGTCAATTAATTTCATAGTTCAAAGCGTATTTTAAATAGGTGACTTAAGACTTTATCACTTGTATAATTGATACACATAAAAAACAACAACATTTGTTTATTATTTGACTAGCCTTACATATTCTGAAAAAATTGTCTACATATTTAACCAGAAATTCAAATACAGTAATTTTCTTTGTATACAACAACGACTTCAGAACTGAAATAAAAGTACAAATTGATAAAGAAGTGTTATCTTTACCTGTCCTATCTCATATCCGTGTCCGTTCTCACATCCTTAAATTGAATTTGAACAAAAAATCTTAAATTTTATTATCTGTAAATTTCCCAACAAATGCACAGTTACTTGTAATTAAAAATCAGAAAAAAAACTTTATTTAAAATAATCACTAGCCTTTAACGTATGTTTACTACCAATATACAATAAGATTATTTGTTGACAAAAAATAAATGATAAATAACACATACTTTCGCTGTTCCTGAACAACACTTCCTATTAATGAATAAACGTGCCGAGTTTCTTAACAATCACGCAATCGGAGGGAAGTCAACATTTATAATAAAAAAAGCGCAGTTTAAAATATGATCAGAATAAGAATCACTAATTGTTGTAACAATTTAGGAAAAGCCAATTCATCAATAGAATGTTTTAACAGATGACAATGCCAACACATTTAAACTTGTACTACCAGAAGCACAAAATGCTCTGATAATGTAGTTTCATTTGATTTTATATCCTCCAATAACATTTGGTTTAAAAATGTAAAAATGAAAACCACAATGGGTATATATTATAAGCGTTATATCAGCAACTCATGCCTATATATAGTGTAAGATAAAAAAAAAAGAATTGTATCATATTCACATTTGGAGTACTGTTCAAAGTATTTTAATTATTGTCTTTGTATTGCATTTACCTCAGATTGAATATAAAAATTAAACTGAGAGATTTCGTCATTATACTTACCGAAGGAAACATTTAAAAGTTATTTATAAAAATAGTTCAAAGAAATATTAGAAGTGCATTTAATGTGTGTGTGTGCGTGCGTGCGTGTGTGTGTGTGTGTGTCGTGTTTTCTTTTAATTCGTCCGATTACATAAGAGACAGTCATCTGTTGATGGAAATAATAATAAAAATAATAAAACGTACTGTAGTACTTGGTTCTTTCACCAAATAAGGCTGTTTCGCCTTCATCCAACATCTGTTGTCTTATCATTGCCAATTCATCTTCTGGCATACATGGTAAGAACACGTCCTAACATAAAATAACTAATTCAATATGAGTGACAATTTCATCAACACTCATAGAAAAAAGGTTAAAACATTGTTGGTGTTGCTATATAACTATGTTTGGATTTCGCTACAAGCTTACACAACCGATACTTTAAATAATGGTTATACTATTTATAAATGATCTTATAATTTTGTTATTTACCTTAATTAGGAATGACTATGTATGCAATAAATATTGATCAATGAGTTATTACATTAAGATATACCTTTAAATCCCCAGGTTGAAGTGCTAATTTGAATAAAGGTCTCAGAATGCCATTGCGAGAACAGTTAAAATGTGTGATGACACAAAGCCAGTGAAACAAAATGCATTTTATGCTCATTTCACGATCTGCAATAGTTCTTTTTGAGACTTGTATATTATACTTCATATGAATATTCGCATCCAATGCCAAGAGCGAAGCCTGGAAATATCAAAAAGGAAATGTGTTGTGTTATAAAAGTAAATACATTTGATTTAGCTAAATTACAAATATAAAACATGATTGCGAACGCATTTATATTGGTAAAATATAGAATAAAAAACATACGTTTTGACATCTCTCTTTGAACTCTTGTCCGATTTTCTCCACAAGTTTGTGTTCCTTTGAAAGAAAATTGTATACATATTTTTTGAATTAAACAGAATTGTAATATTGAATTAATCGTTTGGTGCAGTACATATTCAACAGGTCAAAATTACTCAATAAATCATATTTTCATACTTTATTATGTTAAATCACAAAACGTTGTTTATTGCATTCAATATTTATATAAATATTTGTTTTGTAGCTTTATTACAACTATACAATTACGGTCACTATCAGGTAGATATTTGACATATTATACCTGTGTTGTTGTAATACTGCCCTGAATGCGGTGGTGAAGTAGAAATTCCCGATGGACAGCAAGTTCAAACATTACGACTAATGCTTGATTTTCTACCATCGACTGAAACAGGTATATGAGGTCAAGCAAACAGTTGTCAGCAAAATACATTTAACTTAACTGCATATTTGGACTGGTGAAAAAAACGATAAGTTTCATTCAGGAATTTGAAAGCTATTTTCTCGAGCTATTTAGGGCAATTGTACAAATATCTTAATAATTTATACAAGTATCAAAAATGTAAAATCTCAGTTTGAGATTTTTTTTATCTTTTAAGAAAGGAATGTCAAAAATGGAATAAGCAACAACAAAAAATAAACGCGATAGAAACTGAATTTTACAATTATTGTAACTTAGTGTTTGAAATTATTTTTTGTTCAATGAGATGGCAGTATTTTTCAATTTTTTAAAGCATTTATTTTAGTAAATGAGCTTTAAACAACCAGTGCTACTAACCAGGTAAATCGAATGAACTGATTTACCTACGTTATTCCGCATGTGTACTTGGAGGCGGAGCTACAAGGCTATTGTTTTTGTTTACATTTATGGGATATGGGATGCACAAGAGAAGTGATCATTACTACATAAAAAGCAATTTGAGAATTTAAAGCAGTTTTGTTGTCAAGAACTATGCGTCTTACTTGAATGTATGGAAGCACTTTGTCCTGTTCACTTTCAATTAAAGATGTCAGCAGAAGACACTTTATGGTACAGTATTCCTCACCACAGGCAGTGTACATATCAACAGTGCTTGTGACCTGTGACCAATGATCAATATCAAAATAAATTTTGATCACATTACATTCGTGTGACATGAATAACTTTCAATATAAATAAAAAAAATTTGTACCTGCCTATTTTAAGTTCAGCAACATTTCTTGGTTTGTACCAAAAGTTCGCATATTACTTAATAAATAAATAAACTGGGATAGCGTTTCTAAATTTATATTTTTATGTTAATTCAAAAGAATATATTTCCACATGCAAGATGTCACAATTTATAATATGGACGATAAGTTACAGACATTTGACTCTATGTAGTAAAGAAGTGACGCAAGTCACAAAATTTCGACGTCAACGAGTTCTATGAAAGTCGTTCTTGATAATCTATGATCAATAGCAGGGCCATCCAGCGTACTGGATCCGTATGCATTCCAGGAATGTCTGGCAAAATTATGTGAGCAGAACTATTACTGTTCACTCATTTGTAATATCTGTAACATACTTAATAACTTTCGCTCGTCTGTCTCAATCTAGTAAATCATTAAAATAGAGCCAAATGCAGCTTTAAAGTAGTGGCAGTCTTTTCGTTCTGAAATCGCCTGCAAAACACATTTTCACCTTTGATAAACGCCCGTATCATTTTCGTACCTTTTCATTTGTAACTGGTTCGTTAAATCGTTCGTGATGCAAGACAATGTTAATGTTGATGTATGATGTCAACATTTTTAATGAATAAGTTGAACGAGAAGCTAAAAATTATAATTATACTAAATTGACTGCGCAGTGGATATAAGAACAAATTTGTTTTGTTGACGAGAATCGTAAACATTTGACGTGTGCCGCTTTGCAAAATATCGTGTGTTTTTTTTTAAATCAAATTTAAATAATTATTATGATAAAAATTCCATAAAATATGCCAAGTTAATAGATATTTCAATAGTTAATAGGTGCGTTTTCTTAATAATGCAAATAAAACGTTACATTTTTCTTCATGGAAGTTTAATGCGAACTTGTTTTGACAAACCTTGTATAGTTAGGGATACGTTACAACGCATAAAAATGTAATTATGGATTCCGTTTAAATATTCCACATAATAATAAGACTTTTTTTGTAATAATTGATACATGATTCGAGTGCAAGCTGTTACACATAACTCCACAAACAACAATACAATATTTATGAATTTGACTTAAATATTTGTTAAGCAAATATAAACGATACACAGCCCTTACATTTGCATCCATTGCTATCCAATTCACCATGGCATTCGAACTTTTACAGGCTGCCAATAAAGTATCAGTTCCGAATTCTTGTGCAAGGTGTTTCAACAAGAATTTCCTGGAGAAAGCAATATAAAATGATTGGTTAATATAGGTAAAATAAAACAAAATGTTTAACACATTATCTAGCCGTCGCCAAGTATGTTTTCATGCACTAACTTAAATGTTCAAGTTTACAGCATTTTTGTTACAAAAGTGGTTACACATTTAAATGTACTTCTTGTCAGCAAAGTACTTTCATGAATATATATCTAGACATGAAATATAACTCAAGTGCGAGAATGAATACCATATTAATGTTCTCTGTTTACATAAAGACTCTGCCACTTGAAGAACGGCTGTGATGCCACCCATTTCCTTGCTTCCATGTTCTACTTTTTGCTTGGTAACCAAATCTATACAACTTGCTGTAACTGATAGAGCAGCTCGTGCCTGTGCTATGCCATATATTTGGTCAACAGAAGTGCTATTTTGCTTAAGCAGATGTAGTGAATCTCCGAGATACTCTCCAATAATTTCAAGATTGCATATCTCATTTGTACTGATTTCCAGCAAATAATCCTTAAAGATAGAGGAGGATAAAATCAAATATTGATATGGAGATGTTCCCTGTTATTTACACAATAAACTCGTAATCGCAATAAGCAAACTTAGTATGAACTAGACAATATTGTTTTCTACATCTTATCAAACATAGTTACCTCTTCTCTTTATTTGGACATTTGGTGAAAGTTGAATTTATACCTATTTAACAAGGAAATTAAATTTTAATAGCTAAATAAAAACTATTATCAAAGTCATTTTAACACACTGTTTGTTACGTTAGGATACACACGCGTCCAGTGATTCCTAATACATGTATGTTCTGAAAATTATTCAAAATGGATGCATTTTTTAATTAGTGTATTTGAGGGAAATATATGATTGAAACAAGCTTAATAAAATTACCTCTATGATAAATATAAGTGAAACGATGACATCATCCAATTCTTTTGACTGAGACCCATCTCTATCTATTGTGTTCACAAACTTCACAAGATGCCTACTAAATTCATGTCCGCTAGATCAAATATTTCAAACATATTTAACTTATACAATGAATATAATGATAAAACAGTACAAACTGTATTAATATTGATAAGAATAAGTATTAAATTGTGTTGTTAAAATTATATAAACAAGAATTTGTAACAGAGTTACTAACGTCCCCCGCCTAAGGGAAGTTTTATATGAAGCATAAAATTGTGCTATTTCAAAAAATTGAGGTATGGATCTCAGGACTTTCAGTCCAAAATTATCATCAATGCTAGATCTGCAAATTCAACAATAAATTCATTAAAGAAATAAAATGAAACACAGAATTTAAAAATCTATCATGTTGAGCTTTGACTTATAAATGTGACCTTGACCTTTGAGGTAGGGATGCAGGTGTTGTGTGACATATTGTCCTATAGTTGTAACTATTAATGACAAGTATTTTCAAATTCCCTTGAACTATGAAGAAGTTATAGATTGACACAAAGTATACCCTATAACAGATTATGTTAATCTTTGATCTCTGAGTGTGACCTTGGAGGTAGGGACACATGTTTTGCGCCTGACATATCGTCTTATTATTGTGATTATTTGTGCAAAGTATTTTAAAATCCCTTATGAAAAAGGGTTGGACTGGGCACAAAATATACCCTGTAACAGACTATGTAAATCTTTGACCTTTAAGTGTGACCTTGACCTTGGAGGTAAGGACACAGGTGTTGTGCATGCATCTCATCTTATCATTGTGACTATTTGTGCCTAGTATTTTCAAAATCCCTTGATCTATGAAGAAGTTATGAACGAGAGACAAAATATACCATATAACATATTCTGTTAACCTTTGACCTCTAAGTGTGACCTTGACCTTGGAGGTTTGGGTGCAGGTGTTGTGCATGACATATTGTCTTATTATTGTGACTATTTGTGCCAAGTCATTTCAAAATATCTTGAACTATGAAGATCGGACACAAAATATACCCTTTTACAGACTATGTTAATTTTTGACCTCTAAGATTGACCTTGACATTGGAGGTAGGTAGGCAGATGTTGCGCAAGACACATTGACTTATTATAGTGACTATTTGTGCCAATTATTTTCAAAATCTTTTGATCTATGAAAAAGTAATGGACCGAACACAAAATATACCCTACAACAGACTATGTTAATCTTTGACCTCCAAGTGTGACCTTTACCTTGGAGGTAGGTGACCGGTTGTTGCGCATGACACATCGTCTCATTATTGTGAACAATTGGACCGGACACGACATATACCTTCAAATAGACAATGATGACCTTGAATGAGCAAGTGCGACCTTGACAATGGAGGTAGGAATCTGGTTGTTGCGCATGACACATCGTCTTATTATAACAACATTTATGCCAAGTTAATTTAAATTCCTTTGATAAATGACAAAGTTATGAACCGGACACGAAAGTGTGACGGTCGGACAAACAGACGTCCGGACGGACGTTCCAACATTTTGGGTTTAGGGGCTATTTTCTTTGTTAATTTTTTGTTTTCTTAAGGGCTATTAGCCCCTAAACCCTTTGATCACGGAATGAACCTATTGTTATTTAGCCCCTAAACCCAAAATGTTTGCTCAGACGGACAGACGGATGGACAGACAGACAGACAGAGCCTATTTCTATATCCCCCTTTTTTCTTCGAAAAGACGGAGGACAATAACCACATTTACCATAAAAGTATGATGGCCTTTTTACAACACTATAAAGTATACTTACTCTGCGCGTAAAAGGTGCTTGAAAAGGAACGCTGTGAAGTTTTTAGTTGAATCAACTCCAATATCTGTTTCATTTTCTTTTAATAATTGTTGATCTTCACCAATCGCGCTTTTGAATGAATACGACAATAACCATTCAATGGCATCTGAGTCTGGTGAAGTATTGTCTGCGAAACAAAGCTGTGAAACAATATCCATCAATACTAAATTACAGCGTTGACGATATTCACGAACCCTTTCCAGCACACCTCTGTAAAATGGTATACAAATTTTAGTCACAATTTGTAATTTTGTATGTTCTGTATGTTATTTATTCACTCAATAAGAAAGAGTCCATGTAAAAACAACATCAGCGCATTAAAACAATTTCTTGACTATGCTAAAGTTTATAAGAGTATAAGTAACCGTTAACCTCATATTCCTATAATCAAAATCCCACAAAACCGAGGTTTAGTGTAACTGTTGTAACAGTTGTGATAATAAATGATTATACATTAAAGAAAAAAGACATTAACATATTATTATAATGAGGTTATGGTATGCTTCTTCAAGAATAACAAACAAATTCGTTGAATTTATATCCCCCGCCGAGTACTGGTTATTATTAATACAACAACTGAAGACATAAGGCTTTATTCTTATATTTATCATGGCATAAACAGTAATATTCTTTAAACTTGGTAAATATTTAGGGCAATTACAGAGCCATAACTCTGTGTTAAATAGTAATATCTGGAAATGCCAATGAGATGTATGCATATTGCATAACTAATCAAGGGCCATAAATCTGAGTTATAAGTTTCTGACCGAATTAAGGCGACTATATGCACATCTCCTCTTCGTATCCCATAAAGTATCATTGAATTCCAGCCAGTAATTGCAGAGAAGTAGAGCGGAAATGATTTTTGCTCCAGATGCGTACTGCATAACTAATCAAGGGCCATAACTGTGAGTTAGAATGTCTGACCCAAACAAGGCGACGATATGAGCATTTCCTGTTGGTATTGAAGGTTCCAATAAAGTTTTATTGAATTCCAGCCAGTAGTTTCAGAGAAGTAGCGCGGTAACGAATATTTTCCTATATGCATACTGCATAACTAATCAAGGGCCATAACTCTGAGTTAAAATGTCTGACCCCAACAAGGCAATAATATGCGCATCTCCTCTTGGTATTGAAGGTTCCCATAAAGTTTCGTTGAATTCCAGCCAGTCGTTGCAGAGAAGTAGCGCGGAAACGATTTTTATTCTATATACATACTACATACATGTACTACATAACTAATCAAGGACCATAACTCTGAGTTCAAGGGTCTGACTGGAACAAGCCTATGATATGCACATCTCCTCTTAATATTGATGATTCCCATAAAGTTTCGTTAAATTCCAGCCAGTAGTTGCAGAGAACTAGTCCGGAAACGAAATTCGGACGGTCGGCTGGACGGAAAGACGGGCGGACGGCCGGACAACGCCAATACAATATCCCCCTCCCGATTCCATCAGTAGCAGTCAAGTTTATTGAAAGAATAATGTATAAAGAATAATGTAAATGTTAAGCCCCGGATAGTTGCTGTCTTGGAAAAAGTCTCTTTTCAAAATATAATTAAAATAAATGATGCTTGAAAATAAATGAATAAGAATAATTTCCTTACGTTCTGCAAAGAAACATATCATAATCAAGCACATCAGTATTGGGACGGTTTTCCTTACGAATGCCCATTTAATTTAACAAATTATTTTAAATCAAAATATGTGTTATCAAATTTTGAAATTCATTTCCTGAATCATGTCAAACTCTTATATACAAACTAAGAGTTTTATAATAATCGAACATATCAAATAGTAAACATATAATTATTATCAATCCGTTGCACTTAAATGAGGATCATATTTAAAGATAAATTATTGGATTGTTTTGCACAAGCATAAGCAAGCCCTGAGGACGCGGGATTTAATAAGTCCAAGGGCTTCTGTAAATGTTAACTCATGAACAATAGTGAATTAGCGCTATTCCTTTTTACAGTATATGTCTAATATGGTAAATCCGCGTTGTGTAATTGGTTTATAATATAAAGGTACCTTTTTTATACTTTCCACCTTCTAATGCAATGTCAGTTGGCAGTTATGTTTTCATAACAAAACTACCGGGTTATCATTGCAGTAAGCAATTTTTCACACGGTACCCTGAGTGAATACATAAGTTGTTTTTAAAAAATCTACCAAACAATTTTAAGATATTTATCCCGACGGAAATACAGAATAAACGGCGGGCGATACCTCCTCTGATTTTTATGCAGGAAACTACTACAGGGGATAAAGAGAATAACAGATTTTATTCAGACCTTTGCTACTACTTACGCGGGTTGTTCAAATATGAAAGCAATTGGGTTTATTTTCAGAAGTGCTTAACAAACAGTGCCAAAATAATTATCTCAATCCTTCAAAATACTCACCACCATGTGATATACAAAGTTTTAGTCTTTTAATCCAATTTTTAAATGCGTTTTCATAATCTTTTCGAGGTATACTGTTCAGACACTGGAAAATAGCCGAACCAAGATTTTTTCGCGTTTGATATTTTCTTCCAGCAAGTTGTTTTTTTGAGCGTCGGAAATATGAAAAAGTCTCAAGGGGCAAGATCTGGCGAAAAAGGTGGAAGAGGAAGCTCGACAACTTTTTCATGTTTCAGTTATTCTCGTACAATGGCTGTTTTCTGTAACGAAACATTGTCATGTAACAACCTGACATCACGGATATCTTGAAATATTTCTTTAATTTATGAAGGACCTTTCCGTTGTAAATCTTGGCATTGACAGATTTACCCTTTGGTACAGCATTTTGAATAGAAGGACAAAGAAAATTACATACATGACATTTTAGACGCTCATTGTGTGTTTTGCTATGCAAGGTCGTTGACTTCCTTTCGCTACCCATATTTTGTTATGTATCATTCGCTTGGGCTCATAAAATTGAAACCACATTTCATCGCCAGTGATGATATTTTCGAAAGATTAATTGTTGTACATGTATTTAGGGAACTATTACAACAATTGTTTGGAGATTCTTACTAGAGCAAGTTTTTGATCTTTTGTAAAGAGATGGGGTATTCATCTGGGACTTATCCTATCATCATTAATTCACGCTTGAGAATTGTATGAGCGGCTTTTACAGAGATACCAACGCATTTAGCTGTATATTTAGTTGTAAATCTTGCATCAGTATTAATCAAATCTCCTGTACTCTAACCCCCATTTTTGACGAAGTTGCAGTGTTCGGACATTGTGCGTGAGGTGCATCCAATACCACTTTTTAGTTTCTTACACCACTGTGTGACAGATGAAAAGGACAGTTCATTGTTTCCATAAACACGGCATATTTCATTAAATATGTCTTTCGCCTGTATACAAAAAATACAGCGGTTTTTGATAAGGACCGTATTTGGTCAGTGAAAGGAGACCGTTCCCCAACCAGTTTAGCCTTAGTATATACGAGTGGATAGCGTAAATCGAGCTTAAGACAAGACTGAACTTATTTACACATGTATTGTCTTAATTGAGAGCTAACACAACCATCAATGCACAACATGTATATAGTTTGTTCGAAACGTGCTTAAAAGCGATATATTGGCCTAGTTGCATTCATATTTGAACGCCCCTCGTATAATCATGAACTGTTTTAAATTTCACTCAAAATCTAATTGTACTCATAAAAAAGGCAATATGTACTGTTGTTCATCATGTTCCTGTGATTGTGGGTTTTCTTTTTCTTTTTTCGATATATCTTGGTCTATTGTTTCTACTGATGCAGTTGCTTCACATTTCTCGCAATAGATGGTTTTGCTGTTGCTAGTCATGACGATGCCACACTTTACACATGTCTTTGCTTCCCTTAAAATAAGTAAAACGAGTCGTCAATACAATGCATTCTGCTAAAAATCAGCATTTTCTTAAGCTGCTGAATTTATAAAGAATTTCTTTATAATTTTTGATTTGCTCAATTATTAGAATATCAAAGAACAAATTAAATACTATGAGTTACCTTATTAAGCTATTTTTCGTTTTCTTAAAGCAAACTACCAAAAATCGTTCGATTTCTTTTAACGGCTCAATGCATTTCACATCCATATTCCCTTCATCTAATAACTGTAAAAAGAAATAAGTATATACAGTTTTCAAAGAAAAAGAAATCTAAAGTAAAATTTGTTTAATGCACCAGGTAATCTTTAAATGCAAAAGTTTTTTTTTTAAGGAAATCATATTCTATTTGTAAATTAATATGATCATTTCTATGATAAATTTTAATAAAAAGCATGAAACATTTTAAATCATGCCCTATATGTTTGGTGTAATTTCCGCTTTACACAATGTAAAACTTTAAGCCATACTTTAACCGTTCTATGTAGATCTAAAAGGTTAAATGTAATTTTTTTCTAAACAAACAGCACAAAAAGAAAAATTTTACAAGAATGTATTGAAAAAATCTATAAACTGAAATGAAGTGGTTTGCTTACTTTCCAAAGTAAAGGAAAGATATCTATTGGGAAACTTTTGTTTTCCTTCGGAGTCAAGTTTTCGATACACAACTGCATTACGACAATTCGATTCCACCTTGATCTGCACATTGTAAATTATAACAAATGTCAAGTGATCAAATCATAGTAATACGTAAATGTCGCTATTATATTATATCTGAAAAGTTTAACGAAATATGTTTATTGATACTTAACGTAAGAGTTGCATGTTGCGAAAAGATCTAAATTTATCTTATCGGTAACATTCGTTAGTTAAAATATACACGATGTTTCCTTTTATACAAGTTCAACTGATAATAGTATCAAACAGACCAAACCTTTCCTTTGCAACAAGTGCGTAGTTGGTAATTTCTTCTTGACAAAACGCTAACGTTTGATTCACAACCTGCCTATATCTTTGAACCTGTCCAAGCCAATTATCCCTGTTACTGTCTGATTGAAACCATTCCGTAATATCCACTTTGCCTTTAGGTAAAATATGCTCAATCAGTGTTGTCAATCCAAGGAATTCCTGTTTGTATAAATATATGGGGTCTGAACTTATTCATACACGTATGAAATTAATATTTTTCACACCTAATAAGTTAAAGAATTGACCGAAACTAGTAGATACTAATAAAATATTGTGAACTTGCCTCGGTATTGACGTGTTTTACTCTTTTATTTTGAATTTGCATTGATTGAATTTTCAAACATGTAAGGATCAGAAAAATATAAACTAAATTATAATAAGGTAGATAAACATACAATACTATTTCATTGAATATAAAACAGTTCCATTTAAATATGGTTTAAAGGATATGTCTCTAAAACTGAACGACGAAACAGTCAAATCAAAATAGCTATGAGTACAGTTGTAGCAAAACCTTTTTGTCGTACATGTATTATGAAAAACAAAGACCTTACCAGATTTTCTTCTGGATCATCAAAATTACTATGGCATGCCATCACAGCGTCCGTACATCCACACCATACATTGCTGATGTCCCGGTAGTAATTTAATCTAGGTTTTGTTTCCTGGTAAACTTGATGGACCAATATAAAAGCGGCTGATACAGATGTGTTTTCGGAGGTAATCCGACCAAGTGTCATTTGCATAATTGACATGAAAACAAGCTGAAATTTTAGTCATTGGTCTAATAGTATGCTATTATGAAAAAACTTATATCTCTCTGAAACAAAAACAACAAAAACATCACATTTTATCTTCAGTTTAATCAGGTTCCGTAAGAGTTATCTGACATGTATTATCCATGGAAAATTATTGCTCTAAAATATATATACTACTCCTCTTATAAAATAATTTTGTATTTAACTGAGTGACTCACATGTCTGTCCTTTTTTTCTGGATAAACTGTTTGCACAAAATCGTTGATATAAGATTCAAAGACGTCATAGAAATCCTCTTTAGGAACAGAATCTATGGCTCTGATAAGTTCCATTTCTCCTAATATTTCCTCTTGTTCTGAAAAAAATAGATAGACTATAGACAATTGAACTAGTATTCACAAAATACTTAAACTTAAAAGTCATAAAAACCTTACTTAAAAGACCTATCATGTCTTTCTGTCATACTTACACAAATTCAACTAGTTTTATAAAAACAACTTATTTCAAAAATAATTTTTTTAAAAACATTAATGATTGTTCTTACTATTGGTTTCTTGCATAAGGAAATTGCGCTGTTGTAAGATAGCATCAATTGTAGACAGCATGATCCAGGAGAATGGCACTTTGCATTGAAACAAACGACCGCTGTAGCCAGTGCCATGCACTTCAAATTGTAGCCCTCTCTCGGTGTGAACTTTTGTAAACTATTAAAGTGTAGACGACGTTAAAAAAGCATATAAAATACAATTTCTTAAATAAAGAATTATCTACTACCCCATTACACATAATTTCAATAGAGAATACATGAAAGTAATAAAAATAATCCAAACCACAAAAATTAATTACCAAGTGTACACCAACTTCCTTTGTGTTTATAAGAGCTATCCACAGATTCCGCTGCCATGTTCCAACGCCACATTCCAGCAAATTTAAGTTGTGATTTGTATCTAATGCTGCAAACAGTCCACCAAGAATAGGTGACATCCGGGTATCAAACGCTTCTATACATGCACGTCTGTTTTGCAAATAAAATTCTCTTTATTTAATGACTGTTTACCAACGGTTTTGAAATAAAAATTACATAAATGTATGGTAACTGTAATGTTTCTGTATCTAAATGTTTCGTTTGTACATTTTCGGTTGATAGAAACAAAAACAAAGTAGAATAAAATTGTTTTTAAAAACGAGGAAACTAAATTAGTAAAGCATAATATAGGAAGACAAACAAAACAGTCGAAAACGAAAAACAAAACAGAATGATAATTTAGAGGCTGTAATTGTTCTGATGAAAATACATGATGTAATACCGTCATAAGAGTAAATAACTAAAGAAATACTCGTATATCGAGGGACTTGAACGTAAACTGTCGTAAGTCACATTTACACGCTTTTACAGGAGAAAAAAAAATGTTATATAACCTTATAAATTTTTTGTGACCTACAATAATAATGTCGAACAAATTTTTATGAAGAATGAAATGAATATATTGTGGTTGAAAAGATAGACCTTGCACATAAAAAAATTAAACAGGAACATTCAAAGTTCACTTAGGGGTGTTATCCATTAAAAATCCATGCTTAAGTTATTGGTCCAGGGCAGCGCCCTACTATTATTCTGAAGACAGATTTTCAATATCTGGAAAATGGTAATCTCTTGGAAGCATTTAAACCATCGAAATTACATAAAAATTGCAGACTTTTGATTTGATTGAGTTTTTACATGGGAGATAATGAAAACGTGAAACATTCCTCATGTCCCCAAGCACCGGCAACAATTTAAACGTGCCACAAGCAATGATTCCGAAGGAACCGAACAATATTTTTATAACAACACTGAAGTGAGGCACTGGGCAATGTTTTACGGCTGTCAAATTGACTTGTGATGTAAATACCTTGAAAACAGTTGACTTCTCTGAAACATTAAAACCGGGAATATTACATGAAAATTGCAGACTCGGTTTGATTAAGTCTGCCCATGAGGGATATGAAAAAGTGCAACATCCCTCAAGCCTCATAGCGGCGACTTGAGCGGTAATCAATTTTCAACACCTGTGCCGGAAGGATCAGAAAAATATAACAACACTGAAGTAAGTAACTTTTTGATAATTGAGTCAAAAATGTGACCACTACAGTGTTAACAAGGTTTTTCCATAATTGGGCGGTGTGACCCAGTTTTTCATCCGAGATGACCCATGTTCCAACTCGACCTGGAAATCATCAAAACAAATTTTCAGACCAATTTACAGGATATTTCGATCAAAAACAGTAGCCACTAGAGTATTAATAAGATTTTCCTATTTTTACCTCCGGTGACCTAGTTTTTCATCCGAGATGACCCATGTTCAAACTCTACCGAGCAATTACCTACAGAAGCATCCTGACCAAGTTTGATGATAATTGAGTCAAAAGTGACCACTAGAATGTTAACAAGGTTTTCCATATTTGGGCAGTGTGACAGTTTTTGACCCCAGGTAACCCATATTCGAACTTGACCTAGAAATCATCAAAACAAACTTTCAGACAAATTTCCAGGATATTTGGATCAAAACAGTAGCCACTAGAATGTTAACAAGATTTTTCTATTTTTAGCTCATGTGACCTAGTTTTTCTTGCGAGATGACCCATGTTCTAACTCATCTAAGCAATTACCTAGACAAGCATGCTGACCAAGGTTGTTGATAATTGGGTCAAAAATGTGATCATTACAGTGTTAACAAGGTTTTTCCATAATTGGGCGGTGTGACCTAGTTTTTCATCCGAGATGACCCATGTTCCAACTCGACCTAGAAATCATCAAAACAAATTTTCAGACCAATTTACAGGATATGTGGATCAAAAACAGTAGCCACTAGAGTATTAATAAGATTTTTCTATTTTTAGCTCATGTGACGTAGTTTTTCATCCGAGATGACCCATGTTCAAACTCGTTCGAGCAATAATCTAGACAAGCGTCCTGACCAAGTTTAATGAAAATTGAGTAAAAAATGTGACCGCTAGAGTATTAACAAGGTTTTTATATTTTTAGCTCCGCTGACCTAGTTTTTCATCTAAGATGACCCATGTTCGAACTCATCCGAGCTATTAACTAGATTAGCATCCTGAACAAGTTTGATGATGATTGAGGCAAAAATGTGACCGCTAGAGTGTTAACAATGTTTTTCTATTTTTAGCTTCTGTGACCTAGTTTTTCATCCGAGATGACCCATGTTCGAACACATCCCAGCTATTAACTAGATAAGCATCATGACAGTTTGATGATGATTGAGGCAAAAATGTGACCGCTAGAGTGTTAACGAACAAGTGTGGACGGACGATATACGACGGACGACGGACATTCAACGATCCTAAAAGCTCACCCTGAGCTAGCTCAGGTGCGCTAAAATATGTACAAGGAAACAAACTTCTCGAAAAACATCTTTGCTGGCATTTCATAAGAAATATTAAAAAAGAAAATTTAATTTGTTTTTTTTTTATATAATTTAATATGATAGTCATAAATAGATTCAAAATAATTAAAATATATATTATCATGAATTTGTTAACTTGCTAGTAACTGAGTTGATTTTAAATATTTTAATATTTTAAGGCATAACCAAAGCTTGGAAGCAAAGATCCTATTTTTGTTTTGATAGCAACTTATCTTTTAAGCCATATTTTCCAAAGTATAAATGATTTATTCCAAACTTAATTTATACCATATTCAAGTCTTCCAAAGTAACTATTATACAAGATAGGGATTTTTTGGTGGAACATACATGTATTATCATGATTCAAAATTTAGCATTATAAAATGATACATTCCTGTCAGCTAAATCTTGAAATGAATAATTTGATTATCATCTTACAAAAGTTCCTGTTATTACATATAAGTTTGAAAAAATATCTATTTGTTTTGTTTGTTTTGTTTCTTTGAATTTTTGAATAAAGTTAAAATATTGAACATATTTCAAGGAAGCAGCTGTCTGTTTTCGATATACAAGTACGTAATTCTTAAACAACTTATCAGGTAAATTATCAGGTTGATCATGTCACAGTTTGTATTAATGAAAACATTAAACCTTTCACACCAACCAAATGAAACAACTATAAATGTAAATTATGTATATTAAACTTCAGTATGGAAAACTGTATGTAACTCAAGTTACGACAGTTTTTCATTCAGTAAAATATTAGCATAGAATTACAACACATTTGCATTTATCATGTAAAAGTGACATATAATGAGAATATGTTGCTAATATTTTTTGTACAGATGTATTAGGGGTAATGATTGTCAAAAAATGCAAAAAAGTGATTTTTTGACAAAAATGTGACTTACAACACTTTTCCGTTCAGCCCTCGATATGTATCTATTTATGAATTAAATATAGTTATTTGCACTTAATTAAAAACACAGACAAATTAAGAAAATACCTAAACGTTCCGAATTTTTCAATCGCAACAATTGATGCGGCCTCTTTTGAGAGCCACATATCTGGAGTAGTAGCCAAAGGTTCGTTCTCCTTTTCAGCCATGATCCTCTGGACTAATTTACTTATGCCTCTGACAAAGCCATCACAATCTTTTCAATAATTTCATATAATTATGTATTGAAAATAGGACATTTCAGTATGAACTTATATTACATTTTTATGTATGTAATTGCTTTAATTAATATTAACAAAACATGAGACGTTAAGAAAACATTTCAGGTGATGATTTTTCAGATAAAAAATAACATAATAGAAACTATTGAAAACTGTTTTTGTCATAAGTTTTGTTTCTTTTATTTGTTTCACAGAAGAAAATATCACATATCACCAGATGAGCAACTATTATCAAAATGAACAAAATTTTTAATATAAAATTTAATATGTCTACGTGAAAGTAAAACATAAACTACAGCAATTACAACATTTGGCAAATAACTTTTAAAAATGATTAAATATAGGTGAACAACTATTATTCGCTTTTATATTCAGCGAACTCAACTGTGGTATTTATTTGTGTCTAAAGACTATACCTTTGTTTGACCTGTCATGTAATATGAGCAGTATCAATGACACTCGTTGAGTGGACCTGTGTTTGTTTTCTTCAGGGTCCCTTACTAATGACAAAGCTCTCTGCAGACTACGTTCTATCAACAGTCGTAAATTAAGACACTTGTCTTGTTCATGTCTTGTAAAAAGAATGTTTTAATGTCAGTAATAAAATGGTATTTTATTTTTGTGCTCTATACAAAATGAAACAAAATTTAATGAAATTAAATCAATGAACTACAAGCTGCATAATGATGATTTTAAATATCAATCAATTCTGGTAATATGAATTAGCTTCTTTATATGTTTCCAAACATTCCATATCAGATCAATATTGTTATCATTTTAGCTCAATTTTCATAACACGAGTTCGAAGAATCCATGTGGAATAAGTGTACCTCCGTTTTCATTCGTGTCCCAGTTAAAAAAATGACACAAACTGCAAGGCTGTAACGGGTCAAGGAATTAAAATGACAAAGATAGGACGTTAAGAACTAAAATGAAAAACAACGGGGGATGGAAAGTAAATACCAATCGGTGCCGACAAAAAACAAAAACAAGACAAATTTGTGGAAGATTACAGAAGGGCACCGCAGTCGGTCACTAGCAAAATTACTACTTGGGAGTTTAATATGGATATAAACACGTCAGCCTCTCTATATTCATATATAACGGGACAGAGTGAATAAATAATTAAATGTATATGCTAATCAAGTGAAATATGACAATCGCTATGGGTAGGGCTAAATAACTTAATACAGAAAAGACATAAATATCAAAATGCAGTCGAATTACTGTTCTACATATTTCTGTCGAAATGTCAAAAAAAGAAGAAAATGACGATGAGTACAATATTTATTCTATGTATGTGTACAACAACTGAAGAACTTATGTACTCGGCTAGCGCCTCGACAACTATAGGTTTGATCGTCAAATAGAGTATTGAACTTGAAACTAAAGTGCTTAAAGAAGAAACTAACTTAAGATAAAATAAGATAAAATATGATGAAAACAATAATAATAATAATAATAATAATAATAATAATAAAATAATGATAATAAAATAATGATAATAATAATAATAATAAAATAATAATAATTAACGGCATTACATACGGTGTCTCATTCTGATCAAGTGAGAAGTTGTTTCTGCTTTCAATTGACTTTGCAATAAGAACACTCATTCTATTTCTTTGCATATCATTAATTGATGGCATTGCAATTCCTGGAGTTAAGAGATTATCTATATGAACTGAGTGCCAGTCACCACACTGAAATAAGTAAAACAAAAATCTGTAAAATAGTGTGTTGCGCTTGAATCAGGTCATACTGTTGTTCCACAACACAAAGTACTGAATTACGTAGAATACATGTGATAAAAAACTGAAGAGTAACATAATAATAATCTTAAATACGCGGGGTTTTATCAGCATTTTATATAGAAGATATTTCAATATAATACCGGATTTATATAAATTACTATTGACATACCTGGATACTGTAAAAGTTTTTATTTTCCATTGGCGTCAATTGTACAATAAAAATTATGCTGACAGGTGCTTTGTATATTAGCTTGGTACATTCATTTATAACAGCGTACTTTGCACATGCAATCAAATTTGTGTTTTTGTCACCAGAATCACACTGCACAACGATGAGAACTGGCTCGTCATTCTGTGACCTTAGAATGTGGTCTCTAAAATACATTTTGTAAAACATTCTGTCAGAAATAATAATCATATGCAGAAACATTAATTAATGACAAAAATGAAATTATTTTAGGAATTAAATTTGAAATTAATTACGGTTTAAACAAGCATGACATTGAATTATTTTATTTTATTGTATCGATCGAGGAAACACGTCTCAATTAATGTATTTCTCGGATATTATTTTATCAAGACAATAAGCGACATTGTCGCTTTAATTTTATTGCGATTAACTACGGACTATTAGCACACTTTTACATTCTATTCCATTTGATTAAAGCTATGTCTAGTTACAGGTCGAACAATGTGCACTTCGCGGACTAACGGTTGGATATCTCAAAAAGCTATGAAAAGCACCGAATTACACATATTCATATTTAATTCTCAAAGAATACTTGGAATGGAAATATGCATATTTGTAAATACAATGGTTTTGATAAACAAATCTATACTTGATCTTGCTAATGAACTGTTGCTCTGTGTCAAAGGATTGCAGTGCTTCTAAAATCAAAATTCTGCTGGGATGCATCCCGGTTGCATCTCTGAGAGTGTGTTTGTATGCCGCTGTCAACAGTGACGAGTGGGTTGTTATCTGTTCATTTAATACCATAAAAATATTATTCTTAGTACAAATACAACATATGTTCAATTTATTGTAATGATGACATTATACAATGTATATCAGTTATCCTCATAATCTGATCTCGGAAATTAGAGACAATAATTATAGCAAGAAATGCAACTAAATTGAAACAGAATTAAACATATTTTGCAAATTTATTACGTGAAATATAGAAACACATAACATTTAAGAACGATCAAAACGAAAAAATTGAAAATGTCACAGGCTCGGTTTGATTGAGCCTGTTCATAGACGGAACTAGAAAGTGCAAGCTACCGCTAATGTCCTTTAGCACCCCAGTTTAAGCAGAATCAACATTTCCAAATGGAAACGAAGACAGTTTTATTTTCCCCGGTCCATCGAGTGTTTGGTTTTTACACGCTGTGAGTAGCAAAATACATTTTCCTTTCAATATATACCTACAAATTTCATTATATACCTATCAATTCTAAGACAAAAAGCAATTAAATATATTGAACATATATACGTTACATATACATGTATTTTATTAACAAAAATATAGCTGTAAAGAAATAATATGAATTAATTAATGACGAATGTCGAATGAATACATCTTTGGCAAAAGAGCCCATGCCTTCAGTAACACCGGTTCCTGTTTTTGAAACACTACGTTATGAACCGCTAAGATGGAAACCAATGGAGAAAAATAGTCCGGCACTTCCATATATTTAACAGTATCTACCGGTAACATAATACCGCCTTCTCTATGCATTGAATCTTATAAGCTTTTCAAGATTTGCATGTTTTAGGGATAAAAATTATTGGTATTATCTAATAAATATGAATATTTCCTGAAGGGTCTCATAATTTCCTTTTGATTTTTCTTTTTGTTTGCAACAATCAGAACATCTGACAAAGAGAAAAGTAAATATAATTATAGTTATCTCTTACCAGCCGTATAGTAGTCGTATGTTTCTTTCAGTTTGTTTTAACATAAAATGAATTGCCATGTTCAATTTTGGCGTGTTGGGCTTTCTTTCGGGATTCTGTTTTTCTCTCATGTTTTGGGAAAAAGTGCGTGGAGAAAAATTCCAAAACAGTTTCGATTCAGGTAGGTTTTAAATTATTCTGTTAATATCTAATTGATTGTTTTTCTTCAAATAAGAAACATAAACCCCTTCGTTCCTTGACTGTTTTCTGTACAATCTGTTTAATCTCAGTTCTATACGCTTTCCCTAACAAGTTCATTAGAATTATTAACATTCCAATGAAAGCAAATTTGAAAAAAAGTCCAAGTTAATATTTTATTTTTAATGGATTAAAAAGCTGCTTTAGATAGCTATTTTTGGCTGTATTTTACGTCGCACCAAAAAGTATTCGTTAAGAAAAAAGTTACTAACTTGTGCGTAAAGTCTGTCTTTATCCCTTTTTTTGAAATGAAAAGACAGATATTCTTTCAGGCTTTCGTGTGACTGTTTGTTCCAATACGTATCTTGCATATTATCTCGTTCTTCTGAAAGTCTCAATATTGCATCGGGTGCTGCACACCATAAAAGTATGTCTTTCGATTTTTCAAAAGCCTTGAAAAAGATATGTGTTTGTTTCAATCAGTTATTCATACATGTCTTTTGCATTTAATTATCAATTACCCTTTTTTAAGCATACAATTCTCAATAACAGCTTGTCATATTATGTCTAACATTATATGCAAATGATGTGCAATAGGCTTAAAATCGTAGTTTACATTTCCAAATACATTTATCTGATTGAAATATAGTTTATAACATAGCAAAATAGGTCGAAAATGAAACTGATACAACTTAAATGGAAAAAAGAAAAAAATATTGTTAGACATATTAGTTGCGCAAACTCATTTGCTCACACTTAATATGCAAATTCATTATTCTATAGATGCTTTTATTTGACAAAAACACAGCTATTCAATAATTGTTAAGTCAATGCTATTGCGAAGCATATTATTTTTAACTTGCATCCCACAAAATCACCTTATCCCAGTGATCAACTGTTTCAAGGCTCATTTCGTCTGTCCAGGTTTCCAGTGCTAGTATCGCGCAAACATCGTGATGATAGCCGATAAAAACCTTTGCAACATCATTTTCCGTTGCTCTATTCCTTGAAAATATATCAGAATGTTAAATTTTATATCTTCCTGTTAGTGTTATTTAAAGATACCTTAATGATTATAAAAAAAGGAGTGAAGACTTGTGAAGAATCGCTAAGACTTGCAATGAAGAAATGTTTTAAAAGAACAAAATGCGTTTAATATTCTTCAAAATGAAAACCAACATGTAATGCTAAGGGAGTTTTATTATGTCATTTCCTTTGTTAAAACAATCTGCAGACAAGTATTTACGAAGTGGAACAAGCGATAAAATGGCATGCCCTATTATATTTTTAATGGAAACCTTTTTAATTGAAATATTCCAAAATGTTATCGTTAATATATATGATTTTCACATTTGAAAAGAAAGACATGTCTTTAAAGGCAAAAAAGGAAGAAGACTTGAAAAAAGTCGTTCGACCAATCACATAAGTCTTTTATAATGAGTTGAAAGTGGAACGACTTATTGCATTTGTATGTTTGCTTCAATGATTAGTGTAAACAAATGCAGCATTAAACAATTTTTCATATCAGTAATCACGCTTATAAAGTCAGGGTATCTAACATCTTGACTCGGGGATCTTGAAAATTCAACAGTGAAAATTGTCACTATGATCATTAATTTCTGGGCATACATATATTTTATCAAATCGAAATATGATCGAATCGAACATTAACAATTCGTACCTTAACGAAAGAGACTGTTTTGTAACACCTTCGATCCATTCTTTTAACGATCTTGCTAATCGTTTTTGGTATTCATTCAACAAAGCTGTCGACATCAGACAATGCTTTTCCAGTCTGTTTATCAAAGGTATTGGGAATCTTTCATACACGGTTTGTTTTTCCGCGACAACAATCAACCTTTTAATATATAAAATGTTATGTATTGACTGTATTCAGATATAACACAAGTCTTTATGAAACGAGTTCTTTCCATTACAATTCAGCAACTTTCAATTGTTATATATGCTTTAAAAGTAAATTAAGAACAGATGCCAAAATTTGTTCCGAATAACCTTGCGAGCCATACTGTTACATAACCTTTTTATGTTAACTTTAAGGAATGCAATTACAATATTTTCTTAAGATTCAATGACGTCAGTAGTTAAATCATCATTAAATGCGACTTAAACTAAAATGAATATTCAACAACTTACTTGAAATCTTTATGGACAGGACATTTCACTCTATGAGTTCCAAAGCCTAAATCAACGTAACGTTCTCCTCCGAAGTAAACATAGTATTGGTTAAGAGCGTCATACAAACTTTCATACAAATTGTCCGAGTTTACAAGAATTACCAATTTTCCAGTCTCCATGCAGATCTTAATTTTGTTGATATTCCTGCAAATCTGAAATTTATTCCAATAAATATCAAAAACGATAAAAAAAACTTTAGATTTATGCAAAATCTTTAGTATATTTTATATTTCCATCAAATAAAATGACAAGAAAAACATGCATTACAACATTAAATTAAGATTTGTTCCTATGAACATATTGATACATATCTACATTCTTAGTAATAGTAGAGTGACATTCCGATAGTCGAACTATATAATGAGGTCTTCTTCCCTGTAAATGGAAGGTAAAAACGCTAATATCTATATATGGGACGCAAATTCAGAAAACTTTATCAAATAAGTATGAAACATGTACACGTGATCTATGCCAACATGTCCTGAAATTAAAACATTAGTATTCAGACAACGTTTCTACTGTTAATTAACGAGAAACCATGTTACTGTCCATTGGTTTATGATTAATTGGGCACTATGGGGCATTGGCAATGGCTTACTATTACCATTACCCTATAAACTTGCTAAACAAAACAAAGGTTACAACACTTAATTTACGTTTTGGTTGTTCTTTTTCTTTATCTTAGTATCGGACCAAAAACTACTTGGACATCTTTTTCAATTTACCCATTTCGTTACTAAAATGAGTGCAGAAAATATACACACAACAACAAATACAAAATTCTGAGCATTACAAAATAATTGAAAGCCATTGATGCTTGAAATAATGAAAATATTGTGTGTTTTTTGTTTACCTGTGTGTATTCTTGATCTCGTCTAAAACTGCCTCCAAATATAACAATTGGCTGAATTTTAGTTTTTGTTAGAAATGCTTGCTCAAACATAGCAATTGCGCTGCTGTAGTTTTCCGTCAAGAGAAGTAAATGTCGGCTATCACTATTATAATCAAATGCCATTAATTAATTTTTGTATCACAAATTTACAAACAAAATTCTTCAGAATTTGTTTCAGGTGTAAGAATTGCACCATATTAAAAAGCAAATCATTGCCTAAAAATGCACACAAATAATATTTTTTTGCATAAACAGAATTTACATATGTTGTTATATTTCAGTTATATATTCTGATGATTTAACAAACGTATAAAAATGACAACAAGATATTTTACAAGCCAGTAACATATTTGGCACTTCGTTTAAGATACCATGAAACATATATAGCAATATAATGAAGAAAAAAAGGAAAAGAGAAGAAAACTGATACTTGAAAATATAATACCTATATTCATTTGTTATCCAAGATTTCAACAGACCTGTAAAACTATCATCCGGATCATGCTCTTGACGCTTAAAAAGTAAGATGTTTTAAACATTAAATGATTTCATCAGTTGATTCGTTTTTGTATACTAATACAACGTAAAGGAGGAAAAACAAAACAAACTTGATACGATACAGAAAACATTTTACCTCTTTCTTTTCGTCAAAATGTGTAAGTTGTCGAATAAATATTTTAAAAGTGTCAAAATTGTCTAGTCCACTGAAGTTCCGTCTAACAGCAAATCTCAGTTTTATATAGGTAGGTAAATATGACTGTTTGGAACGAAGTACAATTTGATTTATCATTTTCATCAGACTGAAACGAAAACAGTACATGTACAGTTGAGTCTAATTACATCATTTAAGATAAATGCAACATTCTCTAAAAAATGAAACTAAATGGAAAGTGTTGGTTCTCAATCTTAATGTTTTTTTGGAAATAAAAAATAAAAAGTTATTTGACAAATAACTACTTTTTAAAACAATGCTGAATATTCCAAAATTGATTTCTTTGGGCAGCGAATATCAATATAAATCCCAGTCATTTAATTTTTTGGCAAAGCCTTCGGGATTCAAACAATAATAGCCTAATGCGACGGATGTTCCCAAAACCGACACTTGTCAATGTATAACAATCACATCTTTCAATTAATAAAAGTGTATAAATCTATTTAGCGCCAGATACTAGGACCTGTAAATCCACTTTCTCTAACAGCTTAAGTTGTAATATAACAAAAGTGTTTATCCATGACAAATGGAGGACATCAGTCAGTAAACGAAGGCTGTATGAGCTTGACTGCAAAAATCTGTTTTTGCCAATTTTACAACTTACTCAAACCAAACTACTAAAGATTTAACTTACCAAATGTGGAAGATATCATTTTATAGATAAAGGCTGCTCATGGAAAAATGCAAAATCTATTTTCAGAACTAGTTACCTTGACCTTGACTTAAACTTGACCTTTGAATTGGAGACCAAAATTAAATATATTTTATCAATTGTACTGTTATTTGTAAGCATGTCATTTTACTTATTTTACGTACATTGCACATTTCAGACCATGTTTGCATTCAAGATTTTTAACTTAAAATATTACATACCATAATATTTGGTAGTAGATGCAACTTTCGTAGCTTAAACGTACCTGTAAAAGTCTCTGAGGCCAAAAAATTCCCTTTTTTCTTCGGATGCTTTTTTAAAGACTTCCAAATATCCAAATGAAAGTGGTTTGATAAGCAAATTATTCACATGTTGTGTAGATGCACAAATTCCCCTAAATGGTTGATATTTAAATGTATTATTTTGAGAAATCTGATACGGAATTATAAAGTAACGTACATAATACTTACTATAAAATAATGTTTAAAACAGTATCCAGCCTGTGTGTTAATTACAAATTACATGCTAAAGATAAATATTAATGTTATGGATGTATGCATTTTTAAGTGAAATGCAAATTCATTGTACAAATGTTAAAGGTCATTTTCATAGTTTGTGATGCATGTTCTTTATAGAATTGTCAAACATTTTTTATCAGGAATTATAAAATTCAAAGTTCAAACCTTGCTGTTTTTTCAAGTTCTAATAAATCAGGAACTTGTCCTTGCACAAAAACTCCACGATTCATTTTTGCTGGATCAAGACTCCAGTTTGATATACCTATAAAGGCCACCTTAAGATAGAAAGTAAAGATTAAGGATTAAATAAGTCTAACATTAAAATTATTCTATAAAAACAGCATTCACATTAACAAATATTAATCACATTTCATTATATTGATCTCAACCTTTTCAAGAACGTTTTGATCGCCAATAAATTCAAGTCGAAAAACAAACCATACCGGAGCAGCCTACATTTACATGCAATGCCAAAAGAAAATCCAGTTTGTTTAATATTAGATAAAAGTCTCATCTGAGTGCATGATCTTTTAAAAAAGTAAACTGTATGAATGCTGCTACTGTTTATTTTCATTAAATTTCTTAAAACTTTATAAATTAAAGTAACTATTTATGTTTAACGGATACAATAAAAATCCTAAATGGATTGGATTTCATGTAATACTTAGCTTATTAACCAAAATAATAATAATTGTCAAGGGATGTAAGGACATGTTTCATAATACAAATTGTAAATGCCATTATTACCGTATCAAGATATTAAACCAGGTATTGTAAATCATAATCATTGATCGTATAAAGTCATTAGAATAGTTTTTTTATTTATTATGTAAGTGGTTTAAAAAGACATTTGTACTCGTATAAATCTTATTTATCATGCTAACTCTGACAGCTGCCCTGCTAGTGAAATACAAATTATATTCAACACTTTAAATTCAAAATTATAAAGTTAAAGATATCGGATGCAAAATGAATAGTTCCGAAAGTTTCAAAAAATAATTTGTTGGAACTCACCTTATTGTACTGTTCAGCGATTTCGTCTCCCTGGCAACCATCCTCTAAAAGTGGATGTAGCGTCTACCACAAAAATAATGACTTTTTAATAAATGGGTGTTGCAGGATAGTAAGATAAAGTGCAAACAAAATAATTGTGTTTTGTTGGATATCATTATTTATCAACCATGTTATAGCATACTTATGGTATATGAAGTCAACTGTCCCTAAAAAGTTCATGCTATACTTTCTACAACAATTATTGTATTTCATTAATATTTTGAAATAGATGCTAACTTTATTTTGCTTATTCTTAAATTATGTCTTACCTTCAAAGGCATCCTTTCGCTGTCTTCTGCCAAACCAATTTCATCCAGAACGACAACTGATACAAATTTATCTAAATTGTCTTTGTAGTTCTGTTGAAAACTTGCACATTGGTGAAATGTAGATATAATGGCTTCAGGCGACGTCAAAGGACTACATTGGAATGAAACCATTTGGACCTAAAACAGCGTAATTTTTCTTGAACATTAGAAATTATTAGCATCCACATCGATCTATATGACATTTTTGAAATAAATTTTATGCCGATTTAAAACAAAAATATTGCGCAATTATATATTTTGCTCAATGTCTCTTATTGTATGCTTAATTAAGTTATTATTTATTGGTCTGTAATTTAATTATATTTCCAACCTAATATCGGATCTTAGAAAGAGTGAATGTTTTACTTGTTTCATCTCTTTGAACAAAGCCTTTTTAGCTGCTTGCCCTTGCATTGCATCCGTTACGATCACTTTTGCGAGAGATTTTGAACTTCCTGGTTTTCCGACAAGAAACAGTGGTATTCGGAGTTCAATACAGACAACCATCATGAAAACGTTTTCTTTTAAAGCATGATTTCGTGCAATGTTACTGTTATCCTCCAGGTTGACAGAGTCCAGAAAAACTTCTTGTACACTGAAATTTGCATTAAGTCTTAACACTATTAACAGTTTTTTATTGGGCAATAACAAATATTATTTCATATCTGTGTTTGAAGTGGAATTACGTTTTTGACAGAAATACGTTAAACTCTAGCAAGAAAAATGAGTCGACAACGGATGTGGTTCCTTTTGCATTTTAAAAGTATAGTTACATAGGTACATTACAAGGAAAAACATTGGCATTTGTTTTGTAAAATTTGTTAAGGGGAATAAATGAATATATTACCGATCAATTTCGTCAAGTATATTTATATATCCACCGTAAATCTCACATGGCATACGGAAAAACTGTGATATATATTTCCAATAATTGGTCCTTTGGCTAAGTGAGGAATGGTAACAAACAGCAAGTGCAAGCAACAGCGACCTCGTTATGTCAGTCAATTTCTTAAAACAGAAAGTATTTTCTTTTATTATTCTATGCTTCAGATAAAAAGCGTTAGCTACAAATAATTTGCCAGAATGAAAGTTACACAGATAACGCATAGCGGCATATGTAAAAACTGTCTAATCGAACCAAGTCAAATACGGACATGTCGCGTCATTTTAAACATTAGTTTCAATAAGCCCATTGTTATATATACACATACATTTAAATATTCATTAATTTTCATAAACATGCAAGATACCTGATCTTGATTCCTTTCCCTCAACTTCTCATCAGCAAGCTGAAATAATGTTCTGCGATCCTTGCTCATACTGTAGAACCAACACATAACTTGTAAAACTCTATCGACATCTCTAAGTGACACGAAACTACACTCGTCCTTTATTAATAAAGCATACAATGATAGACTGAGTGCTTCAACTAGTAGCACACGAAAAGATCAAAATATGAAGTATTTTCAAGTCTATGTTTTTAATAAGAATACAAAAATCAACAAGAGAGATCTGATCCCCGTTACAGAACAAGATTTAAATTAAATTTGTTTGGTTGTAATTTACATAAAATTATCCGTAGTAAATATTGAATCAATACTGATTATCTCAATTATAAATATGATCAAATAGTAAATTACTTTCTACCTTTAAACTGCGCATGTATTCTTGTGACTGAGTCAAAATTGAACTAATAACTTCAAGCAATTGTTCATCATTTGGTAGTTGTACTCTGATGCTTTCTGTACCGTTTTGCTGAAAGTAATTGTTACATGGACTGAAGATGTTTCAAAGATTGTTAGAAAAACTCACACTGGCACGAATGATACATTTGTTATGTAATAATAACATTCACACTAAGACATGATAAGTTATCTGCATTATGTGGTTCAGTAAATTACATATCGACATTGTATATAATATTTTCAATCATAATAAAATTTAAAATAATACATTTAAAACCCAATGAGCGTTTTGGAAAATAAAATAAAACTGAGTAATAGATATAAATTTTGTAAAATGAGCAAATATATATTACTGGTTGATTTAAAGTATCTTGAAAAACCAACCGTCATTCTAACATTGCATTCGGAAAAATGTAAAAGCGATAATACTGGTCCACATATGTAAAAAACTATCATATTAAATGTGAAAATTATGCTTTAACACACGGTATATTGACGGACATTATCCGTTGCCTCTAGCTTGTTTTCGGAAGGAATCGTAATTTGCTTATTTGCAAATGTTTACAACTAAATTGACCAATCCGGAAAATAAGGAAAAGCAGGGTAGATATCAAAAAGACTTTTGTGGTTGAATTAGCTTGTACTTTGGGCATAGTATGCATTTCTCTGAACCATTGTTTAACAATTACTTCGTACCTATCTGATTTATACGAAATATTGGCAATTACTTCCAATCGCTATCTAACCGAAATACTTTTTCTAATTGGAGTTAAACCCAAAAGTAATAAATATAATGTCGTGTTGTTGGATATAACAAAAGGTAACTGTGATTTTACATAACATTATTCGAGCCATGTACAAATCTTACTCAAGCACTTGCGTCTGATACAATGTAGCTTAACGCTCTCTACCCTGTCAACTAGACAGTCGGGCTTTTATATTATATGTAAAATTTAACTTGCTATCTGCAAATTTCACAAGACAAACATTTCGGAGTTTTAAAAGCAACTGCATTTAATCAATCTGTGACTAGTATATTTACCAAACATCATACATTTATATCTATAAACATGCGAATTATGAAATAAACATAAAACCGATAGATTTGTCTTTTTTATTTTCATATGCATGAATTATGAAATAAACAATCTCGCTCGAATAATTGTTTGTGTCATTTAAATAAATCATAACAAATATACGTTATGAACTTAATTATTATTACTTTACTACAATAAGAAGCTAAAACGCATAATGAATAGTTTATTAGATCTACTCTATAATTGTGTAATGTGCTGCAAAAAATAATAAATAAAAATAAAGAACTCCGCCTGAGACTGAAACTAACACTTCTTGCACACAAGGCGATCATTTTACATCTATAGCCATTGGTGTTGTGCTTTGAATAACTAATTCCCTGTGATTTTTGAAGAATGACACATAAATAATGGTTATCTTCCTACTTTTTTGATTTTGAATAGCCCAATAATAAAATGAAAATAAACGCGTTTGTTTTTATTTGTCCGCATCAATGTGTTTGTTTGTTTCGATCATTTTACTATGCAGATTGTTTCTCAAGTTCAATTTCGTTCATTGTCAAAATAATTTCTTGAGAGATCCTACATATGTTTCCTTTCAACTCGATTGTTTGTACTAAATCTGAAATGTTCGGGCGACAACGTGTTCGCTTATTCAAATAAGATCACGTAGCACAGTTTTCGTACATTTTTGGAAATTGGTGAAGTACAACCCTTTGGCCATAAAATAATTTTTGGGAATCATTTCGAATCCGTAAATATCTGTTATTTTTCCATTCATCCAAGTATTTTTAATTGCGATATAGTATATGTATTACACAGATTATTATATATAGACTTTAATTTTGCATTGATTTTGGCCAGTATTATAAGTAGAGAAAGTTTTTTAAGTCCGTCTTACATTGTTACCATTCACCATTACGTCATAAAATGTTTAAAGATATTTCACTTTAAAGATGATTAATCATATCAATGATTGATGTGAACGTATAAAACTCTTAAGATGTAGCGGCGTGAACTACGTTAAGGAAATGTACAGTTATGAAAGTAGAAAATTTGCACACTCGGTTAAATCGAATCTGATCATTAGCCTATAAAGAATTGTAAAGCATATTTTGTGACAGAATTATGAAAACTATAATACATATTGAAGTTGAACATTGACTTACTTAACTAAGAAAATGTTCATTCAAGATTTTTTAAAGAATATTTTGAGGTAAAATTCTTATATAAATATAATCTAAAGTAACAGTGAATTCGATTAAAATACAATATAAAGTCCTCACGACCATATATCTCCGGACCATGTGTCGGATGTACAAGTTTTCAACAGCTGTTGATAGTTGACCAAAATCCCAAACAAACGGAAGTAGACTCTGAGGCAATGGTTGAACACGATAAACAAGACGTCTCATTGGTATCCGGCCAAACCTGTCTTTTGTTTGGATCGCCTTTACATGGTAGCCCAGACCTGCTTTTTCAAGCTTTGTGATCACTTCTTTTGGGTACCTTAAAGGACATTATAAGCAATAAAGAAATCGCATATGAGCAAATTCTATGTAGCTGCTATATGATTCAATATAGATTTATGAAAATGAAAAAGTCAAACGAGCTTTTAGTTATCAAAATATCAAAATTATCTAAAAATAAAAGAATTCTATATTTACAAGTTGAACGTATTTTATCTATTAGACAAGACAGATAGTTACTTTCGGTAAGGATTGCACGCTGCAACAAATTTCAGGTTTTTACAGTTGAGAGGCTTCCCTTCCATTGTTTTATCACACATAATTTCCTTGATCAGCCCGATTGATTCAGTCGTGTTGGCCTCATCAAAAAACAATACTGTATATACATTTTCTCCGTATTTTTCAATATTTTCAACAGCTATTCTTTCAGCATTCCAAACTTTTGACTTGATATCCTCGTTTGTAACACCTCCGTGAACCTTCATTTAAATTGTGTGTAAATAAGTTAAAATTAGGACAAGTATCTTTCCAAGTACGTTTTAATGTGAAACCATTCCCATTATCAATGAATCAAATATAACTTTGTATGATAACGTTTGAAATGATTATAATTTAATCTTAACAATGCGTTTATTGTAAACATAGCTTAACAAGGTTTATGAAAAGGATGAAATAAAATTGTGTATTAACCTTTCAATTTGTTTTTATCTTGAAACTTAATATTGTTTCAATTCCGGTGTCAATAAATACTTATCTAGTATTCTCATTTCATATATAAAGCTAAACTTATAACAAAAAAACTGCATGTATGGTATGATTTGTCATTAGCATTTACTTATTTGCTATTTTTAGTATGACATTTTGTACAGTCATAATGATCTACGTTTTTTATAAGAGGGCTGTTCAAAAAGAATTGCTTATTGTCCTCTATCTCGTGATCCACGTGGGACACAATAAAAACCAATACATAACTGTATAGGGTACTTCAATACCTACACAACGGTGTATAAATGTACATGTTAGACTAAGTGTAAGACATACAATTTGCCATTTAAATACACGCAGTGATTGACCACTGTAGTAAAAATGGTTGGTAGAAGCGTCGACAAAAAACATGAAATACGGGCTTACATCAAAACTCGCTCAAAACTGGGTTGCTCTTTGAAGCAGTTGATGACTGAACTCTCTATTGCATATGGTCCTTCTTGTGTGTCTAAGGCGATGGAAAAAGAGATTTGAGTCTGGTGTAGAGTGCATCAAAAATGCACCAAAATAAGGTAGGCTAAAATCTGCATCTCGTAACGAAATCGTTTCCAAAATAAAGGATATCATTGAAGGAGATGCCAGATTTACAGTTCGTGATATTGCAAGAAAGGTTGGCATATCACTATCAACGGTTCATTTTATTTTGAAGAAGCATTTGAAAGTCAGAAAGAGTTCTACTAGATAGGTGCCACATCTGTTGACCGATAAGCAAAAAAGGCAACTGGTTAAGGTGGCCAAAAAGCTGCTTCAAATGTTTCCAAAATATGACAAAAACAGTTTGCTAATGTCGTCACAGGTGATGAAACTTGGGTCCATTATTTTAAGCCCGTCAGATAACTAAGCAACAAAATCTGGGCCACTAAACACACCAAACACCCAATAACTGCCAAACGGCCTTTGAGTGCAAAGAAGGTTTTGTATGCAATTTTCTTCTCTGGTGAAGGGATCGCAATAAAAGTGCCGGTGAAAAAAGGCAAAAGTATCACTTGGAAGTACTACAAAGACGAAGTACTTAAGAAACTGAAAAAGTATTATAAGAAACGACGCCCTGTCACTGGTTTTAAGCATATCCATCTTCTACATGACAATGCCCCCGCTTATATCTCCGTAATAGTTTCGGCGTTTTTGAAAAAAAGTAATTGTTTTGCCCCCCCCCCCCCCATTTTCTCCAAACATTGCCCCATATTGTTTCCGAAATTGAAATCCTTCCTTGCAGTGAGCGGAAATACAATTCCCGACAGGCACTTGGATCTGCAATTCATCTGTACCTTATTAATGTGCTCAAATCAGCGAACCGTGACGCCTTCAAGAAATGGATACATCGGCTGAAACTTTGCATTTCTAGACACGGGGAGTACTTCGAGGGCATGAAATGAACACTTTTGAACTAACTTGAAATTTGAAGTCTGCAGATAGAGATAAGCAATACATTTCGAACATCCCTCGTAGATTGTTCAATATGGTAAATTCCATTTTTACGGTAGTTACACTCGTGTTACTGTAATGTATTACCAATTTCTACACGATTTATATTTTGAAACTTTTTTAATAGGGTTATTTATTCGAGTAGTTGAGGTTTTAATCAGGCGTATAAATGCGATCAAATCATTAAACAAATCATACCTTCATAATTATCATATTGGTTGTCAATGGTTCTTGTGTATCCTTGTCCCTTGGAACCATAATCTCACACAAAAATGTAACTAATCTTGTTTTTCCACAGCCAGTTTCACCCATAATAATGACTGGTATGCCACACCTTCAGTAATCAAAGTTATTGCGTATTGAATAGAAGTGCAAGGTATAAATTAATGATTGATAAATTACATGTTATGTATGGTTATATGATATTTGTGATATATCATTTGGAAATAATTTACCCAAATATTTTAGTTATGAATTTTGCTATCCTCTGTAATAGTCTGAAAAAGATATTTGTTAACTTACCTAAATCGCATGTATACTGCAAGCATTTTCTTACAGTTATCTGTCGTCAACTCGTAAGTTTCATCGTAAACCCGTTGGTCATATTTGTCAACTCCAATTACTCTGCATAATCTTTCAATCTTGTCTTTCCTTAACGATAAGATAATCATTAAGGTTGTTTTCAGTTATTATGCATAATGTAGGATTTAAAAAGATTCTTTAAATCACTTTGTTCCTAAGCAATAAACAGAATGGGTACAATTATTTATTCAATTTAATTTAGGGTTTTAGAGTTTTACGCATGCATATCATTTATTGTTTCAAGTTTTAGTTAATATAAAGATAATCTGAATTTAAAAAAGAATCTTGAAATATCAAAACATATGTTAATATATATTTCATGTATTGTTAATTGATATGTGACCTGAATAAAACTGTAACGTAAAGGGCTTTATTGTACTGTTGGTGTTACCTTTGTAAAGAATCAAAGTCTTCCTTTATAGGGACGCCATTTTGGAGCAATGCTCGGAACAACGTTCTGCTCATGATACGTTTTTCAAGTACTTCATTACTGTGAATATCAACAAGATCCCCGAAATTGTTGATGTAAAAACCAAGAAATGTGAATGTTTGGCTATCAGCATTGAAGAAAAGGTATGGATGTGGACTGAAAAAACAGCAACATAATTTTTATGATTTTGTGCAACATATAGCTTCCAATCTGATTAAAATCAGCTCTAAATAACGCTCTGCTTTTAGATATGACCTTGAACAAATACGAAATCATCTGGTGACCTTTCACTATAATAGGCGAGCTTTCATAATTTTGAAAGCGATGTGGTTCCTAATTTTTACCCTGGAAAAACCAATACTAAAAAGCTTATTTTCACGAGTCTATGACATCTCGACCCCTTGACACCTCGACCCCTCAGACATCTCGACCCATGACACTTAGACTCCTAAGACACTCAGACCCCTAAAATTGACTGGACATTTCGACCCTTAATCTATAATGTACTTTTAAACGTTAAATTCGGAAAAAATAATGTGCATAAAGACGTAAATATAGAAAAATAGTGTTTATTTTTACAAGTTTGATATTATATATAATCTAATCGATATTCTGAATTAAAAGTGAAATCATATTAAGCCGTTATTTGCTATACAGTATCCTTTATTGAAGTCAAGCATTTTATATAAAGAATATAAAAACACGCATTACATTTTAACAGAAAGTATATTATGTTTATTTAAATATGTATACATAATTTATCATGTATCATATATCATGAATACGTATCAGTCGTTTTGTAAATTACCTTTTCTAAACATTGTCATTATTTCCATATGCACTTGTAAATTTCTATTAATCAAACTTATCGAACTAATAATATGCTTATAATACTATATTTTAATGAAGATACGTGAACATGTATTTGTTATACACGCTTTCATATTTACTAGGTCATCGGCACGTTAGTAGGAAATTAAGTATCGAAAACTTTTCTGTCATTTAAAATCAATCAATAAATCGTAATAATTTATGGAAACTAACGAAATATTTTCTAATGTCCGTATAGCCAACATGTGGACTTGCATAACAATCATGACCATTAAAAATTGACTTCAAGTTACATTTCTTTCCTTAACATAATTTACCAATTTGTTTAATTTCCGAATGTAACGGTATTTTGATACTTAATTCTTCTAATGCTAAAACCCGGTTTGAATGCATGGTTAAATAGCTTTCTCTGGAAATCCGAAATATAAAGAAGGCGAAACGTATACGGCCGCCATTAGATCTACATGAAGAACTAAGTAGATCTGAACTTTAGTCTTTACATCAAAGAGTAATTAGATCAAATATTTATCAAAATTTAATAAAACATAATATAAATTGAGCATCCCGCCTTTTTTCGCAAAAAGACAGCAGGACTATTTTGTGAGATATTTTAAACTTAATCTTATTTTCTTCATTTTATATTAAAACAATCTAAAGTAAACCTGCTATTCCACGTCCTTTTTATTTCATAATCATGTAGATCATTTCTTTCGGTTTCGTTTTCCCTGCTTTCACAAGAGTCCTCGCTTAAATTGAGAGACCGACTTGAGAAGTCCTGTTTGATGAAATGTTATTTGTTATCAGTATATAGTAAAATGTGATAATTTATAAGTATATTTCTCTCACTTTTTATAGAAGGACGCATCTTGTTATGATATATGAGTAATTATTTTATTCTATAAAATTGCTTCACTGCATGAATTAATTTTTATTATAAAAGACAAAAAACATTTCATACAATAGATGAAAATATTGACAGAGTGAGTGTGCATAAGTGATATGTATCTATAATCTGTTAGATATTAAACACAATTAAGCTACTGACCCTTGACATCTGAATAAGAAACTTTTTGACGAACATTGGAAAACCTGGCAGTACATCTTTGAAATCTTCACTGACTAATTTTGTTTTGCAAAAATCCAGTAACTGGGTGTTTAAAAAAGTAACAAAGTGATGGATTTCTGACCATGACGGGTTTGAAACACCACAGTGTCTAAAAGGTTAAAACAAGCACAACTGTTAAAGAATTTGCAAACATGATAGCACTTAATGATAGTTATATTCAATATAATATATATTTATATTTAAATGATATAATAGACATTTTATAAGTACCCTCTTTCTAGGATCTAGAACTAAGCCATTATCATTTTTAACTCTAACGAATTCTATCTAACCATACATTTAAACAAATTTTAAACGCACACACCTTATCTCAAAACGTTTTTTTTTTCTTCAAGGTTTTATGTAATATAGTAATATAAAAATGTCGACAGGACAATTTTCAATACAATATGATATATATCTTACCTTAACATTGTTTCAATGCAATGCAATTCTGAACTTTCATTGTAAGCAAAATCAATGCTTTTAAGACACTCGTATGGTTGTTGGTACAATTCCATTTCGTACAGTTTTGAGTCAAACAATTGGTCGTATTCAATGTAATCTAGTGCAAAAAAATGTTTAAAAAACATCAAATAAATGTATATCATAAATAACCAACTGGAAAAAATACTTCTGGCCACATTTTAAATGGATGATCTTTCTATGTGAATTTTGATCATTTATTATAACCAAAAGTTTGTCTGAACATTCACACCAAATATAGAAATAATTCCATTTAGCTTTTAACGTTGTTACATTTCTTCACTTACATTCAGTGAAGGTCATTCTTTGTCGTTCATACTTAACTCTCGCACATTAACAAATCAACATCACTTCCAGTCAATCAGTCAAATAAAATGGCATAAGCTTTTCTTTTAAATCAATGTGTATATTTCAGTCTTAAAATGAAACAGTTTTAGGCCTAGCAGTCAAAATAGCAATCATCTTAATATATAACAGGTGGAAAGTGTGTAATCTTTAAATAAAAGACGTTAAATTTAATAAGAAAAGCATACCGTCCGGGTAATTTCCTTTGTATATATCTAAACACTCCTTTGGTGATCTACATACAACGAATGGAAGAAGCTGTAACATTGATCTTTCATTTTTATTTCCCCAGCTCTGAAACATATTTATAAATGTTCATAATAAGATATTATTAACACTTGTGTTCTTTGTCAGCAGAGTATTCATTATGATAGCAAATAGTGACCACAGATTTTCAGAAACATACTTGAATTTCGATACTTTATAAAAAACCACATCATTTAGTTTACACAATATTAATATTATCTGAAATTATTATGTTTTTATGCCTATAACGTTAGTGAACAACATCATCGCTTTTCAATGGATAACCGTGACATGTATTTAAACTATTATTACAGATGCTGTGTTTAGGAAGTAATGGCCCATGCTCTTCAAAACAAATGGTTGTCTGTATTATTTATTTTACATGATATATTGGCGTATGAAAACGGATATTTGTTAAATGTATGCAAACAATCCGTTTTATAGGATCATATAACCTGCCGAAAATCTTATAACAAAAAAATTAAACCCAGAAGATACCCTTTGTTCTAGTGTTTCAATTAAATATAAATCTGTGGGCATCTTTCGCCAAACATATCCGGACTTGTCCACAAGTGCCCCGAGTATCAGCAGATTAAACAGAAGATAATCAATTCCAAACTGGACCTGTAAACAAGAAATAAAATGTACGATTAGAAACAACAGAACGAAATATCAAAATTGACAATAGAAATTGTATAACAATGCGTGATGTTTTATTAATTCTATTAACACTGTTAAAACAAATTCTGTAGCTAAAGAATGTCTAATATAATTTGAAATATACTGCCTTGCTATAATTTATATTTCTACATTTCAAATAAAACAAACAACAATACAATTTTAAAATATAAAAAAAATAAATACATAAATAAATAAAGCATTATTACCTCGTTTGTGATATCAATGTGAAGAATTTTTGCACAAAGCTCTTCTGGTTCCTCAATATGTTGTAAAAGATTGGAAGTCACATAATTAAAATTCACATTTCTTTCATGAAGAGGTAAAGACACTCTTTGAGTTACGTTTGTCTGATTCGTTTGCTGAAGTTCTTCTTCTTTTCTTAATACATACAATGTTTTGCCACAACCATTCCGAGGGGACTTAACAACACGCACAGTGGATCTGAACATAATTTTAACAATTATTGCTGGACCCTTAGGAATCATTTGAAAACATTGGGAAATGATTGATATTCCAAGTTAACTACATTATGCTCCTTTCTTGAATTTCTAAATATCTATCATGCCCTTAATCCATAATACACAACTTATTAAAGACATATTTGACATTTCTAAACAATACAACATATTAATTTCTGAGGCATTCTGTGCCTTTACTAGTTTTAAATCCCACCCACTTGAAAAAAAACTGTAACTTACTTTTCAAAATCAACAGATGCAGCGGGACTAATTGTGTCTGACTGACTTGTATTTTGAAATTTATGTAGAAGGCAGGTACAAAGTTCGATTTGTTCCATCAGGAAAACTGTTCCACGATACTTGTCAAGAGATGAAATCAAGGCAGATCTGTTCTCACTATCTGATCCGCATATGAATACAAGTCGGTAATCTGTCGAATTTAATATTTAATTTTAACTATTGCTCTCCAAACATTCGACGTTTTACGTAAACATATTTGCTAATCGCGCGAATATTGTTCTTTTCATTTGTATTTGTTTTGGTTTATATCACACCAGCACATAAAAAGCACATATAGCGACTTCAAAACTGTACTGGTGTTGTAAGACATCAAGTACCCTATGAAATGGCGCAAACGTTTAGTAAGCAAACTGAATAGATTCCTGACATGAAAAATACCCGATTTGAACCCACCTCAGTGACGGCCAATGGTCTTAAGTGTACGACATAGACTATAAAATTGTAAGTCAAGAACTCGATGCTTTAAAACCTTTGCCCACAACCGCTTAATATGATCATATTCAACCTTACAGAAATAGAATAAATGACAGACAATAGAGAATATTTGTTTTCAGACACAACCTTTTTGTAAAAACAAGCCATTAAATATAGGTTTGCTATTCAAGTAAAATCAACAGTCATGTAAAATACCTGAATGGACATCACGCTGATACTTTATTAATAGTTGTTCAATTCCTTCACAAAGTGTTAAACTCATTTTGTCTACGTTTATGACGGTGTGGATCTTCCCACATGAGTTGAAAAGTGCTCGTCTCAGAAAAATGTCCACCTTAAATAAAACAGATCATGCATAGATTTCAGATATATTGCATTAATTGTCAATATTAATTGTAATGAGACGACAATTACTTTTGTTCTCCCATAATTTAAAATTTTTCATGTTGTGAAACACATTTGTGAAAAAAAGAAATGGTAACACAAGCAATGTCAATAAATCATGGATCATGCCTCAATACACGATTAACTTTGAGTTTAATTCCCAAATGCAATCAAATTGATGACTACAACCATTAATTCCAAGTTTGAATTGCTGCATTTCACGAAATTAAACCCGTGAATAGAAAACATGTGTTTTTATAAGCTTTATGTGAAAAGTTATAATTAATCTATAATTCAAATGTGATTTTTTTAACATATCATTGCGGAAAGTAATAATTATACGTAATACCTGTTCAATCGATGTGTCTTCTGAACATGTCAAAATTTCATCATGGAATGGTAGTGGTTGTGATTTATCACAGAGGTAAAGGGATAATGTTTGAGACCATATGTTTTCTGCAAAATCGCAATATCTTTTAGAACATTTAAATTCATTCATATTATAGATGCAAAAACAACATGTATTTCTCTTCAAATGATTTTCCTTCCATTGTTTGATTTTAATCATTATGCAGTTACATGTACGAATCTCATGTATTGACAACAAAAACAGGAAAAGGGAGATCCCTGAGAGCAATGACAAAGTAAATAGTTGACGCTTGCAGACAGGGTTTTATTGAATATATTCGATGCATTAGAGATAATGTAATGCCCAACTGCTCTCCAACGCATCATTTAAACCATTTCGTATGTTTCTAGTAGTTGTGTTAATGTTTAATCAAAATTATCAAATTAGATTCTCCTTTGAAACTTGTATTATAACACTGCGAAGTGATTCCTTTTATGTTTTATTAATTTGGTCCATTTTTTTCTATACATTTAAACTTATAATCTACTCATTTTATTCATTAAATCAAATCAACAAAGGGTCTCTTTTACCTTTTTTATTTAATGAAAAGTGTTATTTTCAATGGAGTGTATCAAATGAAATAGTATATGTCCTAATCATTAAGATCATCTAAAAAGGCAGCCCTACCATTTTTGCATACAACTAGATTGGGTGATCTTTCGGAACAACCTCTAGGTAAAGATCGGCTAATTTTGCGCTGACCTAAAAAGTCAAAAAGAAATAATTTATAATTCCTAACACAAATAATGTTTAGGCAAGAAAATGACTTAAAGAAAGACGTGATATAAATTTGATTTGAACCATTTTTAAATTTCTTTAAATATAAGTATTGTACCTTTGATTAAATGATGCATATCAAAACATAATCATACCTTTCTCTGCAAGATGTCGAAGTAAAATTCCGACATACTTTAAGCTGATAAAATTGTTGAGATTATCTTCAATGGATTCTAGAAACTGTTTCCATGTTTCTTCGAATTTTGTCAGCATTTTTTCACATGTGTCAAACTGACTGAAAAGACGTATCAGTGTTGTAAGTTTTACATAACAAAATTTGAACACTGAATTCTAAATGGTTTACAGCCGTTTCTTTGATAATCATTTGAAATAGATATAAATGTGAATGTTATCTTATCCCGTTTATTTATAAAATTTCGCTCTTGCAGTAAAAAGTAAAATAAAAAATAGATAAAATCTGTATATAAAAACCTTTTCATATCGTCCACCCTAGATGCAAGAGTTTGCGAATCGGTTTCATTTCGTTCAAGAATTCGAGATTCTTCAAAATCGCAATCAGCCGTCTCTAACGATTGACTATCCTCCAATTCATCAATTTTATCTTCATTTTCCACGCACCAATATAATGCTAAAATAATAAGATTGAATTTGTGAAAAATGCTATGCCACCGCATTGCATAAATACAACACTAAATAATATAAACAGAATTTTGTTTTAATTCTATACAATTGAATTTTGCAATAATCCAGTTGTGTCTAGTCAATTGGGGCTCCAGGTCCTATTCGTAAATGTATACATATATGTTTGTTATAATTTTTATTACTTTTTGTTTGTTTTTAAGGCCATTGTAAATGTATATAATTCCATTGTCAAGCGCCTTTGAACATTTTATTTTTGAGAAAGGCGCTATAAAAATGTGGTAATTATTATTATTATTATTATTATTGTTATTTTTATATTGCATAATTTCAAATGAAATACAATCTACAGATGTGTATATACAAGGATTATAGTATCCCGTCGAGCCTGCTGTCACATCTGACCTTGAGCTTTGACCTAGAGCGGAAAGTTGTCGTCTCATAATACTAAACAGGTGCCAGGTTATTTGAAAGTCCATCAGCTTGTGATAGTAATGGTGAAACAGGCTGTATGAGACTTTTTTTGCAATTGACCTTGACCTTTGACCTAGCCACACGGTTCTTGCGCGCGATACGCCATAGAATAATGTTGAACATTTGTGCCAGGATTTATGAAAATCCTCCATCTAGTGATAGAGTTATAGTGCGGACAAGTTGTTTGAGACCATTTTTGCATTTGACCTTAAAATAAGACCGACATCTTTGTCTTAGCGATACGGTTCTTGCCTACGACACACCGACTCATTATTGTAAATATTTGATCAAGTTATTAAACATTCTGCTTACTAATGGCAGATTTACAACCTGGACAAGCATAATCTGGGCGTAATAAGACCTTGACCTTTGACCTAGCCAAATAATTCTTGCGTGATATACGCCAGCTCATGATGTTGAACATTTGTGCCAAGTTATTTAAAATTCAACCAGACGTGACTGACTTATGGTGCGAACATGCTGTATGAGACTAATTTGTTTGTATTTGACCTTAAAGTATGACCTTGATTTTTACTTAGCCGCGCGACACGCCATCACAAAATGTTGATCAAGTTATTTGAAATTCTACCAGCTAATGAAAGAGTTACGGTACGGATAATCTGTTTGAGACCATGTTTTTGCATTTGCCATAAAGTAAAACCTTGACCTTTGACCTAGCAACACGGTTCTTGCACGGGACATGCCATCTCTTTATTGTGATTTTTTTGTGCTAAGATATTTAAAATTCTACCAACTAATGACTAGTTACCACCCGGACAAACATAATCCTGACGGTGGTAAGAGCTTAAACCTTTGACCTACCCAACTAATTCTTGCGCACAACATGCAATCTCATGATGTTGAACATTTGTGCCAGGTTATTTGAAATTACACTAGCTAGTAATAGAGATATAATGATAATAAGCTGTTCAAGACCATTTTCTTTTACATCTAAATTTAAAATATGACCTTAACCTTTGGCCTAGCCACCCGGGTCTTACGCGCAACACGCCATCTCATGATGTTGAACATTTATGTTAGGTAATTTGAGAATTCACTAGCTAGTGATAGAGTTATGGTGCGGACACATTGTTTGAGACCATTTTGTTGCATTTTACCTTAAAGTTTAACCTTGACCTTTGACCTAGCACTACGGTTTTTTACGCACGTAACAGTGTCCCATTATTGTGATAATTATTGTGCTACGTTCTTTAAAATATGCCTACTTATGACAGAGTTACGACCCGGACAAGCATAATCCATACGGACTGACGGACCGACGCACGTACATACACCGAACTGCCATTGTGACAACTATGTCGAGTTATCAGCAAGCGGGCTGACAATTAAGTATTCTAACTTGATAAAGATATTGGTATTTACTACCTTACATTTGTTGTATTAAACTTTTAAAACAAAAGCAGTTATTCTCTTAAATACTTCTTTTTAAATTAAGCATTCCCTATTTCTGAAAACATAAGGAAAAAAATTAAATACTTAATTATATACCTGGTGTGAATCATTTTGCCCTTAACATATGCTCAGATTATTTCATAAATATCACTGCAAGGCAAACTACTCTCTTGCTTTAGGTCATGAACTCGAACAATTTCAAAAGGTTCTCTTAAAAGTAAACACCTCTCATGCTAGAGGACAAACTCCCAAGTATTGAAGTTAAAAAAGAGCATAACATGTACATATGTATAAAAAGGGGACCAATGGCTTAGATTTAGGTCATTTGAAACACCTAACATTGTGCACATGGTCAACATTTCATAGATGTATATAACAAGAGGGCCTGTGGCCCCAAAGCGCTCATCAGAGAACAAAAGACTTTTATTTGTGTGAAAGAAGTGAAAGCTATTGTTTATTACAAGTCTTTGAATTATGTTGGTTACCAGACTATACTTCATGCAAAATGTATTTTTAATTATACTATTTACACGGTTACAATTTCATAGCTATAAATCAAAAATACAAAATTAGGTCAGTAGGCCAATATCTATTATCAAGGTCATATGATATCAAATCTCAATTCTGCTCATTGTTAAAATGAAATAACTGTACAGTGTAACTTCTGAATTCCGGAACTTCTAAAATCCGGAAACTTCTGAAATCCTAAAATTTTTCAGGGGCCCGAAATTTGTCGTTCTGTTTTCTATGTAATCAAAACCTCTGAATTACGGAACTTCTAAATTCTGAATTCCGAACGATTTTCTGGTAAAATTTGGGTTATATCAATTATAATTTACTTCCAAAATCCGGAACTTAAAAAGGTGTGAAGGAATATTATACTTGTAATTGAAAGACCTTAAAAATGTCAAATATCTTCCAGTTAACAGGACCCATTAATCTTGACACCTATTAGAATTGCAACCTGTCAAACATACCAAACACTTGTTTAAAGTGTGAAAATAAAGAAATTGAGAAAATGAAAAAAATACAGGTAAATAGCACGTACTACATGTATATGAAATATACTAAAGGATACATTGTGATAATTAACATTATGCTATTGTATCAGCAAATTCAGTTATACGTGATAATGAAATTTAAAATAGTACAAGTCCTATAATTTTTCTATTTTTATTAATTGATCAGCTTCATATATTTTTACCACGTCTCACTATAAAACAATTGATGTATAATAATTGTACTTGTTCAGATAATTCCGAACTTTTGAATTCCGAAAACTTCCAAATTTCAAACTTTTTGTCTAGTCCCACAGGTGTTCGGTTATCAGAAGTTACACTGTATATAAAAACCCCAAAGGCGGTCACTTCATCAAAATCTAGGTAAGCTGATTCCAAAGTTAATCTTTACATAACCCAAATTTCATGGCTATCTAGCTGATATTAAAGTTCTTTTTTATCCCAAACTGTGCACATGGTCCAAATTCCATGGCTGTACATCATGGGACAAGAAATAAGGTCACTGTGACAACTTGGATAGGGCAAAATTTTGACCCAAAGGCTTTAATTTAAATAATCTTGATACAGGTCCACAAGACAATGTCGACAATGCAAGCTATAGCTTTTTCCTATAAGAAAACATTTGTTTAGTTTTTTGTTATCACTTTAAACCATTGAACCCTAGGGCGGGGCCAATTTTGACCTCAGGGCTCAAATTTGAACAATCTTGGTATAGGTCTACTACAATTTGTTTCATGCTGAATATCATACCTATAGCTTATGTCAATTAAAGGGAAAAGGTTTTTTAAGTGTTTACTTTTATATACATATAACGAAAACCAATGACACCTCGGAGGGCCACTTTTGAAACTAAGGGCAGAATTTGAACAACTTTCATAGAGGAACTATAGATGATATTAGATATCAAATATCAAAGTTCTAAAACTTGTACCTTCAGACAAGATTTTCTTTCAAGTTTTTTTAATGCACATAATAAAAATCAATGACCCCTGGGGTAGGGCCGCTAGTAGGTCGCTATATGCCACCGCATCGCAGATGCTACAGTGGCAATAAACAACAATCGTTTCGCTTTTTCACTATTAGTTTTGACTCAAAGATAGTATCATAACACTTATTTAATAAATATGATAATTGTTACTTCTGAATTGATGAATCAAAATGAAAGTAAATAAATTTATCTTTTATATTATGACATATTGTAATATGCCAAATGAAGCATAAAATGTAACATATTTATGAAATAGAATATTGATGTCAAATGTGTTACCGTTCGAAACATTCAAGTCAGGAAATCGCTTCAATGCTAACGGAACAAGTCTTTTATAACCTAGTTCAATCAACTTGGATATGAACTTTTCTTCCGGGAAGATTTCTGCCACGTTCTCATTCATAATTGTAGCTGATTCTTTTCCGGTATCTCCATTGATTACTGATGAAGAACTTAAGAAAGCATCTTTAATATCGTCTGAATGATGAAAAAATATAATAAAATTTAATTTTTGGGGACAAAAATCTTTCTTTAATTTTTTATAAACGCATATTGAATGGGTTTGTTTTCAAAATTAGATATAAAATAGCAGATTTCTGATTGCTTTATCAAAGTATTTAAAGACAATGTTTCGCTTTCTCTAAAATAACCTATGACAAGAGTTTAACACTACTTGTTGAATACCACTGGCCTCTCACCGCTGTGGGTTCGAATCCCGACAGGGACTTGTTTGGATTGTTTCATGTGAGGGAGCTAACCAGCTAGCTTACGCAACGTCGGTGGTTCTACTCAGGTGCCAGTTCGTGCCTGAAATAATGCACGAAAGAGCACCTGAGGTCTTCCTCATCAGAAAAGCTGGAACGTCGCCATATGACTTATTCTGTGCCGGTGTGACGTAAAAGCCAATCAAACAAGCAAACAACCTTGTTGAATAATGTTACTGTTGCACTGGAAAGTTTTATATGTAAGAAGAGAAAAGGAAAATTCCTGAAACGGTTATATTTTCATATTTTTAAGATATAAATACATATCTCGTATAATATCAATGTCACAATGTTACAAAATATACAAATGAACATTATATAACTATGAAACATTAAAAGCATGAAGCAAGCAGATGTCTGTGTACTTGTCGTTTTATGTGCATTCATAGTCTACATAATTATGCATAAATATATAAATCTAGTATTATTGTAACACAGTCAATTGCGTGATTTCTACAAACCACACAGGTGGCATAATCATGATCTTTATTCGATCAGGATGTTCATACCTGGTTTACAGTTCTGTATTATGTCCTGAAGCATTGGATATATCATTTTTGAAGGTTCTTCGCTTTTACGAAGCTTACAGAACTCGGTTTGTAGTATTACAAGTTGTTCTATTGTAAAATAGTTCAGTTCTGGATAGAGTTGCCGGTGTTTGTCAACATGTTCTAGCCACGTTGAAAAGCATGATTCCATTGTAGTTGAAATTTTGTGCATTATATTTTCCAATTGTTCATTCTCCGTTTTCCGACACTGAAATAAGAAGGATGGCCATTATGACGTAATTACTTACTCAAGAACACAGTTTTCAATGTCTCATTTTCGACTCATATGCACAGCAGCTGTACAAAAGGTTTTATTTCCATTTTAACCTTTGCCAGTCGTCATCTTCAAAGAACCGAAACAATTACAATTACCGTTATAACCATGAACGTCGGTTTGTAATTATGTCACAATCAAAACGTTGTACTCAAGTGAAGTTGAAATATAGCAATTCAAATTCCATTCGCAGAACAGAATCAAATGAATTCAATTTAAGTTTCAATTTAAAACTTGAACAAGAAGGCAAAGAAGTATAGAAGATATTTACTTTTTCTTTTTATTAAAACTAAGACTTTGACATGGGAACCATACGCCGCATTTCATGGTATGACATGAACGTGTTAACCACCATCTGCTGATGTTTTTAAATTCAAATTCTTACCATTTTCGTATTAAAATAAATATTTATTTCTGCTTAAGCCGGTGCCATGAACAGTCTCAATCCAACCGAGTCTGTAACATTTTCAATTTTGTCGAATTCTGTTTTCTCTATTAAATATATAGTTTATTGTGTCATGTGTAGGCCATAAAAAGTCGCCCCGTACATTTAATCAAAATATGCCATTCTCCGATCCTAGAAGATCGAACAGTTCTCATTTTGATATATATGGACTGGAAACACATTTAAGTCCTTCTATGTGAAACTACAAGAACAAAACCTAGATAGTTTGCATGTAGCATTGCCAAGTGGTCATCTACAAACGTTATATTAGTCATACCCCTTTGGTCAATATTGACCTCGGCACGGGCGTCACTGTAAATATATATATATAGGTTTGTGAAAAATATTTGCATCTACAAAATACCTTTCAAAAACACTGGATCCAAAGAAAGATACAAGAACGTGGAAAAAAACAATAAATTTTGAGAAAATAAACGTTCATACAGTGCTAAAGTATAAATACCCAAGTACTTTCGGCGTATTATGCCTTCATCAGGGGTGTATTAAATGTATAATGTGCACACAATCGAGCACAAAATCTCAATTCGTGTGTACTGTATAGTATCAAAACTTGAACTGTAATACACCCCTGATGAAGGCATAATACGCCGAAAGTACTTGGGTATTTATACTTTAGCACTGTATGAACGTTTATTTTCTCTAAATTTATATATATATACATATAGTCTATTATCAATATATCAACATCGTTTTTCTAGATTTTTCACGACAAAATATTTTAAGTCCCGATTTCTCCCTTCTTTATCTATATAAATTACATTTCAGCTTTATTATCACCATTCTTCAGTATCCTGGATTAAAAGTTAGGTACCATCAGCTATTTTAGCACTATAATCCTTTGTTAATCACGACTTTTATTTTTTTTGTAAAAACACAACGCCGACAATTATTACAGAATTAGGCACGAAATTCCTTCACCTAACACACACCGTAAAATGTGTCATATTTGTTAAAAAGTCTAATGGTTTGAATAAATCGTGATGATATTTGCGTGTTAGCTGACAAAGTCCTATACGAGTGAAGTTTCTTTCAGGGTTGTAGTGTTTACTTAATACGGTAATAATTTCATAATTTTTACAAAGCAATTTTTATTGTCTTGTGTAAAATAAATACCACTATATGCTTAACATTTATTAGATAAAAAGACACAATTATTATTTTAGTGTTATATTGTAAAGTTTTTCAGACACTGTGTGTTTTACACACCTTGAGTTGACACTTGTTATTTCTCCTTGCTCCTTTTTTAACTGTTATCATGGCTACTTAGTTTATCTTGATTTTCGTTGTCTCGATTTATTTAAGACAACTCCAAGATATCGAGACAGTAGGCATAACATTTATATAACAAAACTTATTTACGTTTTATTATAGCCCACAACACATGAATTTTATGGGTATATAAGTGTCAGCTTGTCGGTCGGTAGGTCAAAACGTCTGTCGGTCGGTCAATTTCATAATTTCCGGACGAGTTTACAATGAGTAATTGTAAGCAAACTTGGTATTCGTGGGAAAAATATATACGAAAAAGGTCTACGAATAATAGCTAGAGTTCTGAATGGCATTTAGTTATCAAACATTGTATATGGCACCCTTATATGTAAACACAGGTTTTGGACCACCTGGGCTCAAGATCTTTGTCATTTCAAATAGAACATGTAGAACCTTCTTAGGATTGCTTTTGAGCTACATGGGGTAAAGGTCAATGTAACTGTATCTAAAAATAGAAAAAACGTTTTCGGACAATTACAAGAGTAAGAAACTAGATATTGTTAACAAACTTGGTATATAACACCATAAAAAGGTTCGCGTTAGAACTGTTCTTTGCAATACCTGGGATCAAGGCTACTGTTACCCGAGTTTGCAACATTTTTAATTTTGTCGTTTTGGGCGTCCTTTAGGCTATCTGTTTTTCTAGATTTCGTTCACTTCCAATTTTTACTACTCGATAAGATTGCATTAATTCTTTTGACATGATAATAATTGTTATACATACCTGTAGAATCGATTCTTGGTTTGCGAGATACAAGCTAGCAGCAATTGATCGATTTGGATTAGTATCACATACAAGTTCAATTGCAAAATTTTGGAAAAACATACATCCTGACTTGACAAGTTTGATGTAAATGTTGCATAATCTGACGACCCATTCTAAGATCTACAAACGAACCGAAATAATAAGCATTGGTTAGCATGCTTAAAATATATGACACATTGAATTTTATCTATAAATTGCACACGTTGAGCAAAGAAACAAAATTTGTTCTGAATCTGTTTATGCGAATATACACATTTATTTAATTTTACCCATGAAATAGGGTGCTATATCAGGCAACTATACTTCATATTTTTTAAAAATAAATATGAAATATAAATATGAAATTGGGCGGAGTCAAAACTCATATTTATTTTAAGGGACTTCTTTCGACGTTTTGTTTGGAAAATCTGATTAATACAAAACAACTTTTTCTTGAATATTGTTTTGAAAACTATCTAGCATGATAGAAAATGGTCTAACTTAGAAAATTAATCCGAACACCAATATCTTTAATTCAGTAATTAACGCTGTACAGACGTTTAAAGGGTTGTTTACATGGCGTCACAATGTAGCGCCAAACAGCGCGTGCTTACGCATAAATTTCTGCGCGCTGTACAATTGCAGCTGGTAGCAAGCAAAGGGATTCGTTACCATTTTCTTTGATAATGAAATTAAATGAAAAGGTTATTTTTTCGTTTTTCGTGAAATATTGTATTTATTTTCACTCAACAAGATAAAATGCCACATATTTTCACTCGCCGTACCGGCTCGTGAAAATATGTGGCATTTTATCATGTTTCGTGAAAATATATTCCATATTTCACGCAAACGAAAAAATATCCTCTTAGTCTTTATAATGTCATTCAAATCTTTATCAAAAACAATTGATTAAGATATGTTTAAATTATCTTTGATACAATATTAGTAGTACAATACGTTCAAAAAACATAAGATATCCGTGTAAGTAGATAAAAAATAATACCTTGTTAAAGCGCTCTACGCTGATCTTGCTCTTTTCTGCTTCACCTGCATCTAGCATTAATCTACTTTGTAGATCTTGTAGTTTATCATATGTGTATTCACGGTTGCTTCCTTCATCCATAGCTAATGTCAGTTTTAAGACTTTTTTGATATCCTGAAATTAAATACTAGTTAGATAATTTACAAATGATTCGTTGTGACTATGCATTAAATATATCAAAGGCAAAGCAAAAAAAGAAAGAACGTCAAAAAGATCGCAAACGTCAATTAGTTTCAACGAAATTCGGAATATTGTCAAAAGGTATACTGTTACTTTTTATTCTTTGTGTTGCTATAAATGAAAGGAGTTAGTCAAAAAAAATGTACTGCTTACTTTTATATCTATGAACTCCCAAACCTTGGGTGGACTAGTACACATTGAATGTATATGATCTAACCCAATAATCCTAACATTTACATAATGTTTGTTTACATGTGTAGGTAAAATTCTGGAGAAATACCAAAATGCCGTATTCGTTCGGTATATCTAAAACAATGTGTTCGAGGTCAGTCCGCAATTAAATGGAAAGGTCGAGAAGATGTGATTGCTTTATTAAATATGTTTGACTTTCACGTTTTTGTTAAGTGTAATTTACCGAAAACTCCGCAAGGGAAATTTGACAACCCTGTCCCCCAAATGCTTTCCACACTTTTGTACCAATCTGATAAACGCCACATTCATTTATATTCTCTGCTTGCATAAACGAAGAAACTTCCACGGCACCATGTGCTTGTTTTATTTCCTTGAACCAGTGGAGATAACGTTGAGCATATTCCTTAAAACAATATCAGATAAATACAGAATTAAAACTTATGTAAAATCATAAAAAAAACAATGTCACAAACAAAAAAGAACTATGTGTAACATTACCACTAAGAAAGTGTCAACAATAAAATAATATTTTTTAAGGAATACCTCGATATATATATAATATTTCTTACTAGTTTTTCTGGTAATTTTGGTGTGTTTTTTAACTCCTCAAACACAGAATCACATGCTTTCAGTACTTCTTTGTAACCGCTTGTTTTTTTTATTTCAAAAATGAGAGTTGCATATCCATTTACTGCAACAGCCAAACTTTGAACTCTGCTAATTTTCTCTGTGTCATCCCCAGCATATGTCATTCCCATTTCTACAAAAGTGTTCAGCTCTTTTATGCCACCTAAAATATGGAATATACATTAAAAGAAAAGGAAAGACACTTTTAATCATTTTAACTATAACTATATTATTTTGGTCTGTTCTGATTATCAAGTCTGTACGTATTTACATTATGCAGAACAGCAAAACATATCAGATACTCGAAATTTACCTCAACAATATCTCCTAAAATGTACATAATACAACTGTTACAATAATCAACAAGAGAGAAAAGCGAAAGGCATATTCAATATGAAATAATTCAAAACAAAATACAAGGTTTCCTTCTGAATAAGTAAGTAAAATCAAGTATTTGATGTAGAGATATATTTCGATAACTATTTCATAAAAAGTTTATAAGATAACATTAATATTAGAATATGTTTACCTTTAATAATGATACGGAGCCATGATATAAGATCAGCACAATTTGCAAAGGCTTCTAGACATGCTGCTCCCTCTTTTGTTACATGGTACAAGTCTCGACTGCTTAACAGTATTTCCTCTTTTGCTGAACTCAGAGTTAAAGTTTTGATGTCGTACTATAAAAATATTTTCACATGTATAGCAAAACCGTTTCCACATTTCTTCAAACAAATGATTTTACACATGGTTAATTTGACAGAAATTCAACATTAACAGTTTGAAAGACGCAAGAACTTTATGTAAGCTTAGAAAATGGACATAAACCTAACAGGACAGTGAATTATCGATAATTTACAATTATCATTATATTCAAACCATGTTTTAAATACATAACGTCCTGGTTGTATCTGATAAAACATCATGATGGTTCTTCGGGATCATTGATGCCAGCACTATTAAGTGTTGAGAAATGAGTACCGTTCAAGCCGGTGCTAGGGGGCGTGAGGGATGTTGCACTTATTCAATATCCCTCATGTACAGACTCAATCAAACCGAGTCTGCAATTCTAATGTAATTTTGTTGTGATTAATACTTCCGAGGGATCACTTTGTTTCCAGATTTTTTTTCATTAAAAAAAAGAGAAGCAATGCTTACGTTTTTGAAATGTTCGACGACACTAAAGTTTCCAGAAAGTCCATAGACATCTTTGACTTTGCATAAGGCAGATGCCACTTCAGTAACTACTCTGATCTGTCTGCATTGTTTAAACTGTTGAATGCGTTCACTCAGAACTTTAGGAGATAAATCAGGACAAACAGTTTTAAGCTCGAAGAAGATTGTGTCGTAATTCCTCCCGCAAATATTTCCGACAAAGTCTTCCATGTCAATGTAAGCTATTTCACCTGAGGAAATTTGTTTTGCCTTTTCTTTCAATCTGAATAAAATTTATTTTGTAAGACTTTTTTTATTTCATAATATTTATAAATGTGATGATCTTTATAGTTTAGTCACTGATATTTGAAAGTATTTGTTACAAATATCTATTTGGCAGTCATGTTTTCATGTCTGGAATTCAAATATTTAATTTGTGGATAAGAGATATTTTTTCTAATAAAAGTAATCTTAAGGCAAATAAAAGTAAAACTAACTACTATTAAGATTACATTCCATATTTGTGTCAAACAATGTGCTAAAACAAATATTGTTGTACGTGAGTTTTACACACACACACACAAAACATTACCTCTCAACTGACGGTAAATAAACATGTTGATATAGATCATTGAGGCTGAGAGAAGTCTGTCTGTGTAAATCCAAGATCAATCGCTTCCATTGCGCAGTGAAACATCCACTCTTCTTCAATTCTTCAAGACAGATAATCATATGTATTACCTCTTCGTTTAAGCTTTTGACATTGATTTGAACATTGTGGGTCATTTCTTCTGACTTGTCCGCCAGCTTTTGCACTATCACCAATTCATTCAATGCGCTTTCTTCAACATTTTTCTTAAGAATATCTTCAACATCTTCCATGTCGACTTGCACTTAAAAAGAATTGAGTCAATTATTGTTTACTAACGCAATAACTTCTGGATAAATACGAATGATAAATATAAATCAATACAAAATGACAAACTTATAAAATAATTTCCCTTAATTCATAAGTTAAGTCTAAACAACATTTCTTTTCAGTATTCAGTTTAAACTTTATCTAATAATGCAATGTCACATCAAATTCGACGCTAACTATATATACAAATCAAAATTTGCTAAGGATCACCTTTTTAACATTGCATATTTCAGTCCTATTATTATCATATTAAAATCATATTTCCGCTTACGATACACCTGTACGGGGACCTCATAATCGTGTACTTAAGTGTACACCTTGCACGATAAGCACGTGGAAAAGCATATCAATGGCAATTTGGTGTTTTATGGCCATGTGCGTTCACTTAAACGTGTAAATCTACGATCTTACGTAACGACTTCCAGAATGCAACTGGTATGCGTGAAAGCACAAAAACTGTGAGAAACAGGTTGCATGATGCTGGGTTAAGATTACGGAGGCCAGCAATTCGCATTCCTTTTTACACAACGTCATATTCAAGAGCGTTTGCAATTGGTGCAGACCCGTGTCACATGGGCAGTTAATGATTGGACCCCGGTCCTCTTCACTGATGAGTCAAGGTTTTGTGTGGACTTCACGGACAGACAAACTAGGGTTGGAAAAGTCCAAATGAACGCTTAGCTCCAGCATGCGTTGCAGAACACGACCGGGGGTTCAGTCATTGTGTGGGCGGGAATAAGCGCTTAGGGGAAAATGGACCTACACATCATTTAAAACGGTACACTGACGACAGTAAGGTGAAATTTTTGACGTCCATGTACGCACGTACGCTAGCGCAGTCGGCCCTGTTTTCATTCTTATGGATAACAACGCCCGTGTACACAGAGCCCATATCACAAACCGATATCTTGAGGAGGCATTTTCAGTCCGCATGGATTGGCTAGCGAGGTGCCCGGATTTGAATCGAATTGAGTTTGCTTGGGATATGCTGCAGAAAGCATTTTCTTCACGCCACGTCCAACCAACAACAGTTTAGGAGCTAAGATATGCAATCATAGAGGAATGGGCCTAGATTCCTCATCGCAAGGTCCACAGGCTCATCAACAGCATGCGTCAGCGAAGCCAAGCCGTAATTTATGCCCGCAGATGGACACCATACTCAGTATTAAACATTGTGACCTCCAAAATGTTGATTTTCATCTAGCACACTCTTTCGCAACAGGCACACGTCAAGGAACACTTCCATTGTCATTACTTTCATAAAAATCAATTTATAACTAATTATTTTAAATTCCTTTCAATCAATTTTCACATTTTTTACAAATACACAAAAGGTACGCATTGTAGAAAAAGTGATCCTTAGCAAATTTCGAGTAGTATCTTATTTCAAGAAATATAAAATATGTTTTTTCTTTTACCTTCATCAACGCCATCACAAAATAATTTAAGAGCTTCTAATGTCGCTCTTATTCTATAGAAAGCATTCAACTCTTCTCTCCTTTTTGAAAGTGCGACTCTGATGTTTTCAGTGTTAAATTGCAGGCCGTCACAAAGTTGAAACAATACATCCTTATGATTCTCCATGGTCTGCAGCAGTTTGACGCATATTTTTCCATCTAGTAGCGCACAAACAAAGTCCTCCACTAAAGCATTCAACGAGTTGACGATTTCCTGGCATTCCTTATTCTGATCATACGTGATGCTCTCATGGCCTAAAACCAATTAAACGCATAAACAAGTATTATACCTTTAAGTTCCTATATTTTGTAAGTGAAGTACACCTCTTTGCAAATTGAAACATGTTTATCAGATGTAATTTCTGAAACAATTAAAGATTCGTACATTCAAAAAAGTTGTTTATCATGTATGGTATTTACATAAATATATATGTTGTCCGATTCAAATTTTATCCACAACATAGTCATGTTTTTATACTTTTTATACACATATTCTGAAATTATCTTAAAGTTACTGTACATACCACATACCAATTTATTTCCTATGTATTTCTATAATCATTTTAAGGATACTTTCTTTGCAATAACAACGAGCAGGGACTCCCTTTAATGTATGTTTATCTATTTTACGGCACATTGACACATAAGTGGCCATACTAAACTGAACACTAAAATTGATAATATAAGATTATTTAAACCAAAATAAAGGGTAAGCACTAGGTTTTAACATATGTTTGATAAAAAAGAAAAAGTAAGAAGTCAACTACACATTCTTAAAAATTCTCTTTGATATACCTGTCCAACGTTTCAGCTCATTAATTAATCTTAGAATACAGATTTATTTCTTTTTAGTAGTCGATCAATGTTTTGGAAGGAACTGAATAAAAAAAGTTCTGAAAGTGAATTTATCTGGTCATATATATCACGAACATCTGCAAGATTAAGGATAAAATATACAACTTTGAACAAGATATTTTTGTAAAACATGTATGCCTCTATCGGCAGCCAATTTGTCATGTGATCAGGTTATTATGCATGACTTCTGACCCAGTGAACAAGCAATTAATAAGGGTTATCTAGTATCTACTGGTCATGACTAGTCACAAGGTAATAATCATTGTGACCCCATAGGTTGTGTGCAGCAATTTAAGTTATTAAAAATCTTACCAGATAATATATACATAAATTGTGTGAATCACATAGGCCTCATTAATGACAGCCAAGTTGTTATATTACATAAGACCTTCAAATGTGTATACCAAAAGCACATAAAAATATCAACCAAGGCAACTTGAGTTGTTGAGTTATTGGTCAGAAACAGTCATTAAGTACAAGGTCACTATGACATTGACCCCTTGACCCCAAAATCAATAGGGGTCATCTACTGGTGATGACCAATCATCATACCAAGTTTGAAGTTCCTAGGCCTAAGGGTTCTTTAGTTATTGACCGGAAACCGTTTTTACCTACAAGGTCAATGTGACCTTGACCTTCGACCCCTTGACCCCAAAATCAATAGGGGTCATCTGCTGGTAATGACCAATCATCATACCAAGTTTGAAGTTCCTAGGACTAAGGGTTCTTTAGTTATTGATCGGAAACTGTTTTAACCTACAAGGTCAATGTGACCTTGACCTTTGACCCCAAAATCGATAAGGGTCATCTGCTGGTCATGACCAATCATCATACCAAGTTTGAAATTCATTTGCCTAAGCGTTCTTTAGTTATTGATCAGAAACCGTTTTTACCTACAAGGTCAATGTGACCATGACCTTCCCCCTTGACCCCAATATCAATAGGGGTCATCTGCTGGTCATGACCAATCATCTTACCAAGTTTGAAGTCTCTAGGCCTAAGGTTCTTTAGTTATTGATCGGAAACCGTTTTTACCTACAAGATCAATGTGACCTTGACCTTTGACCTTTGACTCCTTAATCAATAGGGTCATCTGCTGGTTATGACCAATCATCATACCAAGTTTGAAATTCATTGGCCTAAGCGTTCTTTAGTTATTGATCAGAAACCCTTTTACCTACAAGGTCAATGTGACCATGACCTTCCCCTTGACCAAATATCAATAGGGGTCATCTGCTGGTCATGACCAATCATCTTACCAAGTTTGAAGTCTCTAGGCCTAAGGGTTCTTTAGTTATTGATCGGAAACCGTTTTTACCTACAAGATCAATGTGACCTTGACCTTTGACCCTTTGACTCCTTAATCAATAGGGGTCATCTGCCGGTCATGACCAATCATCATACCAAGTTTGAAGTTCCTAGGCCTAAGTGTTTTTTAGTTATTGATCGGAAACCGTTTTTACCTAAAAGGTCAAGGTCAGCTTTGACTCCTTGACCCCAAAATCAATAGGGGTCATCTGCTGGTCATGACTAATCATGATATCAAGTTTGAAGTTCCTAGGCCTTAGCGTTCTTAAGTTATTGATCGGAAACAGTTTTTACCTAAAAGGTCAATGTGACATTGACCTTTGACCCCTTGACCCCAAAATCAATAGGGGTCATCTGCTGGTCATGACTAATCATGATACCAAGTTTGAAGTACCTAGGCCTAAGCGTTCTTTACTTATTGATCGGAAACCGTTTTCACCTACAAGGTCAATGTGACCTTGACCTTTGACCCCTTGACCCCAAAATCAATAGGGGTCAACTGCTGGTTATGACCAATCATCATACCAAGTTTGAAGTTCCTAGGACTAAGGGTTCTTTAGTTATTGATCGGAAACTGTTTTAACCTACAAGGTCAATGTGACCTTGACCTTTGACCCCAAAATCGACAGGGGTCATCTGCTGGTCATGACCAATCATCATACCAAGTTTGAAATTCATTGGCCTAAGCGTTCTTTAGTTATTGATCAGAAACCGTTTTTACCTACAAGGTCAATGTGACCATGACCTTCCCTCATGACCCCAATATCAATAGGGGTCATCTGCTGGTCATGACCAATCATCTTACCAAGTTTGAAGTCTCTAGGCCTAAGGGTTCTTTAGTTATTGATCGGAAACCGTTTTTACCTACAAGATCAATGTGACCTTGACCTTTGACCCTTTGACTCCTTAATCAATAGGGGTCATCTGCTGGTTATGACCAATCATCATACCAAGTTTGAAATTCATTGGCCTAAGCGTTCTTTAGTTATTGATCAGAAACCCTTTTTACCTACAAGGTCAATGTGACCAAGACCTTCCCCCTTGACCCCAATATCAATAGGGGTCATCTGCTGGTCATGACCAATCATCTTACCAAGTTTGAAGTCTCTAGGCCTAAGGGTTCTTTAGTTATTGATCGGAAACCGTTTTTACCTACAAGATCAATGTGACCTTGACCTTTGACCCTTTGACTCCTTAATCAATAGGGTCATCTGCCGGTCATGACCAATCATCATACCAAGTTTGAAATTCATTGGCCTAAGCGTTCTTTAGTTATTGATCAGAAACCCTTTTTACCTACAAGGTCAATGTGACCAAGACCTTTGACCCCAAATCGATAAGGGTCATTCTGCTGGTCATGACCAATCATCATACCAAGTTTGAAATTCATTGGCCTAAGCGTTCTTTAGTTATTGATCAGAAACCGTTTTTACCTACAAGGTCAATGTGACCATGACCTTCCCCTTGACCCCAATATCAATAGGGGTCATCTGCTGGTAATGACCATATCATCATACCAAGTTTGAAGTTCCTAGACTAAGGGTTCTTTTAGTTATTGATCGGAAACTGTTTTACCTACAAGGTCAATGTGACCTTGACCTTTGACCCCAAAATCGATAAGGGTCATCTGCTGGTCATGACCAATCATCATACCAAGTTTGAAATTATTGGCCTAAGCGTTCTTTAGTTATTGATCAGAAACCGTTTTTACCTACAAGGTCAATGTGACCATGACCTTCCCGTTGACCCCAATATCAATAGGGGTCATCTGCTGGTCATGACCAATTCATCTTACCAAGTTTGAAGTCTCTAGGCCTAAGGGTTCTTTAGTTATTGATCGGAAACCGTTTTTACCTACAAGATCAATGTGACCTTGACCTTTTGACCCTTTGTCTCCTTAATCAATAGGGGTCATCTGCTGGTTATGACCAATCATCATACCAAGTTTGAAATTCATTGGCCTAAGCGTTCTTTAGTTATTGATCAGAAACCCTTTTTACCTACAAGGTCAATGTGACCATGACCTTCCCTTGACCCAATATCAATAGGGGTCATCTGCTGGTCATGACCAATCATCATTTACCAAGTTTGAAGTCTCTAGGCCTAAGGGTTCTTTAGTTATTTGATCGGAAACCGTTTTTACCTACAAGATCAATGTGACCTTGACCTTTGACCCTTTGACTCCTTAATCAATAGGGGTCATCTGCCGGTCATGACCAATCATCATACCAAGTTTGAAGTTCCTAGGCCTAAGTGTTTTTTAGTTATTGATCGGAAACCGTTTTTACCTAAAAGGTCAAGGTCAGCTTTGACTCCTTGACCCCAAAATCAATAGGGGTCATCTGCTGGTCATGACTAATCATGATATCAAGTTTGAAGTTCCTAGGCCTTAGCGTTCTTAAGTTATTGATCGGAAACAGTTTTTACCTAAAAGGTCAATGTGACATTGACCTTGACCCTTGACCCCAAAATAAATAGGGGTCATCTGCTGGTCATGACTAATCATGATACAAGTTTGAAGTACCTAGGCCTAAGCGTTCTTTACTTATTGATCGGAAACCGTTTTCACCTACAAAGGTCAATGTGACCTTGACCTTTGACCCCTTGACCCCAAAATCAATAGGGGTCAACTGCTGGTTATGACCAATCATCATACCAAGTTTGAAGTTCCTAGGACTAAGGGTTCTTTAGTTATTGATCGGAAACTGTTTAACCTACAAGGTCAATGTGACCTTGACCTTTGACCCCAAAATCGAAGGGGTCATCTGCTGGTCATGACAATTCATCATACCAAGTTTGAAATTCATTGGCCTAAGCGTTCTTTAGTTATTGATCAGAAACCGTTTTTTACCTACAAGGTCAATGTGACCATGACCTTCCCTCATGACCCCAATATCAATAGGGGTCATCTGCTGGTCATGACCAATCATCTTACCAAGTTTGAAGTCTCTAGGCCTAAGGGTTCTTTAGTTATTGATCGGGAAACCGTTTTTTACCTACAAGATCAATGTGACCTTGACCTTTGACCCTTTGACTCCTTAATCAATAGGGGTCATCTGCTGGTTATGACCAATCATCATACCAAGTTTGAAATTCATTGGCCTAAGCGTTCTTTAGTTATTGATCAGAAACCCTTTTTACCTACAAGGTCAATGTGACCATGACCTTCCCCCTTGACCCAAATATCAATAGGGGTCATCTGCTGGTCATGACCAATCATCTTACCAAGTTTGAAGTCTCTAGGCCTAAGGGTTCTTTAGTTATTGATCGGAAACCGTTTTTACCTACAAGATCAATGTGACCTTGACCTTTGACCCTTTGACTCCTTAATCAATAGGGGTCATCTGCCGGTCATGACCAATCATCATACCAAGTTTGAAATTCATTGGCCTAAGCGTTCTTTAGTTATTGATCAGAAACCCTTTTTACCTACAAGGTCAATGTGACCAAGACCTTTGACCCCAAAATCGATAAGGGTCATCTGCTGGTCATGACCAATCATCATACCAAGTTTGAAATTCATTGGCCTAAGCGTTCTTTAGTTATTGATCAGAAACCGTTTTTACCTACAAGGTCAATGTGACCATGACCTTCCCCCTTGACCCCAATATCAATAGGGGTCATCTGCTGGTAATGACCAATCATCATACCAAGTTTGAAGTTCCTAGGACTAAGGGTTCTTTAGTTATTGATCGGAAACTGTTTTAACCTACAAGGTCAATGTGACCTTGACCTTTGACCCCAAAATCGATAAGGGTCATCTGCTGGTCATGACCAATCATCATACCAAGTTTGAAATTCATTGGCCTAAGCGTTCTTTAGTTATTGATCAGAAACCGTTTTTACCTACAAGATCAATGTGACCTTGACCTTTGACCCTTTGACTCCTTAATCAATAGGGGTCATCTGCCGGTCATGACCAATCATCATACCAAGTTTGAAGTTCCTAGGCCTAAGTGTTTTTAGTTATTGATCGGAAACCGTTTTTACCTAAAAGGTCAAGGTCAGCTTTGACTCCTTGACCCCAAAATCAATAGGGGTCATCTGCTGGTCATGACTAATCATGATATCAAGTTTGAAGTTCCTAGGCCTTAGCGTTCTTAAGTTATTGATCGGAAACAGTTTTTACCTAAAAGGTCAATGTGACCTTGACCTTTGACCCCTTGACCCCAAAATCAATAGGAGTCATCTGCTGGTCATGACTAATCATGATACCAAGTTTGAAGTACCTAGGCCTAAGCGTTCTTTACTTATTGATCGGAAACCGTTTTCACCTACAAGGTCAATGTGACCTTGACCTTTGACCCCTTGACCCCAAAATCAATAGGGGTCATCTCATGGTCATGACCAATCATCGTACCAAGTTTGAAGTACCTAGGCCTAAGCGTTCTTTAGTTATTGATCGGAAACTGTTTTTACCTAAAAGGTCAATGTGACCTTGACCTTTGACCCCTTGACCCCAAAATCAATAGGGTTCATCTGCTGGTCATGACCAATCACCGTACTAAGTTTGAAGTTCCTAGGCCTAAGGGTTCTTTAGTTATTGATCAGAAACCGTTTTTACCTACAAGGTCAATGTGACCTTGACCTTTGACCCCTTGACCCCAAAATCAATAGGGGTCATCTGCTCGTCATGACCAATCACCATATTAAGTTTGAAGTTCCTAGGCTTAAGCGTTCTTTAGTTATTGATCGGAAACCATTTTAACACACAAGGTCAATGTGATCTTGACCTTTGACTTCTTGACCCCAAAATCAATAGGGGTCATCTACTGGTCATTACCAATCATCTTACCAAGTTTGAAGTCTCTAGGCCTAAGGGTTCTTTAGTTATTGATCGGAAACCGTTTTTACCTACAAGATCAATGTGACCTTGACCTTGGACCCTTTGACCCCTTAATCAATAGGGGTCATCTGCTGGTGATGACCAATCATCATACCAAGTTTGAAATTCATTGGCCTAAGCGTTCTTTAGTTATTGATCAGAAACCCTTTTTACCTACAAGGTCAATGTGACCATGACCTTCCCCCTTGACCCCAATATCAATAGGGGTCATCTGCTGGTCATGACCAATCATCTTACCAAGTTTGAAGTCTCTAGGCCTAAGGGTTCTTTAGTTATTGATCGGAAACCGTTTTTACCTACAAGATCAATGTGACCTTGACCTTTGACTCATTAATCAATAGGGGTCATCTGCCGGTCATGACCAATAATTATACCAAGTTTGAAGTTCCTAGGCCTAAGTGTTTTAAGTTATTGATCGGAAACCGTTTTTACCTAAAAGGTCAAGGTCAGCTTTGACCCCTTGACCCCAAAATCAATAGGGGTCATCTGCTGGTCATGACTAATCATGATATCAAGTTTGAAGTTCCTAGGCCTTAGCGTTCTTAAGTTATTGATCGGAAACAGTTTTTACCTAAAAGGTAAATGTGACATTGACCTTTGACCCCTTGACCCCAAAATCAACAGGGGTCATCTGCTGGTCATGACTAATCATGATACCAAGTTTGAAGTACCTAGGCTTAAGCGTTCTTTACTTATTGATCGGAAACCGTTTTCACCTACAAGGTCAATGTGACCTTGACCTTTGACCCCTTGACCCCAAAATCAATAGGGGTCATCTCATTGTCATGACCAATCATCATACCAAGTTTGAAGTACCTAGGCCTAAGCGTTCTTTAGTTATTGATCGGAAACTGTTTTTACCTAAAAGGTCAATGTGACCTTGACCTTTCACCCCTTGACCCCAAAATCAATAGGGTTCATCTGCTGGTCATGACCAATCACCGTATTAAGTTTGAAGTTCCTAGGCCTAAGGGTTCTTTAGTTATTGATCGGAAACCGTTTTTACCTACAAGGTCAATGTGACCTTGACCTTTGACCCCTTGACCCCAAAATCAATAGGGGTCATTTGCTGGTCATGACCAATCACCATATTAAGTTTGAAGTTCCTAGGCTTAAGCGTTCTTTAGTTATTGATCGGAAACCATTTTAACACACAAGGTCAATGTGACCTTGACCTTTGTTTTCTTGACCCCAAAATCAATAGGGGTCATCTACTGGTCATGACCAATCACCTTACCAAGTTTGAAGTTCCTAGGCCTAAGGGTTCTTTAGTTATCACTCGGAAACCATTTGGTCTACGGACCGACGGACCGACAGACAGACGGACCGACGGACCGACAAGTGCGAAGCAATATACCCCCTCTTCTTCGAAGTGGGGGCATAATTATTACGAAAACCTATACAAAAAGAAGCATCATCGCCTCTTTAAATATTAAAATGGGTAAATTAAATGTGTCCTATTCGATATCTTACAAGAACCACATGGCCATGACGGTTTACAGGGGTTAGAGATGGCGACGGTATATATCGTGAAATATGTTAAATATAGATTTTCATTCAGATGATATAAATTTACATATGGAATGTTTATAATCACTTTTTGATAACAGTAACACTTATGGTTCAAAATTTAAAGATTCTTTACACTAAGCATCTAGTTCTTCATTTATTTGTATTTCTACACGGCTTTGAATGTAACTTGGTTTTTGAGATATCAGAAAATCGCAACAAGAGGAATTGCGGATTTTAATTGCTTATAACACGTAGAGTGGATTTGGGAAAAATACAAATGTGATATTGTTAAATGTATAACAAGAACTCAGTAGTAAATATAGATGCCATATCAGGTCTCTCGGCAGTTATAAAATAATTTTCAAAGTCGGCTGCACCTACTTTGTTATCATCTTTGGAACCGTCGATGTTGATATGGACAACATGTTCATGTTTTTCTTTGGATTTTGTAAAATATCCCTTACAAATTACAAGGGTATATGATTCATTGTTTTGAATTGAGATGAATAAATTATATTGATAGTTTAGTTTCAACAGAAAATGTACATCAACATGGCAATGACGTATTTTAAAACAGACACAAAACTATGGACAAAAATGTATGAATGAAAGACAAAACAATGTAAAAAAAATCTGGAAACAAAGTGATCCCTCGGAAGCATTAATCAAAACGAAATAACTTGAAAACTGCAGACTTAGTTTCCTTTAGTCTGAACATGAGAGACAATGAATAAGTGCAACATCGCTCACGCCCCATGCACCGGCTTGAGCGGTACTCAAATCTCAACACTTAATAGTGCTGGCATGAATGATCCAGAAATACCAGAAAAATATAACAACACTGATGTGAAGTACGGGGCAACTTTTTACAACTGCCACACAGCACTTGACATCTGCTAATGTGAAGTATAAAAATCGGAAAACAAAGTGATCCCTCGGAAGCTTTAAATACAAAAAAATACTTGAACATTGCAGACTCGGTTTGATTGAGTCTGTACATGAGGGATAATGAATAAGTGCAACATCCCTCAAATCCCTAAAAATCAATATGGCATAAAAAAATATTCATTATGACTCTTATTTCCATTGTGGTCCTTCAAAGATAGCATCATGTGACACAGGAAGATTTATAGGTAATGAAAATTAATGTATCACAACAAATTAAAAAAGCAATATTACATAAGTACAATGTATACGATTTTAGTGTTGAATTTCAGCAAAAAAAAAAAAGATGAAAAGTATTACATACCAAAAAGAATGTTACGAACTAAATTTTCTTTTAAAAAACTAAACAAATTCAGCAAAAATGAACATGTATATCGCAGTAAAGAAAGACAAAGATGATACATTTAAATTGCACTAAGGGGACGGTTTTTAAAACAGGAAATGAAATGGGCATCCCTAATGTTTTATGGTATAGAGTTTAATAAACATCAACCATTGTAACTAAAACATCTGGAAAAAGCGATCCCTCGGATGCATTAAATACAGAAAATGTTTGGTTGAGTCTGTACATTATTTAATTAAGGAAACTGAAAAGATGCAACATCCTTCACACCCCTAGCACCGGTTTGAGCGGTACTCAATTATCAACACTTAGAAGTGCTGAAGTCTTTGGACCATATCCTTTAAACACAGGAAATGTGAATATTTTGCTATCTACAAATGTTTTTTCTCTAACATCAATTGAGGGGCAAACTTAAACCCTGAGCCTAGTGAGTTATTTTTGAACATAACTCACTGAAGTAAAATGTTTACCTAGATACTGAGGGGCCTTGCACGTTTCGACATGGTAATTTTGTCAACACTCTAAGCAAATGGTGTCCACCTAACCTTCAAAATCTGGTCATGACTATATGTGACATTGGATCCAGATCCAGTACAAACCTTATCAATTTATTTTTAGTACGCTGTAACTGATAATTTTTAGTAGTCTGAGTCAAACCATTCAACCATTCAAAGCTAAAACTTGTAGTATACCACTTTCATTGGTGTTGTCTGCTTTACTTTAAAAATAAACTTTGACGGCATTCTTTACCATATCAATTACATTTCAGGTTGGTAAACTTAATTTGAAAGGCAAACAGAAATAAATATATTTATAAAACGCGAGTGATTGAGAGGCGAAGAAATTTCACGCTACTTACAAAGCACTTTTATCAACTTCGGCAAAGCTGTCCATGTCACTATTGTTTCAAGATTCATACTTTTATTGTCGTTTAGTTTTCCGTTCCATTCAGTCAGAAACCTTTTTGAGACCTTGTCATATAGTTTCAGATAAACTGTAGTGTTCTCATTTTGTTCATCTGCTAATGCCTTAAAATACAAAAGTATCATGGTGACTCTGCATCTCACAACTAAAATGCATTGAATTAAGGCAAACAAAAACAAAGTTAACTAGACAAATCTTATATACAGAGTGATAATTTGAACAAACTTGGTACATAGTGACTATTTTAGCTCTCGGAATTACGGATAGCGAGCAGATAGCTTTGCTGTCTTAGTAATGACCTAGAATTGCAATGGAACGAAGTTGAACACACAATTAAAACAAACATATTGTTACGGTAGTTATGTTGCAAAAGCTGTGGCCTAGTGACAAGAGAGAAAATGTCTTTTCTTTCAATTTTCTACGACAGATGGCCGGCCGGACGGACAGCCATCGGTGCTATATGCTCAACACGAGCTCAATGTGCCCGGGTGAGCTTATAAATATTCTGAAATATTGTAAAAAAATAATTATTTCTTGATATTGGCATACAGTCGTTTTGACTGATTACCAATGGAACAAAACTTCCTTTATCATTCACGCTACTATGAATTTAACTTGCTTTCACTTTATAAAAATGAAATTCAATCATAGCCAAAGCTGTTTGAACATACGAGGGTTGTCCCAAAATATCGTAGAATAGGTCTGTTACCCAATCAATTACAATACAATAGAGTCCCTCAGCTAGGGAAAAGTTATCAAAATTTAAAAAATGCTACCTATACATACCCGTGCTCCGGGTATGTTGTACTGTTAAATATAAAACCCTGATAAAAAGCGTTACCTTATATATTGGCTATTGACTTTAAGTAGGTAAATTAACAAATGACCAAGGAAGATATCTGGTAAATTTTATTAAGTTATGACGCCAGGTTTAAGAGAAAATAATGTAGTCTACGACATTTTGGGACAACCCTCGTAGCATACACTGTTAAAGAGAAATATCACAGAAAAATCATACCATGAGAACAAAGGATGACAGGAGATCTTGAAGATCTTCGCTGAATGTATTAATTCCAGCACTGTAGGCTTCCACTAGACGACGTTTAAATTGACCTCCGTGGTCGTTCTTTAATTTAGAAAAGAGTTTACGACAATCATAATGAAAAATGATCTGCTTTATTCATTACGAAAAGCATTCTGCTGATAAGACTACTTATGTTTTTTAAGTGTATACGGTTCATAAAAAAAGACCAAGTAAGAAAAATAGTTGGATTCAACACTGAATGTATTGAAGGCCTTCAATGCGAAGCTCTTTTGAATATTGTATTATTTTATAATTCAACGAGTTTTATAGATTCAGTAGGGAAATTACACAAAAATAATATATTGTTTATCACATAATTGTATAAAACACTTTCCAGGTCATATCGGAAAGCTTAGCTTACATTACATTTACGATATGACTTGTTATCGCAAATGACTTCACAATAAACTATATCCACCACCATTCAAAAGTCGCACAGGCATGTGATAAGAAAGATCAATATTTTAATAGTCATGCATATTAGATGTTTTCAATGAACCCCCTTTTGTTCTTTCCTCTTATAATATATATTATTTCACCATATTACCACTAAACGTGTATGAATCCTCTCTTTTAATTCTGTTATCATAATCTGCATCCACTCTTCCATATGAAAACTGTTTGGAAGTCCTCTTGGCCGTAGAAGTTTATCCCAGATCTATTTATTTTAGATATAGTCAATTACATTTTGTATTTTGCTTACCGTCTGAATATGTAATGTATCGGTGCGTTTTAGACATCATGATTTTAATTTTCTGTAAAACATATTTGGCATAGAAGGTGTTCATGAAATTTTAACTTTATTTATATTGTCATTAGTTTTTAATTAAGATAAGTGCCAATTAATTTACATTTTTAACAGAAAAATATTCGTTCAAAGGTAGTTAATGAATACCTGAAGAATTTTGAATATGGTCAGAGGTTTGCGTTGAATTTTGTTTATCCATTGAAATGTTTCTGCACTGACATCTTTCAAACTTAATGAAACTTTGGATAATTCTCCCGCCAGCGAAGATTTAAGCTGTAAACTGTCAAATTGTGCCACGAAAGAAAAGAATATACGAGCCGTATTCAACACAAGGTGAGAATTCAATCGACAAAGTGATAACCTGAATAAATCATAAGACGATCTTAGACCAACCAAAACGCGTCCATGCCCAAACCTGAAGTGAAAGGATATTAGTTAAAATATAAAAAGCGATTAAATTTAATCAATTTGGAATGCAGTAATATTAAAGAAAGGGGGAAAAACATATTAAAGTATAATTAGATATATTGGATATAGCTGAAACCACAAGAGCCAACGCCTGGCGGTGGCAACGCTCGATTTTCTTTTTTGATTTTTTTTGTAAAAGCAAACGAATAAAAGTTTTTAATAAATCTTTTTAAAGAAAAATTAAAGAAAAAAGCAAAGTATGTTACAAGGGCAAAATCAAGATAAGTCGAAAACAAAATTACAAATTAATGTCACATCTGAAACTGGGCACATGGGTAAAATTTCTCAGCGTTACATCAAAGGACAAGAAGGTAGGTCATTATGTCAAAAGGTCAACTGATACTTAAGCTCAATTTCACAGCTTAAACTGTGAAAATGGTCAAATATTCAAAGCTGTACATCAGATTACAAGATACTATGTCACACTGGCAAAATCAGGTGATATCGAAGTTCAAATAAACATCCTAGTGTATTCAAAGTCAGCTGATATCAAAGTTCAGTTTTACATATAAAAACTAAGCACATGGTTAAAATTTCATTGATGTACATAAAAAACAAGAAAGTAGGTCACTAGGTCAAAATCAAGTTCAGCTGATATCAAAGTTCAATTTCACATCTAAAACTAAGAACATGGTTCAAATGTCATAGATGTACATCGAAAACAAGGAAGTAGGCCTCTAGGTTAAAATCAGATATCAGATATCAAAGTACAATTTCATATCTAAAACTAAGCATATGGTCCAAATTTCATAGCTGTTCATCAAAGGGCAATAAATTAGGTCACTAGGTCAAAATGTAGGTGAGCTGATATCAAAGTTCAAGTTTACATCCTAAAGACAATACACCAAGAACGTTATGATAAAGGTTCAAGTTTGCGGACGGCAACGTTAACGCCGTCCGACATGACTGTAACAATACCTCTATTTTTTCCAAATAAAGACGAACTAAAAAAGATCATCATTAAACTGTGTCGTCGCAAATCATGCGATCTCTGTTTGCAAGGCTATTATTTACAAATAAAATGAAAAGGCAAGTCAATTGCAAAGGCTGCTACATGATTGTAAAATCAAATATATTCAACAAAAACAGTTCGGAACCTACCGCTCATCCTTTGCTGTCAAATTTTTCCGCTGAAGAGACTCCGTGCATTTCTGTAGTGCCTAATAATTATATATGCATGTTTAAATTTTATAAATATCAATATATTTAGATATCAATTCTTGTTCAATTTATCCATTATCAATAATTTACTTCCGACATTGCTTATATCAGAAAATATTCCGTTTAAACAATTTTCAAAATCACAATGGTGTATGTCTGTTAAAGAAACCTGAATAAAGCCTACCCTCATTTACGAAAATCTAACAAAAAACAACGTTTTATATAAATTCAATTCAAAGTGATGCCTTTATGATCGATTTACCTTTTCGTAACCGTAATATTCTCGTAATGTCTTCAGTAAAAAGTAAATTGAGGCACATCCAATTTCATACGGAAAAATATCATAACCCAAGGCATCTTCAAGTTCTTCTAAGCGAAGACTTGCCATCAATGTCCTCGGCAGATAACCGTCTACTTCAAACATGTATTCTAACTTTTCTATAACGTCTCGTAATGATCTAAACACAAAGAAGCATATCCTTACAATCTCAAATATAATCTTCAATAAAACATATTAAGTTAAAAAAAGATAAAAACTATAAATATGGAAATGTGTTGGATTTTTATCAACTATCTGAATACATCACCATATTTCTTGACTTGAAGTTATGCAAGTTAATTTCAATAAGGATAATGATATTATATATGGATTTAAAAATACTTATAACCTATGTAGGTATCACGTTTTATCAATTTCCATCCAGTAATACGATTTGATGAATGATTACTGTGAACAGTAGAACATGTAACGGACATATGGACGCCATATGGACCGCAAAAGCTTATTGGGTGCTGTTTCTAGGACGCATGTGACCATATATTACGTACTTGCACCAAAGGTAACCTCTCGTTTTGAAGCTTTCTGTTAAGTATTGTATTTCGCTGTCAATGCCCCACCATTTTGGTATTGCAGGTCCATAGTCAAAGGCTAATGGAATCTTTTGAAAAGGTCTAGATAATCCACTTAGAAAATGAAGAACCGGCAACAAATACATCCAAGAGGGATTCTTTCCGTTTAGAAAATCAGAACAGATATCTTTTGCTAACTCAAACAGTTTCACTTTAATGCTCATCCTACAAAATAAAAAAATGACTTATTGAATTTTAATCTCATGCAAACTCTTTGTTGAAAAGTTAATAATATCAATTAAATATTTCTAATTCCAACTGATATTGGTATAATTCAACCTATAATAATTATGTAACGCAATACATTAAACTCTTTCAAAATAACTTCTTTTACCTTTAACGCATTGTGAAAAGACTTCAATAAGCAAGTCAATGTTCAAGTCTGATCCTATAGTATTAATTTTATATGGCATGTAAAATTCGTTCTGACTTGTGAATTACGAGTTAGACATGTGCTTTAAACCGTATATTAATTGCTTGATTATTAAAAAAGTTATGCCAATTCAAAGACAGTCCGACCCGCATCAAATGAAGTGTTATAAATCGGCTGTTCTCTCTCAGACCCCTACGTTTCAAGCTAAATAATTGCATAACACACAAATATCGCACAAAGGGGGTCACAAGTTGCAGTTACATACACTAACAACATTTATGACCCAGTGACATCTGACCAATTAAAATGCTGTTGATTAATATCATTTTATAGCAGAAATTACTTTATTGCTCCGCGCCCACAGGCGCAGAGCTATTTGTATTTACTATTTTTTGTCCATGGACCCGATTTTTATCAATCAATTCCTTCGATTTACAGCTAAAAATAAATTCGGAAGCACGATTTCCTTTCGATTTCTATTATGTAAAGTCATATATTGGTCTCCCCTTCGGTGATTCGCAGCATGTCATATTAATGAATGAGAACGGGAACAAAGCTATAAATAGATATGACCTTAACATTCCGAAAATCTATTTATAGAAGTAGTTTAATTAACCGCTATGGTAATTGAACGAACTGGAGAGTTTTTGCAGAATGAAATGCAAACATATTAAAGGGATACTCAGGCAAAATAATGAAAAAAATATAAAAATGTTCTTCTGTACTCAAATCACCCTAAAATGACATTTCTTGAAGTCCCGTCATGAATTTCTGTATAAATTCTATTTATTTTTGGTTTGAAGCTTAAATATATCTATATATGTTGAACGAAATTTAGACGCCAACAGAATCACCTAATAGTTTAAAAATAAGTCATGTGATTTGAACAAACCCTGGAAGTTACAATAACAGGTATTGTAGATATTGTATGATTGAAACAAGTCTAAGTAATTGATTTGACATGTTCTGCAACGTTTCCAGAGTTCACTGTGACAACTATTGTGAAATCTTAGTGCTCTAACCTGACCCACGAGGGTCAAGTTAGGGAAACACCATTTTATTCTTTCTATGGAGAAAAGTTTTGTTCCTTTGACTGTTTAGTGTAGTCATTTTGAGGACATTAACAGAATAATGAATGAAAAATTCAAAACTAAGAAATGAAAATTTTGCCTGTGTCTCCCTTTAAACCATAAATTGCACCCTTTGTAACTTATCGAAAAGAATATAACCTATGTCTTCCATTGATAAATAATGTTTCAATATATCAACATGCCATTCAAATGTATTCATGATTTTAAATGTACCATTATTTTTGTTAAAGCGTATAACAAAAAAAATCCTGAACTGGTCCCCAAATTTTTCATTCCAGTGTGTGTTCTTCTTTCAGAGTTTATCTGAGACTTAAAATATAGCTACTGTATCTTAAGTCAAAGGCATCAAAAGAAACCATTTTTCTTAATTTGATAGAAAAATGCCTGTTATATTACAATATTATTATCTTTGTTACTTTTTTTAATATGCTGTTTGTATATTTGTTACAATTATAATAAAAAACGGACTTATTTCAATTTTACTACTGTTTTGTATGTTTCAAAGAAAATACATTTAATAATTTTAATTTTAGCAAGCCGACCAAAGTTCATGATGAACAATGTCTTTCGTCCGCCCATTCATCTATGATATACATGTAAAATTCTGGTAAAATCAAATTAACCATTGAAAAGTTTAAAAGAATATCTGGTCATCAGATGTCTACTAGTTCATCGTCACTTGCTGCATTTCTTGCTTGGACGCCATTTGATGCTTTGCATCAATGCCTTTTTTGTTTAACATGATATACCATTTGGCGCGAAACATGTAACGGACATTTTGAAAAATTAAGTCGATTTGGCTTTTTACATGTGCATTTTAATGTTTCCTACAATGATTTAGTTATTGATATTTGTAGAAAGTGAGTAACATTATAGGTGAAAAAGAAAATGTACATGCTTTGGTATGTTTTAATCATCTAATGTTACTGACTACAGTGTGACACAAACAGAACAATGTTGCACTACTGTCATATCACATTACATTTACTTGTTTACAGTCTTGTAAGTCTTGTTTGTATTGGAATTACTTTCCTTACCAGGTAGGCATCAGTGAAAGCAGTTTCTTTTTAATTTAATATCTGGCCCCTCTGTCATGGACAGTGCATACGATAAATATAATTATGCAAATTTAAATGATTTATAAAACATCCGGAATAATGTGCACTAGTCCTAAATTTAAATAGAAAATGACTTGTGCGCAGAAATGATTTGGTAAAGTATCTGTAATGAACGCATTTTTTTTGCGCGGAGTTTCTCAAATGCTGCATTGCAGCAACATTTGTACTTGTATCTTAACGTGATTTACTGTCCGTCTGGTATCTGTAGCACATGTCACGTGACTATCGAAAAAAATTGAGGCACTCGGCGAGTGGAACTGGAACGTATTTAACGTGCGTACAGCTAGCGGGGTAAGTTTATTGTTGCACATTTATTATTATTATCATCAGTATTATTTTTATAATATATCAGTGTCATTCCGTTAATATAAATTAAAATAACGAAAACTGAGCTCCTGACAGACTTTTAAAGTCGGTGGTACGATGAACAAATAAGAGCGAGACATTATTATTTTTTTCGCCAAATTCATATAAATGCTTTACATAGTTTAATAGAAAAAAGTATTACTCGATCAATATTATCTGACTTTCTTGACTTTTATCATGAATATGCATCTATGCCGTCCATTTATGCAGTTTCTTCTGGGATATACCTTAAAATTCATACTTTGTCAAAGGCTTATTAGTACTATGTTCGATTTACTGGCGAACAATTTATTCAAAGCATTCATTGATAATATATTTTCATATATATTTTTTATTTATTGGTTCATAGAGAAAATCATTTGCAAACAATCTTAAAAATATTGACAGGGACACCTTACCTTACATTTCATGTTTAAATGTGGAATTCTGCTTAAGCCGGTGCTTTGGGGCGTGGATGGCAGTTTGCACTTTACAGTTCCGTCTATGAACAGGCTCAATCAAACCGAGCCTGCAACATTTTCAATTTTGTCGTATTGGGCTTTCTTTAGGGATTTTTATTTTACCAATTTTACCACCAGTCATATAGGCGTTCACAAAAAAATGTTGTATGTTTTTTTTGACATTGTTACAAAACGAGGTTGAATGTAAAGCAAGCTCTCAAATCCGTACAAAAGTCCTTAAACTAATGTAATGTCTATCAGATTACGCGACAACAAATTATTATTTCATTATGGATATTTTAGCAACTGCATTTTTAACTATTACAGTGGTCGTGCAATTTGCCGCTATGCTTAATTATTTATGTTACATCTTGGTCGACAATTTCTTAGTTTATAAAAAGGCTAAACAAAAGGTAGACGATATGGTGTTGAGATATTCATTTAAGATGTACAGTTTTTGTATGATTATGATTTATTACCAGTAGTAACGACTAAAAACAAACGGGTTATTCAAGGATATATGGAGCTACCGATTTTCTTCATTGATGCCTCAACAGGGGGCGGATCGATAATCGACAGGTTACGCTCATAGCAAATCAAATGGTATAGATACCATTTTAAAACGTTTAAAAACATAGTTTCTGGACTAACTGCTTCCAAAATTAAATCAAGAATGTGTTCAGAAAAGGTTGATACATCTACTAAGCTAATAATCTCATTTTAGGTATTTTAGTGATAATTGACTACGTCGTCACCTTAAAGTAAAAACACTTAATAGTATTTCTTAAACATCATTAATTATATAATCTACAGCTTTGTTGTTGTAGTTGCAGTCTTTCTTCATATTAAAAGGCGTTACTGATATAAATTGTTATAATTCAATCAATGACAATTATTATAATGCACCAATTTCCAACAACATAATAAAAATGGCATATTGTGAAGACATGATAAACAATATTTTGTGTGTATATATTGGTATAAAAGCATGTCTCTTTTCATACACAAAGAATAATGGTAAATCTAATCAATTGCTTATAGTCTGTATCTTTCAATTTTATATTCGTTCCTTTGTCATCGATATGTAAGCATGCAAAATTATCATAACTTGTCCAACTTAGCCAGAAATTTCCTCCGTAAAATTATAAATATGAGCGTTGCATAAATAGTACAAGATTTTACATTAATTTAACGTTACATTTTATGTGCAATACTTCTTCAATATTTATCTTTAAAATGATTGCATAATAATTGGTCAAACCAGCTTTACATAGATTTTATTAAAACTATGGTCTTTTGTTTGAGATCAGTTTCATGCATAATTATAGAACGAGCCTTAAATCAATTAGCCTTATTATTTACTTTATACTTACTTTTGCAATATGAGAAGTGATTTCGGTTACGTTGTTTAATTTACAGGGCAAGGTCGATTTATTTAAGTGCTGACATATATCACAATGCCTTGAAGCCTTATTTAAATCAAATTATTTTCCGATTACGAAAATTGAACATCTTGGTACCTTCTTTTCTAATTATTTTTGAAAATAATAATAAATGTAAAATAGCGTATAAATGATAATGAAATGAACTTTTGTTTCTAAAGAGAAATCAATTAGAAAGCTAGAAAGGACAAAATAGAGCAAATAAAAAACCCTTAAAATGGTCCCATTTTAAGAAAGGAAAAAAAAAAACAAGGTGCAAACTTTAACAAACCTATCCTGAACGATACAAATCTGTTGCAAAAAGTCCCATTCAACCGTTGATCTATTTTTCTTGCATAGTTTCATCAGAAAACTTGTGCACAAGATCACATTTGCAGGGTCATCTGATTCGTAGCCAACAAAATGACGTATATTGAGCATCAGCAAGCAAACAGATATTTTTCTTTGGATACTTATATCGTCTTTTTTGCCCACGAGATTTTGTAGAACATCTGTATACAGTCTCCAAAGAGTAATTTCCACCTAAAATGTATGAAAAGAAAAAAAATAGATTCCAGTGCAAATACAGGAAATCTTCATTGTAATTATAAACTAATTGTAAATAAACATTATATTAAGAAAACTATCAATCAAAATTTTTTATCATGATCAATGATATCAAGCGTATAATGTTGTATGTACGGTTTGTTTATTTACATACATGAATGCTATACTTACAATATATCACACCACTAGGTAATAGTTATTGAATATTAATAATGTTCTTATATCTCTGTTAAAGAAAACTTTTATATACAGCATAAATTTGCTCATCGTTCATTTGTTAAGTGATCTCGTTATTGTTTCACTTTTGTATGTGTATTACAAAACTTAAAGAAGGCAAGTATTTTGCGTAGCGTTCGAAACATAATAAACAAGAAACAAATAAAAAATATATCCTTTAAACAAGTATAAAACCACCTTGTCTTTGATTCTGTATCTTTTTTCTATGCAAAGTCTTAAGCAATCGCTCATATGTGTCGCTTCCAATATGTTAACTGGTTCTGGTTGACCTCTGAGCAATAAATACACAATATGTCGTCCAAAGATTCTTGTTTCGGTTTCCGCATCAATTTCGTTTGTTACTTGGAAGAAACCAAATGGTCTTTGCAACAGCTCTTGAGAAGGTGGTTCATAGATGTATCCATCATATTGATGGAAGGTTCCTTGAAAAACTATAGTTTAAAACAAGTAATTGAATAATAAACATTAAAAAGTCTTTAACGTATTAAATAAAAGCCTGAACGGTCATAATGGCTTACGGGTTTGTTATGACTATTAAGCGAAAGGAAAAGCATCGTGCTCATGTTAAAATATTATTAGATAATACATCGCTTTCAGTGTTAATCTATACTACTCAACTTTTGCTAAGCACCATATGCTTGAGTGTGAATATTTTTTGGGATTGTTTTATTAATGCCGTGCGGAAGGGTTTTAAATGTTGATTTACTGTTTTGTCAAGTCAGCAGAAGGACGAATTAAGCCCTATAAATGAATATACACTGATTTGTGCTAGAGAAGAAGATGACATCCCGTGTCTTTGAAGATTTCAGAACATGCGGCGTGTCTTCCAAATTTGTTAAATTAGATTTTTTGTTTACAGTTCTAGACTTATACCGTGTGTGTAACCCGTGGCTATCAATGACAGCTTGGCAGCACCTTCTCACACTCCCCATTGGGTTTCTGATCGTTCTAACGGGTATGGCTCTCAATTCATATACCAACATGGCTCCAAGATCCTGGATGGTTCTGGGTTACAGCTGATGAGCTGAAATTCTAACCTTCAGCTCATTCCACGTGTGTTCTATTGGATTTTAGTCAGGTGAGCGAGCTGTCAAGTCCATGCGCTCAATATACACCTCTCTATCGCAAGGTAGTCCTTGACTACCGTGGCCCTATGAGGGCGAGAATTATCGTCCATTTGAATGAACTGATCGCCGATTGATCGAGCATACAACCTAACCTGGTTGTCTAAGATGTCTTCTATGTATCGCTGACCTGTCAATGTGCCTCTATTTAGCACAACCATGTCGGTTCGTCGATCTCAGCTGATGCCTCCTCCCCACACCGTAACTCAGCAATATTTGCAGCCTGAAACTGTTCACCTCGTCTCCTCAAGGCGTAAGGTTTCGAGATCATTCAAGTTGAATTAAAATTAATTCATGTTTGCTACAAAAAGAAATGATAATGAATATACAAAAAACTATAATCTAACTAAAAGATATGTCACAAGGGTAATATACTTTTTATTTCACGCGTTTCGTAGTATAGCGTGAAATATTTGTCTAAACGCGTAACGTATAACAAAGGGTGATAAATTTGATATTGGTCAGTGTGTATTTTGCACGGGTTTTTCAGTGAAGCATACATGTACTTGTGTGTATATATAATAGTTGTGTAATTAGATACTGGTCATTCTACCAGACAACTCCGAACAAGACAAATCTTCACACGTGGCAGTCGAAAAAAATGGAGGAAGAAAACGAAATGCTTTCTGGAATAGAAGCGTAAATAAACAGCAAGTTTGAGACTTTGAGCTCAGTCGCAAGTATCAGTTATTCAAGAAAATCTTATGCATGACAATTACACGTTCAAGAAAAAAGGACATGAACAACAGTAAAGAGTTAACAACAGAGTTGACAAGCTGCGTCATGCCGAGGCTTATGTACAAGAGGCTAATAGAAGTACACACTGCGAGGCTGCAGATAACGCCGTAAGCAAGATTTCCGAAGGTATAAATATTCTTCAGCATCGTCAAAAATGTATAAAGCTGGCATATAAGTCATTTTGATAGTGTATTTTCTTGTAGTAAATTGAACTCCGGGGTGAGTGAAAATGAAATTTTGTTAGACACAAAATTGTCAAACAAAACTGAAATGTTGAGTAAATCAGTACCGATAACGAGCGATAATGGAAATGTATTAGTATCTCCGGTAGGTAGACTGAGGTCGTCTTATAAGCATTGGTGAATATATATTAGATATAGTTCGTAATGGTTATAAATAACCTTTTAAAAAAAATCCTTGTAAAAAGATTACATGTGCCTCCGATAGTGGTAAATCCCCTCACTGTAGCTTGCAATCGTCAGGGCAAGAAAAGACTTGTTTTGGACTGCAGACATTTAAATTTAGATCTGTTTAAGTATAAATTCTGTTATGAAAATCATTCAATTGCCAAAGACATTTTTTCTAAGGCAGACTATTTATTTAGTTTCGATATTAAAGGGGCTTATCACCATATAATGATTTTCCCCGAGCACATGACGTATCTCGGCTTTGCTTGGTCGGAAAACGGTTTTAACGTTATTACGTTATCAAGTTCTACCTTTCGGTGTTTCTACCTCTGGTTTTATTTTTACAAAAGTTTTAAAGTCAACGTGTGTTACAAAATGGAGAGAAATGGGGTTCAAAATAGTTTTGTTTTTAGATGATGGTTTGGGCGGAGAAAGCTCTTACGAATCCGCTTTAAGTACCGCATCTTTCATAAGACAAGATCTGCTTGATTTTGGGTTCTTACTAGCAGACGATAAGTGTCATTGGCTGCCTTGTTTGTATGCAGTTTGGTTAGGTTATGAATGGTATATGTCTGAGGGTATTTTAAAAGTTACTCAAGACAGAATCTGTAGAACAGAAAATTTGCTTGACGAACTCATATTGAAAGTTTGTAAAGAGACTCTTGTACCTGTGAGAAAAATAGCCTGTTTAGTAGGTCAACTCATTTCAATGCAGACTGTTATAGGCAATACAGTTAGGTTACGGTCAAGGTCATTGTATGGCTGTGTAGCTTCAAGAGCAAGCTGGAACGCTCCCGTACAAATCACTTCTGAGGCGTTGCGAGAAATGATATTTTGGCGAGAAAATTTGAGACATTTGAATACAATTGATTTAGATAAAAAATTTGATTATCAGGCTTACGTCACTGTTGACGCCAGTGTAGCTGGATGTTTAGAGTATGTAGCTGGGTGTTTAGAGTATGCCTTTGTTGACGCCAGTGAACTATGATTTGGTGGTTTCATTGAAGAAACGCAGGGTAGTGAGGTAACCGGAAGTTGGTTGAGTTCTGAAAGTTCTTTGAGCTCCACGTGGACAGAATTAGAATCTGTTTATCGTGTGATGCAAAGTCATGTGACTGATTTACATAATAAAGCAGTACATAGTTATACATACAGATAACATAAATGCTAGCTCAATTTTGAAAATTGGAAGTAAGCAGCCATACTCGCATGATATCGCATTAAAGGTGAATGATTTATGTTCAGATAACAGGTTCCATGTTGGAAATCGGCACCATATTGGCCAGAATTATTTCCAGGTGGAAATTGTGCCTTGTTTATAAAGGATTTTGTTTGTTTTCAGCCAGGCATTTTAACCAAGAGAGGAAAATGAAGAAATGGTATTTTTGATGGCAGACCGTTGTCATTTGGCTTTGTTGCTGTGCGAATTGAATAATTTGTGTAACATTGTTGTTTATTTTTCTTCAGGTTTGAGTTTGGAAAAATGCATTGCCAATGAAGTCGAGAAAACAGGATTAACAGACAATTCATTTGGAGATCTTACGCACAAAATGGCTGGCTTTTTGGTGAACTCTAAAAGTGATAATACAGTTAAGAAGTATTTTCATTATTTTAAAAAATGGGAACAATTTGCAGTTTCGAAAGGAGGTCAGTCTTTGCCCGCTTCGCCAATAATAGTGTGTTTATATCTGACAGAACTTATAGATAAGAACTTTTCAGATAATGTTATTTCATCTACGATTTACAGCATTAAATGGGCGCATTCTTTACGAAATATTCCAGATCCAACAGACAATTTATTCATTAAAAATTTGTTAGAATCAGCGAAGCGTATGTCGCACAAAACTGTAAATAAAAAGGAGCCCGTTACATCGCAAATGTTGATAGATCTTTGTGACAAACATTTAAATGCAACAGACGTTTTGATTGTAAGAGATTTATGTATGATTCTTATGGGTTTTTCTGCTTTTTTAAGGTATGATGAAATCCGGAATCTTCGATGTAATGATATAAAATTTTATGAAAATCATTTCAGTTTATCCATCCGTAAAAGTAAAACTGACCAATATCATTTCGGGAATGAAGTTGTTGTTTCTAAAGGTAAAACATCCGCTTGCCCTTTTGAAATGCTTCGGCGTTATTTAAATGTTTCCGGGCAATCTATATCTACAGATTATTTTTTGTTTAGGCCGTGTTTTAGATCTCGTGGTAAAAGTCATCATATATAAAAACAAGCCTTTAAGCTATACAAGGGCTAGAGAAGTTCTTGTTTCTAGGCTTAAAGATATAGCGTCTAAAGATTTAAACTTGGGTTTGCATTCTTTGCGTTCGGGCGGCGCTACAGCTGCAGCCAACTCTGGTGTCAATGACCGGTGTTGGAAAAGGCACGGTAGATGGAAGAGCGAAAACAGTAAAGATAGGTACGTTGTTGATTCTTTAGAGAGTAGGCTTGCAGTTTCTAAAAAATTAAATTTATAATCACCAGCCCGCTCTTTTTAATTGTCTACACACACGTCTGGTCATGCAATCTGAGTTTGTTGTATTTTTATTTAGTGTAGCATAGACCGACATGTATAATGTACTGTTTGTACGTATGTCTTATGTATTGTGTAGTTATATATCCCCTGTACGTTTGTTATTTTGTTATATCATATCATTTATGTACATGTATGTCCTATGTAATTGTCCTATTCATTTTCCCATATTTTTCTCATTTTCACTTATCCTTTTTATTCATTGCAACATGTAACACTTAATGTTATTCTATAATTCATAACAACTTTTTCTTCTGGACGGGCCTCCTTTACATTTACTTACCCGGGTTTGAAGGCAAGTATGCGCACATTGAATATAATATTCCATTTGTTTGCGCCTCGAAGTAGCTGTGTTGCGTTTTCTTTCCCCTTAGTAAATTGTTATATTTGTTTCCGTGTCAACACGGTTATTTTGGTTGTTATTTATTACTCGTAATGTATTCATTCAATTATTTTAATGACATGCTTGTTGCATTTGTATTTTGCGCACATTGAATATACTTCCTTTGGTTTGCGCCACGAAGTAGCTGTGTTGCTTTTTTTTCTCAGTAATTGTTTGTTTCCATGCCATTACAGGCCGAAACATTCCCTCCTTTATTAGATAAGAGGAACCCTACGCCATTGGTGGCCAGTGTAGCTTTCCTTTTTCACCAGAAGGGGGCGTACGAAACTTTTGGGGACGATTCTGTTGGATTCGCCATGTTTGATGTCAAAGGTTTCACTTATTTACCAATCAGATTGGTCATGGTATTTTTAGCCACTTAGATATTTATTTGAAAGCACAAACAGTAAACTTCACAACATTTGAAGATACCCATTTTGTTTCTCACATGTAATGAAAAAGTGAACTCTTTGCCGTTATGAAGATCCGGTAACTAGATGACGGTAAGTCATTATAACAAGCCACTTGTCTTAATTCTTTTTTTAACAATTTGAAAATAAAGCTTATAAGATGTCACATAAAGAGAGGATATTTATAATCGTTATATATTTAGTATGTATCAACAGATAAACACCAGATGTAATACTGTATTTATTGGCGAAGCCTCAAGAGACATTGTTATATTGTATTTAATTCCATATATTATGAATACTGATCTAGTTAGTTCTTGTGTTAACAAATATACACATTAATTTTGAATAAAAATGACAAAACAAAATTTTATCTTCCACTCGAACAAATAAATTTATCTTTCGATTTTTTTTGCTGTTTTGAGTTTAACAGGTTTTATTATGACCTGTATGAACTCATTTAATCATTGAAAAAAAATCCATTCAAGTGTCGTTTTTGAATTCAGCGGTCTACTAACTGGATGATGCTAGCCGCTGTTTGTCTGTTCTAAATTGGTCGGTACCGTCGACTTACTTGTTAATTTGTTTGAATGATTGCCTAAAACTGGTTTGAAATGTCATATATCACGTGAGATTAAACGTGCTTTTTATTTCACGGTTACCAAGGAACCTTTCCTATTCATCACTGTTGCGGTGAAGGATCAAAGGCAGAATCTAATAAATGAGGATGCATCTTTTTACTAAAACGCAATCTCCCGCTTGGATTGGACTAGAATTTGCATGACGGCTGTTATCGGAATAGATTTTATGTCACAGTTAATGTGTTTGGCCTTTTTTTCGAACGGCAGTATCTTTCTTATGACTTTGAACTTTTGGTAGCTTTGTGAAAAGTTTTCTTCGAAACATTATTTCCGCAGATGCTATCTCATTTGCTGAATGTGGTGTGTATATATAGTCCAGCAACATTTATTAATTTTCGATTTGTAATTTTTGTCTGACGAAACAGCTTTTGTTTCTGCATATTAAAGCGGCTGCATCAACAATCTTTTTACTTTAGCATTGTCCATAAAGTGTAGTGGTGTTATTTTACGATCAATACATCCTGCTTCCTCGGCAAATTGTTTAAAAGCATAGCTATTAAATAACGGGCAATTATCTGTCCGAACAACACAGGCCATGTCAAACACAAAAATACGGCTTTAGTTTTGCTTTGACCTGTTCGGCTTTCAGAGACATTATAAGTCTTTCAACAACGGGATGGCGGCTGTTGTCATCAACTATAATCATAAAATAGTGATCGTATCGGAATGGACCACATAAATCTACTGCAATTTCACTCCAAACGGTATTTGGAAACGGACTGATCTTTACTTTGGAAACGGACTGATCTTTACTGAATAATGATTTGTTTCCGTAGACACGATAAATAGTTTTGAACTACATCATCTAGAAATCCATATAGGGAAGTCAGATAGATTCAAGCAGTAACGCCTTGGATTTTTTCTTTTCTCTGGTGACCTTCATGAGTATGCACTTTAGATAGTTCATTTTTGATGCTTGTTCATAGCATATGAATTCCTTCCTTTTCTTTACTAGATTTTTGCCGTGTCTAACTGTTTGTTTAAACAACCTCCAACACATCTTATTATGCAAGCATCCTGTGTAGCCTAACCCATAAATGATAGGCGGAGTGATTTCGACTGCGGATGCTTGGTTATAAATTTCATATTATTTTCTGCAACGCTCTGCAAATGGTATATATAAGTGGGTGCCTGCTTTTGTAACCGGCTATCATCAAACTACTTGGACGGTATTTTGCCTTGAAATTGTATGTGACTGATTTCATGCGCCATCTTTTCCTTCGCGTTGAGTGAATTTGTTTTACAGTATTAAAAATCGACTCTAATGGGCAATGGTCTATCATTTATGTGAATTCTTTTCCGAATAGGTAGATATGAAAGTGTTGGCATCCCTAAACGTGAGCAAGGTCTTCTGATTCCATCTGACTGTATCGTTTTTTTCAACTTCAGAAAGCGACCGATTTTCTTAAGTGATCACATTATTTTCCTTGATCAGTATTCATGAAACACCTTTGGACTTGCATCAACCCTTCCTGATGAAACTCTTAATCACTGCTGAGTGTCATTCTAAGTTGATTGAATGCTTGTTATTGTCGTTAAGTCCATTCAAATCGACGTTTTCTTTCAGTAACTCACGGACAGGCGCGGTAATAGATGAATAGTTTTCAATGAATTTAGACAAGCTATTTGTCATGCCCAAAATAATCTTAATTCTCATATATTCATCGGTCTTTTGACATTTTTGATAGCGTTGACTTTTGCTGGATCCAAGGAAATGCCATCTTTTGAGAAGATATACTGATGCTTTTCGAACTCGCGCTTTTGCTTATTGAGTGTGAGGTTTTGGTCTTGTAACCTACTGAGCAGGGCCTCAAGTCTTGCATCGAGAATTGCTTTCTTTGGTTTATGGATATTTATGCTCTCTGAAACCTTCTTTGTAAAAAAAAACTTGTCTGATTTCATTTTGAAAAATGTCAGGCGTGACTTATGACTGGGTCATATGGGGGTTGCGTTCATTGAACGCCGCCTTTCCTTGTTGATCTTGTTTATCATATTTTACTTCAAAGTTTAGCCCATTGTATCTCCATAGTCCAATATTTGCGTTATATTTCTTTATTTATCGGAAAGTTCAAGTTGTTGAAAACCTTTATTCAAATCCATATTGAGAAAACGGTTCAGCCGTTAAGTTCTAAAATGATGTCATCGATGTCAACATGTGTCTCCCGCTTTAATGTTGGATTGGCTTTCCTCATGTCTACACACAATCAGATTTAATTCGCCACGTTCGGCTTTAGTGGGACTATTAAGTTTGAAACCTACGGCGTTGCACCGTCCACTTTTTCAATTATATCTTGATTTTCACACCGTTTGATTCTCCTGACATGCTCTGCAGACGGCACGATCCAGGAGTGAAACTTTGATCAATATGAAATTTTACTTTACTTTACTGTTTGATAACGGGCTCGATCCCGAGATCTACGGAGGCTTCATAGGGTTGTCTAATGCTCTTTTAATCTTATACAATTCCGCAATTGTTTATTTCAAATCTGTTTCTATTGTCTATGTATATTTTTCTTTTATCGGTAATATTGTTTGTTTTTTTTTTCTGTCAGAAAGCGTAAGCATTTGCATTTTCTTGATTTTAGGTACTGGCCTCATTTGTCTACAAAGTTTGCGGTATATAATATTAAAGCTTGCACCAGTGTTGACCAGGACAAATTTTTATACGCCATTAATTTTAGTAACCTTATTTATATCAAATTTAAACTCCGTTTTGCTATATTTTATTTCTCTAATTTGACGTCGATAGTTGTTTATTTTTTGGCACTTTTTTAACAAAATGATTTCGTTTGTGGCAGTTATTACTTTTTTTCAATGCTGGACATTTATTCTAGTCGGTAAATCGCAATCACAATTTATGCATACCTTTTTCGTTCTCTGGATTTCGGGTGTCGCTAATGGTCTAGCTTTCTGCTGTACGTTGCGAATCGCGAACTTTATTTACTGGTATTTCATTGATTGTTCCATGGCGATCGCCAATATCGAGCTAGTACCTGTATGTCTGATGATGACTTGTCCTCTTGTAGACATTTTGTTCAAAGTTTTCTAGAAGTACAGCCTCGAATAATTTGACTTAATTTCGCCCTCTTTATTTGCAAATTCACAAGTTTCTGCTTTTTTGGCGGGGTCCTGTGAAGAATTGATCTATGGATTCGTTGTACTGCAATGCTGTTTTATGTTTGAAATTCATATCTCTCGAATTCACTGTTTCTTTTTATAAATGTATAATTCAATTATTTATATAATAAATCGGTAAGACTTGTTTTCACTGCATCATAGTAAGAGTCATCAATATTTAAGCATAATGTCCATACACTTCAAATACCTCATGACCCGCATAATGCAATAATAGTGCCTTTTTCTTTTCCTAGAATCATAGAAACAAACATATTTTCAAGGTTTGGCACGTATCTTTCAGTTTCACTCATGGAGAGTTTTCTTCCATGTGTACGTCAAACTACGGAAACTGTGAAAGTCCTGCTATTTTATAAAATCCAAAACACGTATTATGTCTGAATTATTATTTCACATTAGTCCTTGTCGTCAAATGTAGTATTCTAAATAGAACCAGACCCTTAATGGGATTGATTAGAGATAGCACAGACCTGAAGGATGATTTCTAGCTTTAAATGTTCACTGAACAAATGTATTATAAGAACTAACTTCAAGTATCAGAGAGACAAAGCATGCATTTTACATAGAAGGCGGGGTTTATCATAACTGACAGCAGCACACTTTATACGTATTAACTTTCGCGTGGCCTTACTTAAAGTTTCATTATTAGTTTTATTACAGCTTGATTTAAATTTCTTCTGTTATAAAGCATAAAAGGGATGCAATTTTTGCGCAAGTCTACAACATACCTTGGTTGTTCTTTAAGGCGATACAATGCAGTTTCCTTTTTGAAAAGAAATGTTCCCAAGTTGACTGTCTCGGAAGATTTGTTTTCAGACTTACTCCAATTCTTTTGATATAGTAGTTATAACATAAAGAATTCAATGCTTGTTTGCCCTTCTTCACTATAATGTAACCCGTCAGCTGCGCAGAATTGCTCCCGTGTTGCTGATAACTTCAAAAGAAAACGGATTTAAATGAATTGTTGAACCGATATCTTTCTATAAATATGATATAATGATACGACAGGAACGATGCTCCGTTTACTGCTGTTTGGATGACAAACGACCTATAAGAACATATTGATAAATTAATACAACTTTACTGTAAAGGATGTCACATTGATACACGTCCAGTGCATTGCAAGTTCAAACTGTCATATATTTTTACGTAATATTCACCAGCGGCTCCATACATCTAAAAACTATAAGCTTAAGTTCGTAATAAACGAATAAAACTCGAATAAAATACCAAATCTACAAATAACAAAACATTGAAAAATCCATACGCCAACAAAAAGATAATATTGATAGGAAATAGTCCATCGACTTCCTATCGACACACATAGACATTTGTTATGTGTGAGGGATTGCCACGGAACAGTAAGGATAAAGTATATAATTACGTTTTGTATTGATTAAATCTAAGATCCTTTAAAGTTCAATTTTATAAAAATTAGTGTAATAGATGGTGATGAATATGGTTCTGCCAGAAGTGTATATTAAATTAAATCTTCATTTTTGAAAAACATAAATTTACTGTTAATGCAGTTAATTCCAAATGCTATAATGGATTTAAAAAAAAAAATAGATAAATAAAATAAGATGGAAAAATAAAAGAGAAGCATTTGCGTAAACATCTGGACATCTGGGCTGTAATTTGGTACCCTAAATTAAGCTGAAATTTTTATCTCTTTACCTACCAATTAATTATCATTAACATGTACATAATAAGTAGTTGATATAGATCGCCATCGGGGTAAAGGTTCGTTGTAAGACGGTTTCTAATATATGTACAGTGAAATCATAATTTCCCTGACAAGTTATCTAAATTTGATACTATTGTCTCCCAAAAAGCATGTTATCAATAGATTAATTAGATTTTTCTATAATTAATCTTAAAATAGCCAAACAGTTTGCCATTAGAATTTAAATATATTAATAAAAACAAGACAGGCTTTAACAGAACTTACCCAACTAATTCCATCACATATTCTATTAAAGGATGTTGACTATCAACTTCTTTCCATATGCATAAGATAACGTTATCTTTATCTGTTTGGAAATCAACATTACTTGGTATCAGAACATGGAATGTTATTTTAACCTCGTCTGAGTTAACATTTGCCTTTCTTTTCCTGAAATTTAATGATAATGATTATAGGGAGTTCAAAGGCTTTAACAAGCTAATTTTATATATTTTGAACTTACACAGGCTGAAATCATTATGGTATACACTTCTTTTTGAATGATTGGTTTTCTATATTGGAACAATAGATATATATAATATAACGCAATTTCTGTTCATACATATTCAGATGTTACTCTCGGATGGGAGTAACATACTTCATGAAAGATGCATTCAAATTAAATGGTCTTATACCGTGAAAATATTCAAACGTCACTATTTATTGGACAGTTTGAATGAGTATCAAACAAACATGTTAGGTGTAAAGCATGCATGTTTTTAATAAGAAACTGAAAACCAAACAATATTGAAGTAGTTCGTCAAAATTGTAATATTATGCTTAATTAGATATTAATATGATAATTACCATACATATTTTGCTTGTTGTAGAAAAAATAATAACTGTATTCCTTATATACGATTATGCACGTTTGTTATTCTGCGAACGGTTTATCATTTTTGTAAGAATTATAAACAAGACTCACCATTTCACAACCGGTGGCAACTTTATTTCCTGAAATAATGCATACTTTTAAAAATCGTAACCTAAACAGCTTTATTTCATTACTGGTATATTTAAAGTTCTTTACGTACTAAGACTAAACTCAATAAGTTGCTTTTATTGTTCTTTGAGATAAACAAATCTTCTGTTCTATTATATTTAATTTCAGCAGCGCCAGAAAACAAAGAAACTTAACTTGCCGGTTGGATACATGTCTGTTGCATTGTGTCAAGGTCAGTTTCCAAAACTATTCTACCAACAGATAAATCTTTGTCTCGCAAACGCAACAATGTTATGTTATGAAACCCTTTAGTATGTGGTGGTTTTCTGTTACGTTTACTAAATACTTCTGATTTCAAAGCTGAAATCAATAATAAGTACTAGTTTTATTCTATATTGATGTATCTTCTACAAAACGCAAGCATATTATTATAATCAAATGGTTTTCTTTCCGACTGTTATAACCTATAAGGTGATCATTATTCAAACTAGTACGATAATATATACAATAACCATTAATCAGCAATGCGTTTTATCAATAATACATTTCTGCCGATTTTGAATTTTCAGAACAAAAATAATAAACCATAAAAAAAATATTGCTGTTATCAGGTAGGATGCAGCATTCTGATTAAAATGATATAAATATGTACGTTTGTGTTGACGATATTCTACATTTGAAGATAATTTTACATTATGCTATACATTATCAGGTTCATCGGGTGATTTAGGGACCAATACATACGTACCTTCATCGTCAATTCTCTTGAACGATCTTCTTGCAGGATTGTTGTCCATTTTGTATTTTATACCTATATTATGAAAATTAAACTTAATACTTTTAATTCTGTTTTTTTTTTTTTTTTTTTTTTTTTTTTTTTCCAAACTTTTTTTGATTTCAAAACTGAAATAATAATGAGAACTAGTTTTATTTTATATTGATGTATCTTCTACATAACGCAAGCATATTAGTATTATCAAATGATTTTCTTTCCAACTAATATAACCTTAAAGGTGATCCTTTTTTCAAATATATTAAATAACCATTAATCAGCAATGTGTTTTATCAATAATACATTTCTACCGAATATGAGATTTCAGAACAAGAGTTATAAACCATACGTTTGCGTTTCCATTCACGATAAAGTTCATCGTATGACTTATGTGCCAATACACACGAATCTTCATCTTCATCGTCAAATATCTTTGCCAAAATCTTTGCCGGATTGTTGTCCATTTTGTATTTTATACCTATATCATGAAAATTAAACAACCGGTTAACCTATAAAATGAAACTAATTTTTTTATTCAAAACTTATTTAAAGGTCTGATATTACAACGGAATGAAATAAAGATTGCATTCATTTTGGGTTTTTTTCTAACTTGAAATATTAATGCACATCAGAAGTCTTGCACGAGCCTATTAATTTACGCTTGTATACAATATTAGAGAAATATTAGATTCTTACACTATCTGAGATGTTCTATATAATAAGAAAGACAAACATGCAAAATATCACTTTACTCCAACATGAATATATATTCTAAAATAATAACCGCTTCCAACATTTATCCAACATACCACTTTTTTTAGAAGTGTCAATGCTCTCTTTTTAGTCAAGATGACGTACATGTTTGTAAGACCTCGTACTCCCGGAGTTCATCATATTAGGCCTTAAATTGTATCAGACTAAGCTAACTGGACAATAGTTACATTAAGGAACAAACTTTAGAATAGATCTGAAATATTATGATTTTGATTAGATGATTACCTTAAATTGCATTGACAGTTTGACAGTCATTATGCAATAAAGTCGGGCGGGGTATGGTCATTGCAGTTCTTATTTTCTAATTATCAATGGAAAAAGGAAAATTCCCTCGGATAATAAGTGGGGATTCTTGTTTTCTCTATTTGATTTGATTGCCATAACATTAATGACTGGCAGGTCTGATTTTCCACTGAAAGTATGTTGACACCACTTGAACGTGTGGGGCGTCCGTGGCCGAGTGGTTAAGGTCGTTGACTTCAAACCACTTGCCCCTCACCGCTGTGGATTCGAATCCCGACAGGGACTTTGGATTCTTTCATGTGAGGAAGCTATCCAGCTAGCTTATGGAACGTCGGTGGTTCTACTCAGGTGCCCGTTCGTGCCTGAAATAATGCACGAAAGGGCACCTGGGGTCTTCCTCCACCAGTAAAGCTGGAACGTCGCGATATGACCTATACTGTGTCGATGTGACGTAAAACACAAAACAAAAAACAAAACTTGAACGTGTGGATAACATAACCATCACAGGTCACAAATTGCATATTACGCTACAGGAAGTCATATCCTTTTGTTCACAAGATCAATCAAGTTTTATTACCTTTTATGATGGGGCTTTCTCATAGCAGCATAATTATATTCACAATGAGATCACAGTGAGAAAGACCAACAAAAACACGGTTAGAAAGATAAAAATATAAATATTAAATAAAAAATACACGTCTGTATATTTATCAAACTAGAGAATGTTACTCATTTGAAAGTGAATATTTGATATAAATAATATGTAAATAAATTTTATACAAAATACTAATTCTAGTTTTTTGTCGTCAAAGGACATCTTAAAACACTTTTTATTGTGTTTATTGTAAGCTACGTATCGAAATCTATTTAAAACAGAAAAAATATCCCTATTCTTGGCCAAAGACCTTTTACAACCAACGCAAAATAAATAAATATCTATATCAAAAATACAAAGGTAGTTTTTTAAAAATATGTGTGTTTGTGTTAACTTTTTAATAAAGTGTACTTGATATGAGACAGCTGTATATGTATTTGTCAATATCTGAAATCAATCATTGATATTTGTGTGAGATGACATGATTCTTGAATTAAGTAAAACATATCTACAAGATTAAAAGAAAAACATTATCATTGTTTTGATATCAACATGTTACTGCAACACATTTTAAAGTATCCTTTTCATCATTTGCATTAACTTGTACACAACAAAAAAATCGCAGAATGCTTTCTATTTAAATATCATAATTAATATTTATTGCAAACAAGCAGACCTTTTTTAGTAAAAAGTAATATCATTAAAAGCAAATTGGACATATAAATGCAATTAAAATATATTCAAGCAAAAACGTTTTACAAAACGGATTTGCGTTACACATTAAAATTAAAACAGTTATTGAAAACCAATATGGTTTGAAAGAAAAGAACATGTACTCTATCTGGTTTCAAATAAGGATTAAAACAGATAACTGAAAATGTCAACTTTGTGCTGATCGATTTCTCATTTTTTACGTTCACATACGACTGATTTTACATAGTTACTCAATACAAACAGTTGTATACAAAATGTCTCATTGGTGGAAGTAAAAATACTGATAATGAAAATTAGTTGGCTGCGGATTTTAAATAAGACGTTTGATTTACTGCGGAATGACACGATTTATTTTGCGAGTCGTCATTAAAAATACGAGTCCATAAAACATTTAAGTGTATAAAATCGTAATTTATAACGCATATAAATTCGTCTATGATTTATTAGTAACCATCACCAATTTCTTTAAGATATGTATTTCAAGCCTATACTGTAACGTTAATATATCTGGAATTTGCAACTGTATATTTCTTTGATCTTATGACTGCACAATAACAGCAGGAGGCGCGCAAATTGTACACGGAGATGGATTGGTTTGATAAAGTTGACTGTAATGAATCACGCAAAACCCTTTCATTCTTTGAAATGCGCGCGATTGACAACTTCTATACATAATCATTTTCTTTGAAATGAAATAACATTTGTAGTTAAATACTGCAATACTTATAAATATTCTTATTCTTTTTTTTACACTGAAAGTGCAAAAGTTGATATATATCGTTATATAAATTTTATTGACATTTTTATAGGAATTTTATTATCGAAATATACAGCCATCACTGATCATTTATGAAATATCCTATTAACTTTTACACTTTTAAATACTCATTTTGCATTGTTCAACATTAACGTTTGGATTTACTCTGAAAATAAATATTTTAAAATAAGATTAGAAGATAAATGGATTACTAGATATAGATATGTATACAGACAATTTAACATCGATGGTAGCTGAAATGATCGCCAATCCTCCCAGACAACATGATTTGAACTTCTTAATTTCCAGATACTTGAACATCATTCACGATTAGAGTTATGTGAGTAAAATGGATAGAATTATATGTTCTTATAACAATGTATCTAACTTCATTGATTTTGCAACTCAATTCGTTTTAAAAACAGATAAATTACGATTGATTGAATATACTTGTATATAATAAATTTAGAATTCTACCTATATCTATCAAAGGAGAACAATTGAACCACTTATAATTTGTGTAAACATTTCTCAAAGGAAATTGATTTTAAGTCTAAATTGCAACAAGACACGCATACTCCAACTCTATGTTTTACTATTTAACAATATAATTGGTCATTTTCTTCAATATTTTTGAATCATCAAAAAAAAAAAAAAAAAAAAGAAATTAAAAAAAAACTATGACTAAGAATTAAAAGGTCTTATTTCAGCATTGGTCATTATTGCAAATTATATTTGCACATTTGATAGAAGACCTATTGATTCTCTTACTACTATGTTATCACTATATCATTATAGAAAGTTTCAATTCAACATTAATGCTATGATTAAAAGCATTAAATTGTATAAAAGATGGCTTTAGTCATTTTTTGCATAGACTATTGTTTGCATATTATTTAGGAAACAGATGTTTTTTCTATCATATTTGTCTAAATTTTATATAATTTAATGTGAGTCTACATAATTTTAGCAGAAGTCTTGATAAGCAACTATGATTATGATAAACAAGATCAACAAGGAAAGGCGGCGTTCAATGAACGCAACCCCCACATGACCCAGCAACAAGAACCAATGGCAAGGAGCCCAGGCGGACCCCAAACATAAAAAGGACAGGGCAACGACACGTTAATCATTAAATGATAAATAATTGTAACTAATTAGGAATTCAAAGAAAATAATAATAGGCCCACAAAGGGGAAGGGCACAGGAGACCGGGGGAAAGGGGGGGGGGTTAATCAAAGAAATAAAAACTAGAGGCAATGGGGAAGATACTTACCGTAGACGAGAAAACAACAAGGGACACAAGCAAAAGTGTCACCAAAACAGTATGAAACAACATAGACATACATCTGAGGAACACAGTGGGGCGCCGCCTTGGAACGGTCAGCAGCATAATAATGACTGCTGGGGAGTTTAAACCGGTTAATGGTGCACCAAACCTCGCTCTTAGCCCCATCATGTTCCTATAAACGAGACAGTGTAAATAAAATGAATCCCCGCCAAGTGAAATTCTAACAGTTGTCGTGGTTACAAAAGGTTAAATAAGTAAAACACTAAAATGATCATGTAGAAACATATAAAAGTAAACCCAATGACCATATCAAAAGTACTCAATGTCCTAAAGGAAGACAGAGCAACAAAAAATCACCTTTAAGGGCCCGACGAAGCAAGGCAGAAGACGAACATTAAGACAATTCAGTCCCAAAGGGCTTTACGAACTATCCATCATAGGGTCTCCCACTTGGTCCGTCAGATGCAATCAAAAGAGGAAAGCGTAGTGTCCAACTGTAAAAGGGTTGAACACTAAACATGCAGTATGTCTTAAATAGTAGGGTCATAACCTCTTTTAATAAAACGTTTAATGATTTTTGTAAAAACAGCAGAAAAAATACCATGACCCAAAATCTTACGAAGTTTGTAAACCACATCGCCATAAAAACCAGGCTGGCTAATCCCTTGTCGCAGAGGAGTTTTTAAATCACTATTGAATTTAGAAATTAAATCAAAGTTACGATTGTAAAATTTAGTAAAATATTTCCGTAATTTATGATAGCGGTAGCCCTGTTTTAGAAGCTTGCTGGTAATAAAAATATTCCGCTCGTTGAAATCCTTTACGTTGCTACGAGCTCTAGCGAATCTAATTAACTGAGAAACATAAACCCCGTAAGATGTTGCATGGGGTACGTCTCCATCCAAATGTGGATAATTAACTATACAAAAGTCAAAGTCATCTCTTTTATCATAAATTTTCGTGTGAATAGAATTGTTGTTGATAGTAATATGAAGATCCAAAAATGATGTACTAAAATTTCAAGAGTTCGTTTTATTAAGTTGTAGTTCATGCGGATAAATGTCAGACACCATTTGATCAAAATAAGGATTATCTAAATTAAAAATATCATCAAGGTATCTGGAAGTATTATTAAATGCGACTATAACATCTTGTTGTTTCTCTTCAGACAGACTCAACATAAAGTCTCTTTCATAGCAGTACAAAAACAAATCGGCGACCAGGGGTGCACAATTAGTACCCTTAGGAATTCCTATGATCTGTTTAAATAGGGTATTACCAAACCTGACATAAATGTTGTCTAAAAGAAAAGAGAGTGCTCTACAAACTTCGTCACAGGTCCACATAGTATAATGTTTAACAATACCGTTAGTAAAAAAAGCTTTGTTAGAATTACATGCTAGAAAGGTAACTTTTTCCCGTGCAAAAGTTTTCTGAATTAGGGAAATTAGTTTATCATTGATTAATTTATGTGGCAAAGTTGTATAAAGTGTAGAAAAATCGTATGTACTGACAGTTGAAGCTTGAAAGTTATTAATTTTGAATTTATCCAAGATTTCACCACAATTTTAATTGACCAAAAGAGATGTTTGCCTGTGTTTTCATAGACTTTATCACAATATCTAATTACATGTGTTTTAATGGCAGTCAAACAAGACGTCAATAAAATAGAAAGTTTACTTGTAGTGCAAGATGTAGAATTAGCAATAAATCTGGCTTTGTAAGGTTTTTTATGTAATTTAGGAATCCAATACATAATAGGAAGTTTAAGTTCTTTTTCATTAATTTGGACTTTAAGATTGGAAATATTAGTAATATGATTGTTTACAATGTCTTTTTCGGAGGCAGAGGTTTTAGAATACGCATTAGTGCTATTTAGTTCCTTATGCAAAACGTTAATGTAATGGATTCGTCAAACAATTATAATATTATTAGCCGCCTTGTCCGCTGGCACCAAAACAAATTTTGAATGAAAAGCTAGAATATCTTTTTTCAGATGTCTTAAAGTAAGTCTTGGTTTAGGTGGCAAAAGATGTTCATTTCCACGATAAAAATTAATACGTGAATCAATAATTTTAAAGATGTTACGTTTCCATGTAACTAGAGCATTACTATCCGCATTTTCACGGCGACACCATTTGACCGAAAAATCCTCTATAGATTCAGCAATCTGACCACGACAAGCATTAAAATCAATCTCAGAAGGAATTCTGTATTTAGGTCCTTTCAAGAATAAGTTACGAATTCTTTTGTCTGCAATTATATCAAAATTACCAGTGATTATATGGCCAAAATCTGAATTACAGAATTTAGAAGTATTGCAGTCTCAAGTTGTTGGAGTATTAGACTGAATATCTAAGTCAGAAACCACTTTGTTGTAATTAAATATGATATTTCTAACAGGTTTCTTATATTTATAGCAAATAATTGGTATCTCGGAGTTTTTGAAGTATAAAGGAACTGAATTAGTGACACGTTTATCACGAAAAATACTTGGTAAATCGATGAAATCGATACCTTTATTAAGAAAGGTTACTTTTAGGAAATGCCTGTTGTGGTCAGAAGTGTTGTCGATATGAGGTCTTAAGACGTGCTGAGTATAACTTTGAATAAGATAAGCTGCTGTATATAAAGGATCTGTTTGAATAACTATATTATCTGCCTCCGCGTCTAAGATTTTCAGAGATGATAATGAAAGGGAAGTAAGACGTGATAACATTGCATGTTTACCAGAGTTTTTTAAGATAATATTTAAGTCGGTGACAGACAGGGTAATTTTAGATTTACGTTTGATGTTGCCATTTCTACGTACTCCGTGAGATCGGGATTTACGTTTACGAATATTCAGAATAGAAAATATATCAATGTTTGGATCTTTAGAGATGTTACCTTGTTGAAAAATATTGTCATTTAGGCCAAGTGGGAAAGGCGTTTGTAAGTTCTTGATCCATTTTAATTCTGCTAAGTGTCTAACTTTAACTTTAAAACTAGCAGAAGCATCAGAATCGTAAATTATTTGTTCCACTGGTTGAATTGAAACATTTTTAAATGAATGACCATCTTTACGAAAATGTTGATATAGAAAAGTTGTAAATTTTGTGCGATTTCTCATTTTATAAAAATGTTCACGGAATCGAATTTTAAGAGAACGTCCTGTCTGACCAACATACTGTATGCCACACCCAAGGGTGTTTCAAGTTAAAACATAAACAAAATGAGTTGCCTTTCAGTCAATATCTGTATTCAAAATAATATTAAAAGTTCTCCCATTTACATTAGAGGTTATAGTAGACCTGTGCGATAAAAAGTTACAACATCCGCACCTCTTAGAATTACACTTATTAATAGAAGGATACACTCTAGCTCTATGAGGATAATTAGTATGTGTGATATTATATTTCTTAAGAATGGTATGTTTTATAGGAGAAAGCCTAATGCGTAAAGAATTATTGAAAATATTAGAGTTAATGGATCGTGGAATATAAAATGAATTAACATATGAAAAGTTTAATGGCGAAAGAACGACGGATGGTGTTCGTCTAGGTGTACTGTGATTTCCAATCTGTAAAGAATTAGTAGACGTAGAATGTACCCGAAGAGGTGAAAGAAAGTGTGTATTGTTTCTATTCAAGTTATTCATAATTATATGTAGTAATAAAATGATTCCGTGTCCAGTGGGGCACCAATATTAAAGTAACGAGACTAGAGTATTAGTGCCACAGTGTACACAGAACCTGCAAAAGGGTAAGATTAAAGAAAATTTGGGGTATAAAAATATAATAAAGTGGAAATAAATATAAACCATTAGTCTATGAAGGCTGGACATGGAGGGGGACACCGACACTGAACGCCGAACAATCCCTTGAGGATGAAAATATAACAACATTGATTGCATTTACGGGGAGACTTTTTACAGCCGCCACACGGCACAAACAACACGGTTGTGAGCATAAATATGATAAACAAGATCAACAAGGAAAGGCGGCGTTCAATGAACGCAACCCCCACATGACCCAGCAACAAGAACCAATGGCAAGGAGCCCAGGCGGACCCCAAACATAAAAAGGACAGGGCAACGACACGTTAATCATTAAATGATAAATAATTTGTAACTGATTAGGAATTCAAAGAAAATAATAATAGGCCCACAAAGGGGAAGGGGACAGGAGACCGGGGGAAGGGGGGGGGGGTTAATCAAAGAAATAAAAACTAGAGGCAATGGGGAAGATACTTACCGTAGACGAGAAAACAACAAGGGACACAATCAAAAGTGTCACCAAAACAGTATGAAACAACATAGACATACATCTGAGGAACACAGTGGGGCGCCGCCTTGGAACGGTCAGCAGCATAATAATGACTGCTGGGGAGTTTAAACCGGTTAATGGTGCAACAAACCTCGCTCTTAGCTCCATCATGTTCCTATAAACGAGACAGTGTAAATAAAATGAATCCCCGCCAAGTGAAATTCTAACAGTTGTCTTGGTTACAAAAGGTTAAATAAGTAAAACACTAAAATGATCATGTAGAAACATATAAAAGTAAACCCAATGACCATATCAAAAGTACTCAATGTCCTAAAGGAAGACAGAGCAACAAGAAAATCACCTACAAGGGCCCGACGAAGCAAGGCAGAAGACGAACATTAAGACAATTCAGTCCCAAAGGGCTTTACGAACTATCCATCATAGGGTCTCCCACTTGGTCCGTCAGATGCAATCAAAAGAGGAAAGCGTAGTGTCCAACTGTAAAAGGGTTGAACACTAAACATGCAGTATGTCTTAAAATAGTAGGGTCAAAACCTCTTTTAATAAAACGTTTAATGATTTTAGTAAAAACAGCAGAAAAATTACCATGACCCAAAATCTTACGAAGTTTGTAAACCACATCGCCATAAAAACCAGGCTGGCTAATCCCTTGTCGCAGAAGAGTTTTTAAATCACTATTGAATTTAGAAATTAAATCAAAGTTACGATTGTAAAATAGAGTAAAATATTTCCGTAATTTATGATAGCGGTAGCCCTGTTTTAGAAGCTTGCTGGTAATAAAAATATTCCGCTCGTTGAAATCCTTTACGTTGCTACAAGCTCTAGCGAATCTAATTAACTGAGAAACATAAACCCCGTAAGATGTTGCATGGGGTACGTCTCCATCCAAATGTGGATAATTAACTATACAAAAGTCAAAGTCATCTCTTTTATCATAAATTTTCGTGTGAATAGAATTTTTGTTTATAGTAATATGAAGATCCAAAAATGATGTACTAAAATTTCAAGAGTTCGTTTTATTAAGTTGTAGTTCATGCGGATAAATGTCAGACACCATTTGATTAAAATAAGGATCATCTAAATTAAAAATATCATCAAGGTATCTGGAAGTATTATTAAATGCGACTATAACATCTTGTTGTTTCTCTTCAGACAGACTCAACATAAAGTCTCTTTCATAGCAGTACAAAAACAAATCGGCGACCAGGGGTGCACAATTAGTACCCATAGGAATTCCTATGATCTGTTTAAATAGGGTATTACCAAACCTGACATAAATGTTGTCTAAAAGAAAAGAGAGTGCTCTACAAACTTCGTCACAGGTCCACATAGTATAATGTTTAACAATACCGTTAGTAAAAAAAGCTTTGTTAGAATTACATGCTAGAAAGGTAACTTTTTCCCGTGCAAAAGTTTTCTGAATTAGGGAAATTAGTTTATCATTGATTAATTTATGTGGCAAAGTTGTATAAAGTGTAGAAAAATCGTATGTACTGACAGTTGAAGCTTGAAAGTTATTAATTTTGAATTTATCCAAGATTTCACCAGAATTTTTAATTGACCAAAAGAGATGTTTGCCTGTGTTTTCATAGACTTTATCACAATATCTAATTACCATGTGTTTTAATGGCAGTCAAACAAGACGTCAATAAAATAGAAAGTTTACTTGTAGTGCAAGATGTAGAATTAGCAATAAATCTGGCTTTGTAAGGTTTTTTATGTAATTTAGGAATCCAATACATAATAGGAAGTTTGAGTTCTTTTTCATTAATTTGGACTTTAAGATTGGAAATATTAGTAATATGATTGTTTACAATGTCTTTTTCGGAGGCAGAGGTTTTAGAATACGCATTAGTGCTATTTAGTTCCTTATGCAAAACGTTAATGTAATGGATTCGTCAAACAATTATAATATTATTAGCCGCCTTGTCCGCTGGCACCAAAACAAATTTTGAATGAAAAGCTAGAATATCTTTTTTCAGATGTCTTAAAGTAAGTCTTGGTTTAGGTGGCAAAAGATGTTCATTTCCACGATAAAAATTAATACGTGAATCAATAATTTTAAAGATGTTACGTTTCCATGTAACTAGAGCATTACTATCCGCATTTTCACGGCGACACCATTTGACCGAAAAATCCTCTATAGATTCAGCAATCTGACCACGACAAGCATTAAAATCAATCTCAGAAGGAATTCTGTATTTAGGTCCTTTCAAGAATAAGTTACGAATTCTTTTGTCTGCAATTATATCAAAATTACCAGTGATTATATGGCCAAAATCTGAATTACAGAATTTAGAAGTATTGCAGTCTCAAGTTGTTGGAGTATTAGACTGAATATCTAAGTCAGAAACCACTTTGTTGTAATTAAATATGATATTTCTAACAGGTTTCTTATATTTATAGCAAATAATTGGTATCTCGGAGTTTTTGAAGTATAAAGGAACTGAATTAGTGACACGTTTATCACGAAAAATACTTGGTAAATCGATGGAATCGATACCTTTATTAAGAAAGGTTACTTTTAGGAAATGCCTGTTGTGGTCAGAAGTGTTGTCGATATGAGGTCTTAAGACGTGCTGAGTATAACTTTGAATAAGATAAGCTGCTGTATATAAAGGATCTGTTTGAATAACTATATTATCTGCCTCCGCGTCTAAGATTTTCAGAGATGATAATGAAAGGGAAGTAAGACGTGATAACATTGCATGTTTACCAGAGTGTTTTAAGATAATATTTAAGTCGGTGACAGACAGGGTAATTTTAGATTTACGTTTGATGTTGCCATTTCTACGTACTCCGTGAGATCGGGATTTACGTTTACGAATATTCAGAATAGAAAATATATCAATGTTTGGATCTTTAGAGATGTTACCTTGTTGAAAAATATTGTCATTTAGGCCAAGTGGGAAAGGCGTTTGTAAGTTCCTGATCCATTTTAATTCTGCTAAGTGTCTAACTTTAACTTTAAAACTAGCAGAAGCATCAGAATCATAAATTATTTGTTCCACTGGTTGAATTGAAACATTTTTAAATGAATGACCATCTTTACGAAAATGTTGATATAGAAAAGTTGTAAATTTTGTGCGATTTCTCATTTTATAAAAATGTTCACGGAATCGAATTTTAAGAGAACGTCCTGTCTGACCAACATACTGTATGCCACACCCAGGGGTGTTTCAAGTTAAAACATAAACAAAATGAGTTGCCTTTCAGTCAATATCTGCATTCAAAATAATATTAAAAGTTCTCCCATTTACATTAGAGGTTATTGTAGACCTGTGCGATAAAAAGTTAAAACATCCGCACCTCTTAGAATTACACTTATTAATAGAAGGATACACTCTAGCTCTATGAGGATAATTAGTATGTGTGATATTATATTTCTTAAGAATGGTATGTTTTATAGGAGAAAGCCTAATGCGTAAAGAATTATTGAAAATATTAGAGTTAATGGATCGTGGAATATAAAATGAATTAACATATGAAAAGTTTAATGGCGAAAGAACGACGGATGGTGTTTGTCTAGGTGTACTGTGATTTCCAATCTGTAAAGAATTAGTAGACGTAGAATGTACCCGAAGAGGTGAAAGAAAGTGTGTATTGTTTCTATTCAAGTTATAAAACTTGCATTTAGAATTGACCTAAATTAAGCTAAATTAATTTGACCATTGGTCATTTTTGCAAATTGTATTTGCAATGTTTGATAGAAGACATACTGGTTCTCTTACTATAATGTTATTGATATATATATATCATTATAGAAGGTTGCCAATTCAACATTGTGAATTATGAACATTTATCGATCACATACAAAAAGTTCTTTTGATTTAAAATGGAATCAGTTTTTGTAAATAACATGTTAATTCTATTACCTCTATCAGCTATTTTATGTCAGATTACCATTATATGTACATTGCCACTTTATTATTAGATATCTTTTTACTATCACAATATTAATATGACTGACCTTTATACTTCAATACAATTTACTACCGACATGCATACAACAGTTAAGGGAATATACCCCTGAAAATGAATTGATGTTTTTGTTAGAAGAACAAGGTACTCGTTCATTCTCATTTATTTTACAGGAGAGCCTTGAAGAAAATCTACAAACTTTGCTTACAACTACTAGTAAATACAAAATTACGGAAGTACCATTGTATTGATTATACCACAAAAACATTAAAGAAGGACATCCACATAAAGGGAATAATCAGTTGTAAAGGAAGGAAAACCTAAACGTTACCACAAACAATCTGAAGGATAGAAACACCTGTATGACTGTTCTTACATTCCAGTATTTGGATGCAAAAAATAAAAGACAAAGAAAACCAAATACCGATCTCTACAACAATAAAACTGATACAAAAACAAACTGACTCCAGATATTACAATTTTTGTAACATTTCTTGAGCGTGAACCATTTCATACATCTTTCATATAAATACATGGTAAAATACATGAGGCACCTTAAGGAGCTTGACAAGTTTATATATCATGTACACAATATCATTTGTGAGACTTTCTGGATTTTAAGAACAACTTTAAGACACTGAAACCTGATCTGTGATATCTTGTGAACTTCACCTACTGTTGCCATATTGGGTTGTATGGTAATAAGTAGACAATTCATTTAGACATACATTTAAAAGACGAAAGAATACTAATAACACACCTTTTTATACTGACAAACACACTTTATATAGTGACTGATTGTAATAATATCAATTTGGTAAAATTTCAAAAATGATTGTTTTTTAATATTAATTTTTTTGGGGGGAATTTCTAGTTGCGATATCGGCTACAAGTTCAATACATCAAATGCATTCAATACAGAAATGATAATCATTACAATATTACAAAACACTGTTGATAGTATCAATGAACTCATGTAATGTTAGTCGATAAGATAAATCAGCATCACTGTGCATGCTGTAGTGCAGCGTAGTTTAAGTACCTGTGTTAATTAATACCACATGTAACAAATCGTATGGGTTATTTTATAGGCATTTAAAAGGTCCATTAGTTAGACTTATCAATCTGTTACATACTTCTGAAGCTTTTAAAGAATTATATTCATTTCATTCAGTACAACTGAATTAATGAGATGGTAACTATTTATGAACAAGTTTACAATCCTAGTGTGAATATTAATATCAAAAGTGTTATTTACATAATTATGTTATTTATTTAATCATGAGTTTCTTTGTAAAAATTTAAATACTATACATTATTATTTTAACACATGTTTGTTGATAAATAAATGTGGTTGTTTTAGTTACGACAACATTTAAACATATTGTGATGTATTTTAAATATAAATTAGCAATAACATATATCACAATTTGAACATAATTACATTTTATTGACGTTGTATCATTCCCTAAATTGACTACGTATGTAACACAGTGATATTATGTCTATAACACTTTCCAATTTACAGCATTATTGTGTATGTTAAATATGTGGATATAACGTTTTTGTTGAAATTGATTTAATTTGACAACATTGTCAAGTTTTATGCATTAACGATTAACAATTTAGTAGATTTTTATCTTATAGAGTGAATATTTAAGCATTAAGACAATCCCAGTTTACAACACTAGTTTAACATATTGGGGTGTATGTTAACTACATGTATGGGTTGTTTAAATATAAATTATAATGTATACATTAATTTTAAAATTACCTTGTATTTTATTTTTAAACTATGCATCATGTACCTAATAAATATGTTTTTATAAGACAATCCCTGTTTAAGATACTTGTTTAACATATTGGGGTGTATGTTAACTATGTAGTGCTTAAATGTTTATTTTAACTTATAAATTGAATTAAAAAATACTTTAAGTTTGTATTTTCTTTTCAAACTATGTATTCATTTAAGTCATAGAATGTCTTAATAAATTAAATCCCAGTTTGGACACTAGTTCGACATATCGAAGTATATGTTAACTATGTATTGCTTAAATGTTAAATTTAGCTTATATATTGAATTTAATTTATCAATTTAACAAATCAAAATGTTTTTGTAGTTTAACACACAAGAGTGATCATTAATTATGTATTACTAACACGGTAATCATAACTTTATTTTGAACTTTATGTTTACTTATGAACAGTTTGTGATAAAATTTATATACATTGATAAGATGAGATAAGATAAGATAAGATCTGTATATAGTGACACTAATTTTAACATTCTTGCTTTATTTATTTTTTATATTTTTATTTAATATATTTTTTTATTTATTTATTCTTTTTAATATAACTTTACATGTTAACATAAGATTATATCAAATTTTTCTCAACGTGTACAAAGCTATAAATAGGCTGCATGTAATACAAAAAAATACTGAATGCATTTTTAAATAAAATATTACAAAATACCTGAAAAAAAAGTAAATGTAAATGTTTTACTGCGAATGGCACATGCACGCGTTCAAAATTATCGTATAGTTTTGTTTGTAAATTGTAAATGTAATCTTTATGTCACAATTCAAATTGTCGCTCTTTCGATTTCGTTGCTTTTCACGGTCTGTCGTTCCTCCTTTGGTTGGACAGTTTGATGGTTTTTGTTGTCCAACTTTGTGTCATCTATTACGTATAACGTTTGCTACAAAAAATTTTTTATATGAAAGCGTATCTGAAGGTTTTGGTTAATCTTTTGATTATATCATAATCTATTCTTACACAACAAAGACGTCTGGCTCTGCCAGACATTATCAATCAAAGTTCTGTGTTTGTATTAATTCTACTGATTATGACACAAATTAACAAGGAGGAACATGTACCGTGGTAATAGTAAAACATAAAATAATTAAAAAAGAAGATACCTCCAAAATGCTTGTACGAAATAAACATGGTAGATAATTCCTTAAAAGCAAATGATGCATGCACAAAATCATGACTGAAGAGATATTACCCTACATTAAATAGTGATTAATACTTTGTTCTGGAACATTTTATTCTGTTTGCATACAATATTCATGTGTATAAGATAACAGAGACATTCTATGTTATAACCTTTTCGGGAATTAACCATATAATAATACCAATATAATTTTTACAGTTGATAAATTTTATAAAAATATTTCATAATATATAGATTTATATCCTTTAATATACATCAGCTTTACACATCAAGACTAAATTTCAACTTTCTTGGTAATGGACTCTTCAGAATGTTTTTATTTTGGTTAGTTGTTGTAATGGGTCTGATGCCTTTAATGTCTTATATACTATGTTTATGCTCAAATTTGATGTTTTGTTGTTGTTGTTTTGCTTATTAAACTTTTAAACGAGATATAATTAATTAATGTCAAAGCATAAGGATAATCGATTACGAGCGTGTCAACACTGAGACACATGGTGTCGGACTACAGGCGCAATACGACATTGACTGAAGCGTACCGCATAAAAACAAATACAACTAGAACGGACCTAATGTAATTTCGTGTCGTAACGCTTTCTCTTTTATTTCCAACAACTGCGCAGAACTATCTAGGAAGCATTTTTCGGTTCTTCTAAAGGTATAAGTGCGAGGTAAATATTCCCTTTCAGTTAGTCATCTTACGCATGCGTAAAACCTCGATTTTATCTATACAGTATGTAACAAGTAGAGTTTTTGATGCTAAAGCATCAAGTCGCCGGATAGAAATATGATTGTATAAATAAAAGAAAATATCAGTTTAATGGTTCGAGTATAAAGAAAGAGGAACAACAAGTTGAGTAATGTTTATTCATAAACACGTTTTCATGTACTTGCCACAATTATATCTTTCTTGCTATAAACTTTGAAACAGAGTTTTTTGCAATAAATTTACGTTATGTTAATATAATAAAACATCATATTACAAGCAAACTTGCTGAGCAATTTTGTCAAGAAACTGTTATCATTATTAAATAAGCAAGTTTTTTGGCAGTACGTATTTACCCGAGACTCATTAATTTTCGGTAGCTGTTTCGTTAGTTTTCATAACTTATTATGATTAATGTTAACAATTTTATTGTAAGTATAATTACATGTATATATCAATACTGCTCGATGGTCTAGTGGTAAGTATGACAAAGTTGTCACTTAGTAGGCGCATGTTCGAATCTTGGACAAATCCTGTTTGTAGTTTTCCTAAATTGATTTTTATTATATCTTTTAACTTTGTATATGAAACATCAGTTGATAAATCGTGTGTTTCATTTTTAGCACTTTTTATTTCATAATTTTGATAAATGGTCAAGTTATGCAAAATACAGAAAAAGATATCATAAAAAGGAAACATAAAAAATCACTTTATTGAACCGACAGTCTTCAATTTGAAACAAACTGAAAATCTAACACCTTGTCATAGGGGATTGTAAAGCAAATGAAATGCTTGTAATTCTACCTGTAATTCAACTTATACATATTATACCGTTGTACCATACAGTTTACTTCAGAATCCGATAATTACCGACAAATAATTATCGATCATCGAATATTTGCAAAGTGACAGTGAAAATATATAATTATGCTTAATTATTGCATAAAACAATGCAATTCTAATGTAAAATTGGTGTCTGCATAAACAAAATTATTCTTACGCGCTATCGAAAAAATATATAATTTAGTTATCAATATTCCCGTCGTAATGTTACATACGATATATCGTTACATACGAGATAGTTAACGCTTTAAAATTGCCTTTCAGTGCGATAAACTATGAGCACAAAGATAGTTTATTAGTTTTCTCTGTGTATCCAAAACGATTCCGGCCCCCTGCCTTCATACCGAGATTTTGTAATTATTTACAAAATTACTTTGATTTGCACTTTATCAGCTTCTATACCTTGTGCCAACCATTCACAAGTTACCTGTATGTCTGTCTTATCAGGCATTTGTTACTATTATTAGATTTATAACAATAACAGACAACGTGTAGTCACGTGATTCTTACAAAGAAACAGGGAGAAAAAGTTTATAACTAAATAAAAAAATAAAATAGAATATGTCTCATGTGATATAAACAACCGAATAATTAAAAGTGTCATTTCAAATATCACGCATGATTTATTTAACATAAAGTAGCAACGCTTGACACTTTGAAATAAGTAAAAGTATCCCTAAAATTCAATGACTTATCCATAGGGATACATCATTAATTCATTTTATAAAAATTGTAATAATGCTATTTAAGATGCCAATATTTGAATATTTCATTTCATTGAGTAACGTTATTGTATGTTTGAATTTTTGAGATTACTGAAAACAATTGTAGTCTTTAATTGTTCAGTAATTGATACATTTTTATTTACAGATTTTAAGGCCTTCTCCTACCATAGGTATAATATGAAACTGTTACAAATATAGTCGCCGGTTTCTACCGGCGACTAACAAGTTACCGGATAAACATTTACACAACATTCAAAAAGCGGACAAAACGTTCATTGATTGAGTGTAACGTGATAAAAGCTTTTAAAAGAAAACATACTCTCCCTGCGATACCAAATTTCAAAATCAGTTACTTTGATTATGGCATATAGACCTTTTTACGACGCGGTCCATTGCTATGAAAAAAAACGACCGGAATTAGAATTTTCTCGCCCATGCGCAATCTGCGTAGGGCAAAAAAAGCTTCGCCCTACATAGAAATATAGTAGAATTTCATAGAAAATTCCGAGTTAGTTCAAGGTAAACGGTAGAAAATTATATGAAACATCTTTCAACAAATATAGAAAAGATGACTTTATAGCTTTGTGGCGAAGAATGCCATAAAAAGGCATGGAAAATATACTTGTTTAAGAATTTACGATCACGGACCTGACACTGAGATCATTTTTATTAAAGAAGATGTGGAAATATATATATTAGCAAATGAAAAGTCAACTTATTTGCTGTTTAAATAGTTCATTTAAAAACAAAAGAAATTATATAACATGAAATTGAGATTAATTATCATTCAGAAAAAATATCAGAACAGGAGATAATGCATTTTTAGTGTTCAATATACCTGATTAAATCCTTTATCCGATTTGCCTGTGATGCAAACAGAAATTTGTTTAACCCTTTCCCTCATGAGCATATTGTGAAAAATGGCCGTTTTCATTGAAAAGCCTCCTGTTACAAGTTCAAACTGCTATGAAACTATGAAAAATGCTTCAATACTAATCAAACTTGGCACAAATGTTGACTGGACCATTGCCTGTGTAACGACATGCTCATTCTTAAATTTCCTGTTACCATGGCAACGAGGAGACATCTCAAAATTGCCAAAAATCACTATTTTGGTTTGATTTTTTGCATCCGAAATTATTTCAAAGTGCTGCAACTTCTCAAGGGATTGGGATAGAGTCAAAGGCTTTTCAGCGTTGGTTACACGTTACCTTATGATCGACCTAGGGTTATTTTTAGCATCTCATAAGTCCAAAATTTTCTTGGCGATGAGGGGGACTACCGCATCGGTTCAAACCCCGCAAACAGAAGGGGACACATCCTCTTCTGGCAACACCCTAATGTATCTTTTGGATGGAGGGCGGCGTTGAAAAAGTGCTCACTTTTTTGAGCAACATTTCTCAAACGAAAACATGTGTTTGGGGCCATATAGGACATTTTTTTTACTATTTGAGGCCTAAAAGAGGGGGGTCAAAAATGCATTGTGTCGCGTATATATGAGGTTAAGTCACATAAATAGATTTAAATTTTTTTTTCAAAATCTTGAGAAGTTAAGATGGGTTGTTTGGAAAAGATTTAACACACATTTTATCCGCTTCTTCGTAATACATGTTATTTTTAATAATGCACGTCACACAATTTTTCTCTTCTCAAAATCCATAAACATTGATCTGTATTATTTAAAAGTTACATAAATTACCATTTAAATAAGCGTAACTTATTAACTATATCATGATATTTAAACGTCCCGGTTGAATGAACAAACGTTCGCGCGCCAATCTGTTTGACACTTGCCGTCTGACCCATCCAGTTATTCAAAGGAAGTGTACAATACAAATTGTGTAATATTATGTAATACAGGGGTAATAAAATTTTGTCTTTAACACCCTGCTGTTTCAATTTTAATTACTGATGGAAAAGTCGTCTAATGATACCTTAAACAAAGACATGTGTGTGCCAGTTTTGACCATTGAATTATTACTCCCGCACATTTTCGTAGATGTGTTAAAAATAAATTCACGTTTTCAGTACTTACCGCCTTAAGTCAGACCAAAATTAATATTTTTGGTGACTTAACATAAAATCGCATCTATTAAAGCCTTAAATTAGGATAAACTGTCGACATCGTTATTGCTTTTTGCCCTACGCAGAATGCGTTTGCGCGAAATGCAACATTCGTTGCTACGGAAAATCGTATTTTAAAAAGGTCTATATGGAATAACTGACATGAAATGATTTATACATGTATAACTTGCTCATAATAAGGTAAAGTATATTTATATTTTATATGATGAAATAGTTAAAGTACTATAATAGTTTTTTATTTAAATATATGTAATCATAATTAAATAGTATTGTTGATAAAATATGATATATGTACATGACTAATTAATTTCTATAAACGGGTAGATTTAAACAAAAAATGTAAAAGAAATGTTTGATTTTTTGTACATGCTGGTAAAATTTTCATCTATTTCCATTTGCTTTAAAAAAATGTTCATTAGATAGGCGTTTTCAAAAATTTCACTTAGTTTTTCATAGGTAAACTTATAATTATTTCAAAGCTATAATAATAAGTTTAATAATACTAGTAAAAATAGAAGTATATTGATTGCAATGATAATGATTCTGTTGCTGATAGTGTTGATGAAAATAAGTATTGAAATACTATTTGAAATAACAGTTAGAGGAGAAGTATTTTGATTGTTATGATGATGTATGTTGATTATTATGGTGATGAGCAGAAGTATGTTGATTGTTATGATAAGGATTATTCTGATGATGGTGATGAGCAGAAATGTGTTAATTGCAATAGTGATGATTATATTGATTATTGTGATTTAAGTATTGCAAAGGTTTACCAAAATCAGCAGAAGTATTTGATAGTGATGATTACGTTGATGATTGTGATTGTGCACAGAATAATTTTGTTTTTAATGATGATGATTATGTGAATGACGATAAGTAGAAGCAATGATGTATGACGATGATACTCGACATGCTGCTGCTCGCTACGATGATAAAAGTAGTCAAAAATAGCTAAAATTATAAGGTTGTTGATGACGATGATTATGGTGATGAGCAAAACTATGATGATATGTTCGTTGTATAGAACAGCTACTAATATTAAATGTACCCATGATTATAAACTTGGTCAGACAGCAGAGCTGCTAAATGTTCGAGTTCGGCCGGCACATTTTTAAACCAAAAGAAATTAATTTGTTTTGGCACCTAACGGGTATACAACTCAAAAATCAATCAGGAATATTAATTTTCTTTGCCAATTGGATATGACAAATTTTAAGTGCCGAAGTGTGTCAGAGGATAACACTATTCATTATATAAGACCAACTACGTTCCGTAAGCTAGCTGGATAGCTTCCTCACATGAAATAATCCAAAGTCCCGGTCGGGATTCGAACACACAGCGGTGTTGGGCAAGTGGTTATAAGTCAACGACAACCACTCGGTCACGGACGCTCCTTAAAACAAATAATTGTCAATCTGCCTAAATATTTGAATTAAATCTTTAAAACAACAAATACAATAACAACAACAACAATACTCTCTTCTCTAAAAAAATAATGCTACACCCGACAAATATGTGCCTTCCCTAAATTAATGTAAATTTTTCCCAAAACTTGCATATTTGCTAGCTTAACGACTGAAATTTACATGTACAGAGAATTATACCAAAAATGCGAACAGCATCAGGTTTAAAATAAGTGTACATTGAAAAATAATATTACATTACACCTCAGTGTATCGTTGTAGGAAGATATTAACTCGTTGTAAAAAATATATTTCTAGATAAACTGTATGATAATTCTGACACAATGTGACTAAGATAAGAATAGCAAATAACTTAGAGATTGGTAAGATGGGCCGCAGAATTTAAATCAAGTTTTGCCCAGAAAGTTGCGCCACAGATAAAAAGACCGCAGAAATAAAAACATGCCAAAATTTTGAAAAATGGCAGAATTTGAAGCCCGCAGAAAAAACACTAATACCGTATGTCACAAGGTAAAAATTTAGGTCAGCTGATATCAAATTTAATTTTTACGTCTAAAACAATACATGTGGTCCAAATTGCATAGCTGTTTATCAAATGACAAGCAACAAGGTCACAATGTAATTAAGATAAGAATAGCAATCAGACTTATAATTTAAAATTTAAATCAAGTTTTGTCCAAAGAATGTGCCGCAGAATTAAAGTCCGCAGAAATAAAAAAAATGCACAAATGTGAAGAGAAAAAACCCGCAGAATTTGGAGCCCGCAGAAAAAAAACGCACGGTAGGTCACAAGGTGAAACTTTTGGTTATATGATATCAAAGTTAAATTTTCAACTAAATCTGTACACTTGCTTCAAATTTTATATTTAAAGGGTAAAATAAGAGAATTTCGTTAATTTGATTTTCACAGTCAGGGTCAATGTAAGGTCTATGTCACATCTGAATTGTTCAATATGTTTGTTTGGTGAAAATCTTGTTTTTGTCTGAGTATAAATCAAACCCGTACATAAATATCAAAATTATGACAATTTAACTAAAAAATTATTTGACCTTGACGGTTGAGGTCATTGAAAGCTCAAGGTCAAAGTAACTTCAATCTTTAAGAAGGTCTTGTCCAAAAAGTTGTTTTGATCAAATTTGAAGATATTCCATCAATCTGACTAAAGTTCAGATCTACTTATTTCTTTTATGTAGATCTAATGACAACCGTATATGTTTCAAGTTTAACAAAGTGTTGATTTTTGTTAAAACAAAAAAAAATGTTTGAAGTATTTTTTTCAACGAATAAACTTGAAATAATAGAGTCAATTTTTAATGGACAAGATTGTTTTGGCAGTTAACCTGTCTGCTATGAGTGGACAACGCCATGTTTGTTCTCGAAATCGTGAAAATCACCTACTCAGTATTGGTTTACCAGGGTTAAAATTAGAAACCGCATCGCTTTCAAAAGCTCGCCGATGATTGGCTGTGTAGAAAGTCACCAGAAATGACTTCGTATTTGGCCAAGGTCAAATCTAAAAGCAGAACGTTTTTCAGAGCTGATTTTAATCAGATTGATAATCCTATTTATAAATTTATAAATAACCAAGTTACTGTCAGTTAAAGCAAAAAATCAGTGAAAAGTCAAAAGTTTACCCTTTAAGGTCAAAGTCATTAATTGGTCAAGATCAGTTTGAGTTAGCTATACATGAAGTACAAAATCCTAAACAAGCTCTTGTCCAAAAGGTCGTTTTGTCAAAGTATGAAGATAATCCATTGGTTAAGTTTTAGTCAATTTTAACAAAACTCGGTGAATATTCAGTAAATTTACCTTCAAGTTCAAGGTCATCAATGAGCAAGGGTCAATTTAAATACAATGGAGGACTTATCATAATGTTTGTGATAACATGGAGTTAATCAATTCATTAATAACAAATTTATAGCAAGTTACAGCAATAAAAAATGGACAACAAGAAAATTTTCAATAATTTTACCTGTAAGGTCGTAAAGATCATTTATAAATGAAGGTAAAGGTCTGTCTGTTTAATTTGAAGTTCTATCCTGTTCAAGACAGGCAATACAAAAATTACAAATTATAGCCACTTATAGCAAAAATCAGCGAAGGTAAAACAAAATTTAAACATTAAACATTACATTAAAGGTCAAGGTCATTTATGAAGTTTAGACTGATTCACTTGAAGGTGTATCCTAAGGGTTGTTATGGCCAAGTATGAAGAAAATACACTAAGAACTTAGAAGTTATGATCAAGGTACAAGTAATGGCATCGCCAACGGCATCGGCAAAGTTTGTTTCATGACAAATATATCTGATTTAGTCTTCATGACTTAAAAACACTATTTTTAAAGTTACTATTCTATTTACATATAACGGAAAGCTACGACCGGAACAGGGTGGTCAATATTGACCAAAAGGCTATAATTTGAACAATTTTTGAAGAGGTCCACTTGAAATGTAAATATTTACTGCTTAATATCTAGGATCTAGCCCTTGCAATTGTCTATATATTATGTAAAGAAAGCTTTGACCCAATGGATATGATTTGATTTTTTTATAAAGTTTCATTAGATGATGCCGCACAAATATATCTTAGCTCAATCCCTTACCCTTCCAAAGAAGATGATTTTTTAAAGCACTTCTGTCTTCGATATTTAATGGAGCAGAATCATTTAAGCAATTCCAGACAAATATTCATCAACTATAATCAAAAGTTATCACAGAAAAGTCCATGATAAAAATGATACTGACGGACGATTCACGAGGCAAAGCATACCTTTAGCATTTCTGTGCTCATATGAGCTTACACTGCAAACAAGGTCATATACGCCTATTCTTTGACCATTAAAGTAGCCATAATTCTGCCACAAATAACGGTATCAAACTGAAAGGGATCATTGTCGTTTGGTGATACAAGTTTCTGGGCAAGTTAGGTTAGATAAAAGTAAAACATGTACCTGCTATTATGCAGACAAGCAAATTGTATACGACGAACGGACGTTTGGACGAATACCGAACATCTTACTATCCAAAATGGTCACATGAGCATAACATGCTCAGGTGAAGATATTTCACATAAAATATGCAAATCTATTACCAAGTTCCTTTTTCGAATTGTCAATAGCTGTCTGAATTGTTTCTAAATCAATGGCTGTCTGAACATCCAGTGGCTTGCCAACTTCCTCTGACAAAGCATCTTGTAATCCAGAAAAAGTATTTATTGCTGCGTCGCCACTTCCAAAGACATCTAAAGCTGTTTTAAGGCTATTTAATCCAGAACATTTGACGGTAACTTTCACGGTTTTGCTACATTCTAAAATAATTACCAACAATAATTAACAAGATGGGCTGCGATGGTGACGTTTCTTTTTCTAAGCAAGATAAAACAGTTGAAAAGAATAATGTAATTTTTTTAAGTTAAACGTGTTAAGTCGTTATAGACTTATAAACAACATACTTTTTAAATATGCTTAACTTACTGTTATTAAAACAATTTAAACAAGGTAGGCTTTGATATTGCCGGAGGTTTTATTTCGGTTATATCTCTCAAAACCTAAAAGGTCAGTTTGTGCAACTCTTGCCGTACAGTTGTTTCTAAATATTGTTCCCGACTTCAATTCTTCTTGCATGTTCACATAACAAGTTAATTGCTCGCTTAAACGAACAACACGGTAAGAAAACGCATCAATATATATCCACCTAAATTGTAATAATATATATTAAACAAAACCTGTTTGTACACTGCGAGTTCCTTTTTTCTCAGTTCTAGATCGTCAAAAGAAAGTTGAATAGGGCTTAAACTCTTGGATGATAAAAATAAATAAGTTTGCGATTAAAATCGTCAAAATTTATCACCAAAGTTTTACTAATCACAAATTGCCCTAGTGTACATAATGTCGGCAATGATTTCATTTCCGTCTAACATTTTCTTTGAATGTCAATTCCATGTTTCACAATTTTGATTGAAGGACACATAAAATATTCTACTAATGTTGCATTAGTAATGTCTTAGAAAAAGGAAGATCCCCTTTTTCCAAATTATAACAACCGCATTTACAATGTCATGAAATGTAAATATATGAAAATTACACATTACTTTAAAAAATGAAATTTATAACATTGCATTACAATTGCAATTCTCTATCACCCCTTGCCTGAATCATATAATTTCATGTTGTCAGCACTTGAATAAATAAGGTTGAAAAGGGAAAAAACATTGATCACAAAAGATTGTTCAACATTTTATATAAAGGCAAAATTACAATTTGTAATTCTATTAGGGAAATAATTGTCGAAGATAATTTTGTTGGATGGAAGCAATTTCGTTCTAGTCGGTCAACTGTGTGTCATTCACTGACATATACTGTAGAAAAATAGTAGGTAACCATGTGAATCATGAGAGATACATTAACATGTCTTACATATTTGCTTATAAATTTCTTTTAATTTGAATAGCTATGAAATATATCGGTCTGTTTCTTACCGATTGCTGGTATTGCCTATAATTATTCTGTACAGATTCGGCGATGATATTGTTATTTACACTTTTTCATGAATTGATATTTTACTATCATATACATGAGTAACCATTCCTAAATAAAATATCATCTTACTGCATTACATGGTCCTTATTATTCTTAGCTTTTTCATTTTTTTTTGTCGAACGTACTTTTCAGGATGATTTCAAACGATCGTCCTAAAATAAAATAGCTGATAAGTTATCTATTCAATTCATGCTTTGTACTTACTTTCGTGCCTTCTTAATTCTTCCGATAATCGTTCAGGCGAAATCATTGCATGAATCTCAATTTTTTGTCCAGTTACTTCTGATAGAGCACAGGATATTGCATCTAAATGGCTGTTTATCTTAGGACTATCAAAATAGTCTATCAGAGCAATCAAACCTTCAAATGATTGACATTTGATCGTGAAAACTATTGACCCCTTGCTGACGTCTTCAACCTCCAAACCTTTATCTTTCATATCTTGAACCAGATTGTCCACCGCCTTCCGAACAGTCTGGTGAGGTTGTGATGATTCTAAATGACTTAGCGATTCTTTTGATACTGCTAAAAGCACCCTTTCTGCTTCATCAACTGTTCTTTGTTCTAAAGCACCCAATCTTAAGGATCCAAACACAGCTGTAGTCATTAGAAATAGAATTTAATGTAAAAGGAGTGTTTGTTGAATAGTAGCCCATAATTGTACATGTATTTAAAAGTAAATACCAGTGTACATGTGGGATTATTTTTTTCTAAATGAAAGAAATACTTTAAATATGTATGGCAAATAGCTAAACTTTATCGTTAAGAATTTAATGTTTAATGTACACGTGGTAAGATTAAGCACATATATATTTTCTTTTAAGGAGCTTCACCAAGGTCAAAAAGCTTTAACATAAAATTCAAAATTTTTGCATAAATTTTTTAACACTTTAAAGGGAAAAAACCTGCAAAAGATGATAAAAAATATACCCCAAATTTAATTGCAAAACGATATTTAGTACAATTCTTCACTGTTTTGAATAAAAGCTGTTTTTCGGGCAATTTGGCAATTTACACTATAAAAATGATTAACTTTTAAACACGGGACAGAAAGAGTGATCAGAAAATGTGCACGTATGTTACTGAATCAGACCTACATCAAACAGTTAATGTACAAAAATATCGGAAAAATATTTCCAGTCCCGTCATATCAAAACAAAATAAGCGGAGTCCCTTTCAACTTAAATAATGCTTATTGTGATGTTACGAATTTAAGGAATATCAATTCAATTTCTTTTAAATCCTCCATGTAATAATTAAACAAAATAGTCACAATGCCTTATATTACGACGTTATTTCATCATTGACTTCTTTTGGACGTATACACAGCATTGACGAAGCACAAGCCGTGTTTATTGCTATGCATGAGCCCAATAGTTGTTATAAAATTGTTTATTTCGGAGCAACAAACACAATTTTAGAGTTTAAGCTTGAAATACGCTACCGTTCACAAAAATCAGTTACAAGACCATTCACAATGGGTAAGTTGCGCATAGTTTCGAAGTATAAACTTTAAAAAAGATGTTTGTACCCCGGATTAGCTTGGATAACAAAATATTCTTCAATATTGAATCACTATTATATACAACAATGTAAAGTGACCTCTTAATATCACACAACCAAAAATTTTATACAGAATGTGTAACTGTTGTAGTATGGATGTGATATGATTTTTTTAAATCTGAAAATGAATTCAATACTGACAAAATCAATAATTTTTGGACTTTGGAAAAGAAAACGAGGCAAGATTAAGAACAAATATAATAGTCAATTTATAGATTATGTTTGTTTTGTTTGTTTGTGGCTTTTTTTTTTTTGTTGTTTTTGTGTTTTTGTGTTTTTGTTTTCTTTGTTTTTTGTTGTTGTTTTTTTTTTGCTTAAAAGATAAAAACAATGCTAAATTGCTAGAAGTAAAACTACTTATGATTTAGTTTTAGATACCACATAGTGCAACCCCTGGAAGTTCATTGATGTCATTATAAGTGTTGATACAACTTACTGTTTACTACTTTTGTCGACATTCCTTGACTTTCGAAAGTGTTCTGTAGCTCAGTTATTTGCTTCTTCATCAGTTCTATGTCTGAAAATGAAAAATAAAAAAAAACAATCACTGGCATTTCGCAATGGTTTATCGCATATAATAGTATCTTAATGCGTTTTATTAATTTTACACCTGTCCGGAAATTAGAATTACCATAGATAACAAAACAAAGACTATTTAAGCAAATTCCAATAATTTCATCTTGAAGATCAAGGTAAGTCAAATGTCAACATGTCAGTTTAATCATATGTCAAAGTATACATCTATTCTGTAAAGAAATAACAGAGCTATGACAATTTAAGTAAATTTCAATTATTTGACCTTGATGGAAATTGTGAATTCACGAAGTTTGACATTTGACTGGAATATTTAAGACTTATTAAAAGAATATGCGTACTCTTTCTCATGATTCTAATCTTTTACATCTGATTAATTGTTATTTGTAACCATAAAACTGATTGTAATATTTATATTAGATTTTTACCTGTTTTGTCATGGACCGATACAATTGTTTCTTTATGCACCGGCTATGTTATAATGATTTCCAGTATAAGCAGTTGTAATATTGTAAATAATCCTTTTTTAACTAGCTATTCTAAAAGACTTAGGTTTTTATATCATACCAGTCTGACATATAGTAATCTTATTTTCGATCAACACATAAGCATACACATTGAAACATGAAGTCAAAAACAGAATCGACTTGAACTGCAAGTTTACACCGCTTTAACTTATTTCCATACTGTAAAAGAGATTGACACCCATAATATAATATGTTTAGAATATCAATGTGTCCAAAAGCATTAAAGTCGCCTGTGAGTAAGGTGCTTGGTAACGGTGCAACTTAAACTTGCAAGGCATGACAGTCAAGAGCATTTACGATGCTGAGAAATTGTATATACAAATATTTATATAACAAAGCACAATAACAATTTATTTCTAGACAAAATGACAATTGAACATCGAGCAACAATTATTCACAAAATACAATCTTTATCAACCATACTAGGAACAACTTTGCTTCTTCAAAAAGAACTATGCGAGAGTTAGCAAAACTGCTGTGAAAGATTTGTTTCATTGTACATATGGCGGGAAAGTACGAATATCAATTTTGACGAATTGCATCTGCGAAAAAAGGCAACATATCGGCCATTTTTGTCTGTCTCAAGATAATTGGCCAGGTTTTATGAAGTCAAAAAAGAGCAGCAAAATTTTGTAACACAGCTTACTCGGTCATGTCATAGTGACTGGTGATATTCTATATAGCTTGACACTCATTCTCACGAGAAGTGAGATATTGATGTCGCCGGAACCCAACTCCTTCAAGAAGATAAAACCGATCGTTGTATTATAAAATGTATAGAACATTAGATTTGACTAAAATCCAGCACTTATAATATTCGTTCCATGAGTACACTTCAGGCTAGCCCATCAGTAATTACACACATTTTTGTAACGTTCGAGAATGTGAGGAAATTTTGCGAGAGGAAAAAGCGTTTGACTCAAGCAGATAACAGGCACGAGGGGTTTATGGACACAAGTGGTTACGACAATGTAGATAGGTCAACTTCAGCTGGAAACCATGATTACCAAATGATGGTAACAATGAAATTTCCTTGTAGAGTTAAAGTTTCGCGGAAAAGACTAACAAAGGAACTGATTAGTGCTAAAGACACAATCATGGAATTAAAAATAGACAATATTGAACTAGCCAGAAAGTTTAAAACAAAGAAGAGAAGAAATTAAAGGCTGTTAAAGACATTACAAGAGTCCCCAAGAACACTAAGAAGTATGAATAAAGAAGATTCAAAGAGAAGTTCGACAAGTGCATTGCAATTATTTGTTGCTGGACAAATCTTAAGGAAATACAGATGTAGCGCTGCCTTTTGCTTAAAAGTTGGTGTAGGCAAAACCACAGTATCAATGTATTCTGGTGATTCAACTGCTGCACGAGAAGACAAACAGAAGTTGACAAAAAAAAATTTGAGAGAAAATAAAAATAGAATTCCTTGAAAAAGATGATTACAGTCGTATGCAACCAGGCAAGGCGGACCATGTGAAATGTAATGGTGAGATAAAACTATAGTCTGTCCTATCAAATTTGAACATTCCATTTTTTATTTAATATAATAGTAAAATCATTTAAATTAATGTCATGTTAGCCCTGACGTCAATATCTCTAGGCATGTTTTTCATTTTTTTATAAAGTCAGTAATATGGTCAAAATGTTAAAATTATATATAATTTTTTTCCCGTTGACTTACGTTGTAACCTGACGTGACGTCCATTTCAAAATGGCGGCGCCCATATAGACGTCATTTAGGGTTCGTCTCGCAATAAGAGTGAAATGTACTCGGTAATTATAAAAAAAATATTATTATTATTCACTTACTGATCAATAGCTAAATGTTATCTTTAAAATGAAAAATGAGAATAAAGTTGGAGTCTAAAAGGCAATTTTACTAGCAAACCATTATTTAAAATAATCAAAATCGTTTGAAGTGAAAATATCAGTAAGCTTTATAAATTCTAACACACAAAGGTTTAATTAATTACCATGATATACTGTCGTATTATATTTTTTAAGAGAAACAGAACAATGAAGTGATTTGATTAGATAGCTTTTTAATCAAGCGCGTATCTTCAATACGCTAAAACTTCGTAGGTTTCAACTTTCACAAGAAATCGCCAACAAATACTACATTATCATGCAAAACTGACAAAAAATATAAAGAAAACTGATTCACTATACGTTCAGCATTGGTTTGCTTGTTACCATAGTGTCTACTTTAACTAACTCCCTCGCTAACCTGAGAACACAGAGTCGCAAATATAATATCATGCTTTCTAGTACGTAGGCCTATACACTTTAAGCTCGTAAATACAGATTTAACTTTCGTCTCACAATTCAATAAAATGTCCTGAAATACCGGCAGTGATTTGATATTATTAAGAATAAGTTTGAATTGAAGTGTTCAATAAGCGACAATAAGTGTTTTTTTTGTAGACTCAAAGTGTTAGATATAATTATTTTGTTAATATGAAGGGTAGATCGAGTCAAAGAGAAACACCGAGTGACGTTCTCAATAATTTTAGCCTTCTGAAATTTAAAAATATTCAGTGAAAAACTAATAGATCTAGCATATTTTTCGCGTGAGAAAAAATACCGCGTATTGTATATTTTGTAGCTAAAAGAGTAGGATTTACAGAAGTCTTGAATAACGAGATAATATGAAGGGAAATTATTTCTGAGAAATATAAAAAATAGTTCAAATACATACATTCAAAACGAATATCTAATTAATAGAAGAAGTATTGTAATGTTGTAGATCCATGTCATTAAGTGTGTTTAAAATTATTTTTAAATGTTATCAAAAGTTTTTTATGTATTATTAATATATGAATTGAAGGTGTAATTTTAACAGTAAGGTATACAAAAATTATTTTAAATGCCATCAAGACAAATTTATCTCAACGCTTAAAATTATCTGTTTGAGGTTACATATGCATAACCGCCCTCTGTCAATGCCGCAACTGGAATAATCTATAAAAAGCGAGAGGCATTATTGTTACGTCATATATTTCGTAAATTGTTGTTGACGTAATAAAGTTTTTTTCGTCAGGAATCCATAAGCATTGTGATGTTGACAACTAAAATTGATGGGCCGTTCTTGAATTATGGATTTGGAACATTCTGAATTATGATGTGTTTCATTTACATATTTCATTTGCTAACCCAGATAACTCCACAAATTGAACAATGTTTTAATAATGAGACGGATTATCAGATTAAAAACTCTGGATCATCAAAAGTGTAGGAGTCATGATTCATGTCATTCAGGATTTTTGAAGTAAAAAATGAGATCTACGGAACTGGATAGGAACTGGCAATGAAGGAATCTTCAGAATGCGAATTTGTCGTGACGTTTATAAAGTTCATAAGGATTCTATTCAGCTTAAAAATAAGTGCAATTTCTAGAACTACTCCATGTGACTCGGTGTTCTTGTTGCTTATTTTTTTATTTTTTTAAAGTTTTCCATCATGCATTGCATCTAAAATGTTACATCTTGTAGATCCAGCTTTGTAAAATAATTATGAAACGACCCCGAGAACCTCGTGTATATTTTAGAAACATGACACGTGCTTTCTCCCGTTCATCTTCAAATGAAGAGTACTTCGGCAATGGCTGCGGAAAATAAACAACAGAGATTTACCGTAGAGAAATAAAAATTTGCTTTCACAAGAAAAGTACACACAGTAGAGTAAAATCCTGAAAAATCTCGAGGGTCACTTTTTTTTAGTTTACACAAACGTTTTATTTTTATTCAACGTCGTTTTGTTAATTCATACCAGGCAAAAGTTCATTTCCATTTTTAATGGGACAGACTATAGTCAAAGTGCTAACTGACTTTATGCACAACTTGTACTAGAAGTACCTTTCAGAAAACCCTGACTACAAAGTGTCTTTCTCTACCTCTTGCCGAATAAGACCAGATTATCAGAGAAATCTCTCCGCATTCATTTCAAGAAGTAGTTGTCTGTGTACAAGGCATACGAACATGGCACTGGTAGCCAAAGTTTTGAGAAACGAACAAGGCACTGTGGGCCAAAATTCTGAGAAATGCAGGCATAAGTGTTTAATCAATCCAAAGGTGTTTTCAAAGGAGAAACAGATGAAATGACAGATCTTGATAAACTGACAACAGAAAATGTGATGGTCACACAATGGAAGCGGATGAAGGTAGAAGATAGAGGCAAAACTAAACAAGTCACTATTTTCCCAAACATGAAAGGTGCTTTCCAGAAATAAAGTATTAAAACGGAAAGAACCCCAAATCATAGTGTTAAATGTAAAATTAATTATATTAAACGATGTTTCCTTTCACCGATTTGTACACCTTGATGTAAATATTCCGTTTAAATAGAGCGGAACATGAACTTAACATGAGCAAAAATAACAGTAGAAACGTGAGGTGATAAGCAAATATCTGGAAAAAGTAATCCCTCTGAAGCACAGCCACATTACATGAAGATTGCAGATTTGGTTTGATTGAGTCTGTACATAAGAATAAATGAAAAGGTGCAACATCCCTCATGCCCCCTGGCACCGGCTTGAGCGGTACTCAATTTCCTCACTTAAAAGTGTTGAAATAAATAATATCCAGATAGGCCAACGTGAAAGATGCTATCAATGATTCGAACAAAGTATCAGGGATGGGGATAGGCCTTCTAGTAGCTTCATTTGTATACAAACTTACAAAGACATCAATTTTTCCGAATAAAATTGCCTTTCCCTCTTTATTCTCAATAAAACTGTGTTTGTACAAATCACGTTTAAGCTTAGACAATGCGGAGCCATGTTTAAATTCTCGCAGAGTGGTTACATTGTATGGGGTATACATATATGTAAGGAAACAGTTTTAAGCGCTTTTGTGCTTCAGTAACTAGGAAAGAGTAAAACTTTTTTCTTTTAGTTATTTAAAATATTGATTTATTCATGATACTTTCTAATAGACCTAATGCTTACAAAATCCCTCTCCTCTTCAATATATTTTATAATGCACGCATGCATGTACATGTATGTATATAAACACACAGTTATCTGATTGGCATATCCTCCGCATCAAATAGCTGAATGATTTGATGTTGTCCTCTTTTGCACCGATCTGAATATGTATAACCCATTAAATGTTACCACTCTGTGAGAATGCAAAAACTATGGCTCCGCATTATTTATCCATGCACTTTCATATCTCGGGTTACACAGCCATTCACTGCATGGGACATGTCCACTTAATAAAATTATTTATAATTACGCTTGATGGATGCCTTTACTTATAAGACTAAACATTCGTATTAAACGTTAACTTTGCCTTTACCTACTTTGAATTAACAATTCAGAAAAATATTTTTAACTAATTTACTAACTAACTAACTAACTAACTAATAATCATACTAAATTAAGTTATATGCCTAGTAAATTCAGCACAAAAAACGCTTAAAATTGTTTCCTTGAACGGTTTTCAACATTATTCATTTTGACGACACTCAAACTTAAATACCCTATAATTGTATCAGAAAGGCATTTTTGAAGGTATGGTTTGGAACATTTAATGACGACATTTACGAATCGTAATATCATAATATCAGTTTTTGTGACTTTAAAAAAGATATGCCACATCTCATCGGAAAGTGTGGTTATTTTCAGTCAAAAATCACGTAAAGTAAAGCTTACACAGAGCCGGAAATTTGTAAGCATGCTCATGTTGACTATGAATCCAAAACATTGATTTACTTGAACACAGTTCGGATATGTTAAAGATGGATGAATACTTACCACCCGTCAATTGTGTTTCCTGCTGCGCCGACTGTGAGAATATTACTTTAAAATTCTTTACATTTAAGCCAATCTCTACAAGAAGTCGCGCACATTTAAGTACATTTTTTTGCCTTTCGGCAATCTCTAATGTGATTTATAATATTTTTCTGCTTTTAATAATTTCTAAAGAATATTGCCAATCAAAAGTAAGTGTATCAATTTTGTATACCATAAAACATACAATATTATAACTTGAAACAAGTATATGTTGCACTTAGTTGCATTCCTGAACAAATTGTTATACGATCGGGTTATCATGTACATTTATGTTGGGTTTTTTTGTACATGTATTTATGTTTGTATTGCACATCAGCCTGAACCACTTGTGCGCCTTTTGGAACATTGTTAAGGCATGTCTATATTTAGGTCGCGCAACATTCTGTTTGCGCAAAGACGTTTTTCTGCAAGTGGGCCGCGCGCATTCTACTTTTGCACACAATACTATCTACATGCGCAAGCATATCGGTATATAAGCTGGGAATTTTCTATTTGTCGGGATTCTTTGAGTTTATTGGAGTTGAAGAGATGTTAATGTTCAGTAAAGTTGTGGAAGTCTAAGGGTTTAATTAATTTTTAGAATGTTGCTAAATATGATTCATATCATACTTTTAATTTGACTTATTTTTTATTATACACTGAAGCAAATAGTTCTATAGCAAAAACGTGTTAAGACAGATTTCTGTTAATAAAACAGGGTAATTTCGTAACAATATCATCAACACCGTGTGAACCGTGTACCGAAATGAGCTTATCCAGAAATAGCCGATATGTTGCTATTGTTCGCAGATTCAATTCGACCTACCAGAAGTTCTTAGTTCCCGTAATTTGAACAACTAATTGATCATCTTTAAAAAGACCTCTCGCCTATTTCTTTTTAAAGAAGCAAACTTGCTTAATATTTTCGATTTATAAACCAGTGTCACTCGATAATTTATGCACCGTTTCCGTTTTTGGAACACCTCGACGAATATTCCTTTGCCGAAAATGACTGAAAATATTAATGATAGATAAAACTTTTTATATGTTATCCTTTGAATATCTTTTAAATAATACACATAAACGTGTAGTCTACAAGGCAAATTGAAGATAAAAACATACCTAGAGATATTGACTCAAATGTTAATATGATATTGATTGAGATGATTTAAATATATCTTGTGGCCTTGGAATGTACATTTGAATCATATCCTGGAGTGAAAACATGTTATCGGAAACAAAATATCCCGACTGAGCTTCGTTAGGTTACTAATATTAAAATGATGTCAATGCCTTTGTGCGAAAGGGTCGTTACCCAATGTTTTGAAATTGTTCAGGATAGACAAAAAAACTTACTTCTTTCCTATTTAATACATAGTATTGGTCATTTTCTAAGACACATTATAATATAACTCTAGAATAGGTTTTATATGATTTTAAGCCATGTGAACTAGACAAAATTTCTCATAATAGTTTTGAAAATTTAACTTCACAATCCACAGAATTATATATATTGAACAAAATTCAAAAGTCTTTAGGGTCACAATTATAAGTCGCTGACCAAGGTTCGAGTATATTTTTCTTTTTGTAAACTTAATTTCTAAGATAAGCTTTTGTGTGCAAGTTCTATCTCACATAGAAATCTTCAGGTATGTATTTAAACTTCACACATGTCTGTTGTGTCATTATCCTCATAGGTGAAACAATTCTTAGCATTTGTCCTGTGCTCCCTCATTATCCAGGATCGTTCTTAAGCTATGTTAGAAAAATGAGAAGAGATGTTCTAAGCTCCTTCTTTCCAAATATCCTTATTAAATAATTTGTTTTTATTATTACCTTAAACAGGCAGAAAAGTATATAACAAAATATAGACAAGAAAAGCATTGATGTAAAGCATTAAAGGGCGTCCATGCAATAAATGCAGCAAGTGAAGATGAACTAGTAGACATCTGATGACCAGATATTCTTATAAACTGTTCAATGGTTAATTGGTTTTTACCAGAATTGTATAATATTTATGAATTGGCGGTCGAAAGACATTGTTCATCATGAACTTTGGTAGGCATGCTAGAGATTAGAATATTATTTTTTTCCACAGGAACTTGAAGTTCTATCATTATTAACGATAACATCAAAAATATACAGGTCTTCAATATCCAAAGTAAAATTAGTTGTTTGAATATATTTCATTTTTCATATTTCATTTTCTGCAAAATTCACCAGCTCGTTATTTATAATCGGAATGATCGGCTATAATGACCGACGAAAATGCCCGAGAAGTTGATGCCGCCCTTTCACAAAATCTGATTTCATTCCATAAGAGGAACAATTATAAAATGCAATAAATCAAAGTTCCCCCCCCCCCCAACACATTCACAGACACACACACAAATGCAAATACAACAGGAGGCAATTAACACCCTTTAGAATTATTTATACAGCAGATTGAACATATTTTAATTCACTTTATCTAAGAGAGAAAAGGGGATAAGGCTGTTAATAACATATCTTACTTATTACCACAGGCTTGGTTTTGACACATTTTGTTGTTGGTAATAATAATATAATTATAGACCTATGTAACCAGTACTGAGCTGGCCTGCATATCTGTGAAATACAACCACACATCGAACCGTTGGCTGGTAGTTTAATGTACTGTCTGTTATCGATCTGTTCAATGTACAGATATTTCTAAGTTTAACACTATGTACATGTTTGAAAATTGAACTTGGCCTACATTTGTGCTAAAAGTATTTATAGTTGATTGCATCCTTGAAAGGCTCAATCAAACCAAACATGTATTATTTGAAATCTTTGTTTTTGTTAAAGGTTTAAATTTTTCTTTTGATATTCAGAAATACCTGTTTGAAAAAAGTTTTAACATAAAATCGAAGTTTATATCATTTTAAATTACGCATATACCATTTTAAAATCTTAATACATTTGTCCATATTCATGTACATGTATCTTAAACCTTAATGTCTACAATATCTAGGCAAAGAAATATTGATCACATATCTAGTTCGATATTGTCTTATTCTTATTTATATTTTTAATCTATAAATGGCATATAAAATATGTCCTGATTGGTTCACTTTTGTAAAGAAAAAAACAGGTAAATATCATAATATCTTCACTGTATTATTTCCTTAAAATAGATTTCCAGAGTATATTCAGCGTTTTTTTTACCTAATCTAGAAATGTGTCCATAGGACACGGGTGCCCCCACCGCGCCACTGTTCTGTCAATCTTTTTACTAAGTCTACATAAGGGAAATAACTCTACAAATACTGGATAAATCCACAAGCGAAACCCCAGGTGCAAATCTAAATATGCTGAGCAACCTGCCCATAAGGTTTAATGACTATGTCAAATCCTTTTTGAGTAACTTGCGACACAAGTTGAAAATTGCAAAAAGTTTCTAAGTGAAGGGCAATAACTCTAAATATTCTAAATAAATCCAGACGAAAATACCTGGTGCACAACTGCACATGCTGATCAATATTCCTGTAAAGTTACATGACTCTAGGTCAAATATTTTTTGAGTTACATGCGACACAAGTTGAAAATTGCAAAATTTTACAAAGTCAAGGGCAATAACTCTGAAAATACTAAAAATATCCAGACGAAAATACCCAGGTGCACAACAACACATGCTGATCAACATACCTGTGAAGTTTCATGACTCTAGGTCAAATACTTTTTCAGTTACATGCGACACAAGTTGAAAATTGCAAAATTTTACTAAGTCAAGGGCAATAACTCTGAAAATACTAAAAATATCCAAACAAAAATACCCAGGTGCACAATTACACATTCTGATCAACATTCCTGTAAAGTTTCATGACTCTAGGTCAAATACTTTTTGAGTTACATGCGACACAAGTTGAAAATTGCAAAATTTTACTAAGTCAAGGGCAATAACTCTGAAAATACTAAAAATATCCAGACGAAAATACCCAGGTGCACAACTACACATGCTGATCAACATTCCTGTAAAGTTTCATGACTCTAGGGCAAATACTTTCTGAGTTACGTGCGACACAAAAGTGAACGGACGGACGGAAGGACGGACAGACGGACGGACAAGGGTAAATCTAAATGCCCGCCACTAACGTGGGGGCACAAAAAGATGTTTTAAATCCTTCAAAAGACGCGAAGATATAGCGTGACATCGCAACTAGTTTGTTCTTATCATTCCAACAAGAAGCACAATACAAGGTTAGGTGATTTGTAGATATAAGTCAAATTACTCTATTTAAGTTGCCGTCTTTATATTTTAATAATATTACGAATTTACTGTTCTCATATGTAAAGATAATTTAGATTCGTTTGTTTTATTTTGAAAGAAATAATCAACTAAATGTCTCACAGAAAATGATATTAGATATTGAGATACAACTGTTTTGCACTAATATTTTTTTGAAATATAATCAAATTATCGATAAGAAACGGTTGTAACTTGAATGTTGACAAAATAGGACAATTTGAGTTACAACTTTTGGATAAATACGAGGTGTGTTCAAATATGAATGCAACTAGACCACGTTCTGAAAGAACTATGTACATGTATTGCATAGATGGTTGTGTAAGCATATAGAGGATATTTGTTTGTTTGTGTGTAAGATGAAATTTTATTTCATCGAGTGGGCTTTAAAAACAGTATTCTCACGAGTGGCGTAGCCACGAGTGAGAATACTGTTTTTAAAGTTCACGAGATGAAATAAAATTAAATCTTACACAACAAACAAACAAATTTTCTTTTTATTTTATGCTAAAAAACAAGTTTAAACGAAATTTTCATGACATTAACGTAAATATTAAAATCTGTTTTCCCCATTGAGAGCCCCATTTAGTCGGAATTTCTCATTAAAAACAAGACGTCTTGAGCTGTAAAATAAGTCCGACAATCAACGTTAAATGACAGTGATATTATTTATTTTGTTAAAAAAATATGAATGATCGCTTGTTTTAATAATAAAAACAAACAATTCTTGTAGGAGAAAAATTCCAACCATCCATCCATATTTCTGTTACTTACTGCGTATTTATATTAGACCTGGCTTTGTTAAATGTAAGCGGCAGCCATTTTTTAAAGTTGTGTATTTCACGGGAGGAAAATAATTGTGTTTGATTCAGAGGGATATCATTTGGATTTGTTAGTCATACACCTTTTTAAAAGAAAGAAAACTTATTTGAGGATTGTAACAGACAAAAAATAAGTGTTGACAGACGTGAAAACATTCAGAAAAGGAGCAAGGAAAATGGAAAACTTGGAAACCTGCTCAAGAACGCTGGGTTGATTTAACTTATTCTTCGAGTTATGGCTGTCAATGCTTTCAATTTTTCATAAAGCATACGGCAGTTATTGCTCGTAGGATACTTTAATATGCCCAAATGTCATCAAGAGCAGTTTCGCATGGGGAAGGAATGTATTTTTGAGACTGTCAAAATGAAACAAAAAAAACGAAATTTGGTGATTGGAATTTCATGAATTTGAATGAATAGAAGTAAGTTTTCTTCTTTTTATTACTTTTGACATTTAAGTTGATTATCAATTTCAGCTTTGCGTTTTCTTTAAACAGCCTGATATTGTCAGAATTGTCAGTAAAAATAAAATTGAGGTACCACATGGGGAAAATCTTAAAAAAGTAGTTTCGTCATTGAAAAAAGTGAAATTATATTTTGATAATTTTCACTGTGAAATTATCAAATATAATTTTCACGGATAAATCAGTAATCCACTGAAAAGCATAAAATAAAAATGGATACAACAATACACGTGTACATCAGTTCATTCTAGCTTAGAATATAGCTCGATTTACGCTATTTACTCGTTTATACTAAAGCGAAAATGGTTTGGAAAAGGTCTGCTTTCACTGACCAATTACGGTCTTATATCAAGAACCGCTATATTCTTGGTATACAGGTGAAAGACATATTCAATTAATTTAAATGTGATGTCGATTCAGTAAAAGATGCACAACATTCACGCAGTCCGAAAACTGGTTTTTTATTTCGCAAAAAATGATTGAAAAAGGATTTGATTGCTACTGAAGCAAAATTTAAAACCAAGTATAAAGCTTAATAATGCGTTGGTATATCTGTAGGCGCCGCTCATGCAAATGTCAAATATAATTTAAAAAGAGAAGGATAAGTGTCGAATATCCCATCTCCTTACAGAAAAGCAAAACTTGCTCGAATAAGAATCTCCTATCAATTGTTGAAACAGTCCCTAAAACAACAATCGATCTTTCGCAAATATCATCACTTGCGATGAGACGTGGGTTCACTATTGTGAGCCCAAGCGAAAGGTACACAACAAAATATAGGCAACCAAGGGAAGTCAAAGACCTTGCATAGCAAAACACACCAGTGTCAAAAAGATCATGTATGTAATTTTCTTTACAAATGAAAGTCCTGCTTTTCATATTGCCGTGCCAAAGGGTAAATCTGTAAATGCCATTTTTTTTAATGCCAAGTTTTTTAAAGGCAAGGTCCTTCAATAATTTAATGAAATATTTCAAAAACGGTCGACCAGCAACTGGTCTGCATGGTGTCAGGTTGTCAGAAAAACGTTGTCGAGCTTCCTCACCCTCCTTATTCGCCAGATCTTGACCCTTGTGTCTTTTTCTTATTTCTGAGGCTCACAAAACACCGTGCCGAAAGAAATTATCAAACGCTATAAAATCCCTTTCAGCTACTTTCCAGTGTCTAAAAGTATATATAACGCATTCAAAAATTGAATCAAAAGGCAAAAACTTTGTATATCACATTGTGGTAAGTATTTTAAAGGATTAAGATTATCATTTTGGCACTGTTTTTTAAACCTTTCTGAAAATTGACCCAGTTGTATTCATATTTGAACACCAATCATATACTTTCTTAAGTTTTAGCTTTCAAGTACATGTACTATATTAAATAAACATGCGTGTAGATTGCTTCTACACTGAATAACACCATAAAACCATTTTGATTAAAATAGGAGGTGCAACCCTTTATCAATGCATCGATTTGTCCATTTATAAAATATATGATAAACAAGATCAACAGGGAAAGGCGGCATTCAATAAACGCAACCCCCAACCTTTCCTTTATGAAGTCGGTTTTAAATACATTTACTCAAAGTATTAATATTGTAGAAATGTTGTTTATACCTGTTCTAAAATAAGAAAAATTATAACATTGTCAGGAGAATGACTGTCTTGATGTTATTTTATCTAAAGAAAGATTTAGTAATAAATACTAGAACCAATTTCCAAGAAATGGGGGCTGGACAGCACCATCTGACATTTAATTGAAAAACTCTCAGTTGGAAAACTGGCGTGTAAGTGTTTAGTTAACACTATTTTTTAGGTACTTTTTATCTTTTTCTATCTTAAATACATATATACATTTAAACAACAAACTCCGATTATTATTGACACCCAAAACAAACACACATCATTTTTCAGCCACTTGTACGAAATATCTGTGCAAGTACATGTCTTTGATACTTAACAATACTAGACATCTGGCGAGCCCAAGCTCTTAACAACTTATGATGAATCAAAACAATAAAATCACCACAAAAGAACACAAATATGAATATTTTTACAACTCTAAGATACAGTATAAACCACAAACATTCAACCAACACTATTAACTTCACAAAATCTAATCAGCATCAGAAAACAACTTAAACTAAAGCACCAAATATTAACATATATCCTAACAACAAAGCATCAACTAATATAATCTTGACCAGACAAAATCACTCCAAATATTTAACCAATTTCAACCAAATATTTCTTTCCAAACAGACATACCTCAACAACCAAAACAACTAATTACAACCAATAGTCCCCTGATCAATAAATATCACGACAATAACATTCAACCAATTTCGACAAATCAACAAAACTCCCTTCAAAACAACAAATTCTCTTCTCAACAAAAAATAAATAAACGCTACACACTATCAGTGTGTCTCTCCTAAAGTGATGTAAAATCTCTCCCAAAATTTGCATATTTTCTATTTGACATTTACATGTAGAAATTTAAACCTCAGCAACAGGTTTATAAATAAACTGTTCATTGAAATATGATACACTTCGGTGTATCGCTGTAGGAAGACATTAACTCGCTTAAAAAAATATATATCTACAGTAAAACTGTACGATCATTCTGACAGCCCCTACTCAAGAAAACATTCATCTGTTTTCAAACAATATGAATTATCTACAATGTTCCTTTCAGGTATCGAGTCTACTTATGTAATCTGCACATACGTTGTCCTTTCCTTACACAGCTACTTTTCTAAACTTATAAATCTGTAGAAACAATGCCCATCTCATTATGTGGCCACTTTCAACTTTACACTTCTGAATAAATATTAAAGGAGCATGGTCCGTATGCAGCTCAAAATGTTTTCCATACAAATATTTGTTGCATTTCTTTCTTCAAAAAAAAACGATTGCAAGACATTCCCTTTCGATAACTGAGAAGTTTCTTTCTCTATTCAGCAATTTCTTACACGCATAAGCATTGGAAACAAGCCATCATCAAACTGTTGAAGAAGTGCAGCGATAACCCCGGTGTCTGAAGCATCACATTGCAAAACAAATGACTTTGAAAAGTCTGGAAGTCGTAGTATTAGTGATCGTGTCAATACTTGCTTTTATGTCGTAAAGGCCTTTTCATGTTCTTGTTTCCATATGATTTTATTTGGCTGTCCTTTCTTCGTAAGATCTGTCAATGGTGTAGTAATTTCTGCAAATGAAGCAATGAATTTTTGGTTGTATCCAGCTAAACCAAGAAATGATCTCAGTTGCTTCTTTGACTCTGGTCGCATAGCGTCTCTAATTTTACACAATTTATCATCTTCCATTTGCATTAGACCTTTGCCAACAACATGACCAGTAAATGGTATTTTTTTTCAAATCCAATCATACATTTAGAAGGTTTAACTGTGACCTTTGCTTCTCGTATTCTTTCGAACAACTGTCTCAACATCTTCATATGTCTCTCCCATAACCATATGTCCAAGCACATCGTCAACATAGTTATCAATATCATTCACTCCGGAAAGCAACTTCCGCATCAATCTATTAAATGTTGCACGAGAATTGACCATTCCAAGTGGCATCTTTCTGAATTGGCAACTACCTTCTGTTGTAGAAAATGCTGTTAGATGTCTTGATTTTGCTTCAATAGGTATTTGCCAAAAACCTATGGTCAAATCAATTTTCGTGAAGAACTTATCTTCTTTTAGTTTCGCCATTACATCATCAACATTACCCATTGATTCTGTATCAAACGTTGTTACAGAGCTGAGTCGCATGAAGTCAATACAAAAGCGGTTTGCAGTTTCCTTTTTCTTCACAAAAACAATTGGAGAATTATAATCAGAATTTGCTGGTTCAATGATACCGCATTCAAGCATTTTCCTTATTTCGTCTTCTACAGTTGTCCTTTTTGCAAATTGTATCGTATATTATCTAACATGAATTGGCTTTTTTGTCAGTCAGCTCTATCTTGTGAAATTCAAGATTTGTAGTCCCAGGAACGTCAGTAAAATATCCTCAAATCTTTTAAGCAACGCGTTTACTTCTGATTTTTGTTCAAGTGTTAATTGATCATTAACATTAACATCTCTGTTCGTCTCTTCACTCTTTGTATCTACGATTTTCGTTATCAACAACCTCAGTATCATTATTATTTTCGGCTTCTATTACAGCTTAACTCGCACAAATTCTATCTTCTTGTTCTTTGTATTTCTTCAGAAGATTTATGCGGTATATCCCAATTCTATCACCCACTTTTACTTGTAGTCAAACTTGTAAACTGCTTCACTTACAACAAATGGACCTTTCCGTTGTAACATTAGTTTATTGTGTGTTGAAGGCAGGAGCAATAAAACTTTGTCTCCTTTCTTAAGACTTCTTGGTTGTGTTTTCTTATCATAATGATGTTTATGTGGCTGTAATGATCATTTACGCAATAATTACCTGCCAAAGAAATATTACATGCAACCAAACTTGAATAAAAATCTGGAAACAAAGTTTTAGATAATTATGTCAACAACAAATGAATATCTTATTAAATCTGTCGCTGTTTTTTGTTATATGCATATGAAAAAGAAAACAATATCTGCAATATATATATTAATATGATAAATGTTGTAACAATATATCTATAAATAACAATATTAATAATAATTTGTTGTATTAAATGGTTAATATGTTAATTGTTATGCACTTACTATGCTCTGTAAATATGTTGTGTATTATATTATGCATGGGCTGGAGGCCAAAAAAGCAAATAAATTGTGTCATTGTCATTGTACTCTTCTTGTGAGTTATTGAGATTCTCTCTAGCAATCTTGCATGTTTGTTCTAACCTATTTCTCAAATCTAGGACGTACTCATACGTTATTACGTGTCTTTGATACTTCTGTTTCTGTCCATAATTCTTTCAGTGCTGCCATAACAGGTCTGCCATTTAGAAGCTCAAATGGTGTGAACCCTGTACTTGACTGAGGGAATTCTCTGTATGCAAAGAGAACGGGCAACAAATATCTGTCCCAATCCTTAAGTCTTTCTTGGCACATTTTTTTCAACATGCTTTTAAAAATACCATTCATTCTCTCACAACGACCATTACATTTTGGATTGTTATTGGTAGTAAACAACTGTTTCAAGGATACAAGTCTACAAACTTCTTCCAGGAGTTGTGATGTGAACTGACTACCTCTATCACTAAGTATATCCGATGGGAAACCTACTCTTGCAAAAATATCTAACAATGCTTCAGCTGTATTTTCAGTCTCTATTCTTGGAAAAGCAACAGCTTCTTCTGAGAAACGTGTAGCATATTTAACTACTGTAAATATGTATCAAATCAACCGCAATTCTCTTGAACGGAGTGTCAATAATAGGCATTTCATCTAAAGCAGTTTTCTGAAGTCTACCCCTGGGCACCGTCTTCTGACAAATATCACAGGAACGGCAAAATCTAATTATATCATTCTCCAGGCCTACTAAGCCAGTTCCTTAGTGAAGAATCCCGATTTGTTTTAAAGTAATTTCTATTTTGCTCTCCATATGACATTGCAGCAGCCCCATATCTTTTCTTTTGTCTGATCTTGACAATCTCTTGCCACCCTCTCTATTACATATGATGCATGTAACTTTTCTGTTTTCTCTGTGATAGTGCTGTACTGGTTTCGATAGATTCCCTTGATTAAGGTAAATTGGTGATTTATTTGAAAAAAAATGGCAACTTTTGAGCTTTTACTATTTGTAATTGTACCGCCATGAGCCTCTAAGTATTGTTCAGTCAAAGAAATGACACTTCTACGATCCTTTGGCTTTTGTTTCTTGAGAAAAAGAGCTAGCTCTGTTGAACAAACTTTGACAAATTGCTCTCTAATAATAAGATCTTTTAATTTATCTACTATATCCGCAGCGTCGGCCATTTCTGTCCATCTACTAAAGTAAGTATCTAAGCGAGCCATAAATTGGTTTACAGTCCCCCCTTGTTCCTGCCTACTCACTCTAAATTTATTTCTGAAACCGTCTTAATTGGTATCTTTTCAAAACTGCTGTTTTTAATTCTTGACAGCCTGATTCTTGATTAGTTTAGTTAACACTATTGTTTTAGTATTTTTACCTTTTTCTATCTCAAATACATATACACATTTAAACAACAAACTCCGATTATTATTGACACCCAAAACAAACACACATCATTTATCAGCCACTTATACGAAATATCTTTTCAAGTACACGTCTCTTATACTAAATAATACTAGACGCCTGATGAGCCCAAGCTCTAAACAACTTATGATCAAACAAAACAATAAAATCACCACAAAATGAAGAACACAAATATGAATATTTTTACAACTCTAAGATACAGTATAAACCACATTCAACCAACACTATTAACTTCACAAAATCTAATCAGCATCAGAAAACAACTTAAACTAAAGCACAAAATATTTACATATATCATCACTAATATAATCTTGACTAGACAAAATCACTCCTACCATTCAACCAATTTCAACCAAATATTTCTTACGAAACAGATATAATGCAACGACCAAAACAACTAATTACAACCAATAAACCCTAATCAATTAACATCATCACAATAACATTCAACCAACTTCGACAAATCAATAAAACTCCCTTCAAAACAACAAATACTCTTCTCAACAAAAAATAAACTCTACACACTATCAGTGTGTCTCTCCTAAAGTGATGTAAAATCTCTCCCAAAACTTGCATATTTTCTATTAGACATTTACATGTAGAAATTTAAACCTCAGCAACAGGTTTATAAATAAACTGTTCATTGAAATATGATACACTCCGGTGTATCGCTGTAGGAAGACATTAACTTGTTAAAATATATATATATCTTCAGTGAAACTGTACGATTATTCTGACAAACATATTCCACGAACTTTTTTTTCATCCCTCGTACTTCCTTTTTGACTGATCTAAGGTTATATAAAATAGATAAATTCAATACATTTTGATTTTCAGTGACTTGTGCATAATTACAATATAGCGTTTTAGGAGAATGTATGTAAACTTATCACTAATTTAATTATTATCCATATTATCGGTAAGCTGATATTTATATGAACAGAATTATATTTTCCTTATTGTTTTTTAAGATGCTTTGTTTGCTTTTTAAGATTCTTGATTATTATAACCCAGACTAACTTAAAATATGTGTATTTTATTGTTGCTGGTTTACAGTTCATTATTTACAATCTAGGTTAGTATAAAATGTTATATTTCGTTTGTTACCCAGACTCTCTATCGGCTCTGGACGACCTTTAACTTAATGTTGGAAACAAAAGGAACACAAAACCATTGAAAGAAAGCCTACATAAAAAAAATCTCATGCATTACTACAGGCACATTAAGTCACTTAAGACCACAAAAACTATTGGTAAAAGAGCACAAAGACCATTGGTAAACGACAACATATACATGTGGAAAAGGACTACATATACCACTGGAAAATGACCACATATTCCATTGGAAAGATTCATATAATTATATCCTTGGAAAAAGATGACATTTACCATAGAAAAAGACAACATGTAGCATTTGAAAAAGACCACTTATATACCATACCCATGCATTACTACATACACATTAAGAAAATTGATCGAAACCATCGATCTTATACAGCTCACAAATTGCCTCTTCACATGAAACGAACGACAACATTTTTGCTAAATTCTAACAGACTGCGGGGACAGGCAAAAAGGTTTTGCATGACATTAATTACTCGCCCATCAATTATCATTTTGATGTAATACAAAAATAATGAAATATGCATAAATACCTTTATGGCAATACTGCACAGCTTGGTCTAGTTGGGTTAGTCGTATGTGTATGTTTTCATTGAATTCATCAGTTCGATCTAATGTTCTCAATGTTTCCACAGCACTATTTATATCAAGGGCATCGTTTGACAAGCGTTCTATTGTTTCCTTGAATCTTTCACGTTCATTTTTGGTAAAATCATGGCTTATTGACAATATTGCCATTGACAATTTAGTCCAAATTGAATTGAATATTTTTGCTTCAAGTGATGCAGTTCTTGGATGAGCAAAGAAATCATTTCTAAATTTTCTTATAGTGTTAATAGCCTTAGATTCAGATGATCCTTTTCTTGCAACAAATTCATTTAATAAATAAGCTAGTATAGAAATGTCACAATTGCTTAAGTCTGGTGGATCTGTCGAAACTGGATACAATAACTTCAGTTGTTTCCTTGTAATGTATTCGGCATTTTTAATTATACTCTCGAATTGTGATAAGAATGTTCCAAAAGTTAAATTTTTCTTATCAAGATCACGTTTTAGCATTACTCGTAATACATCAGTCCCACCTTCTATCAAAAGGAGGACAAAACGAATGTAAAACTCGTTTTCAGTGGTGATCATCTCTAACGTTGCACTCCAGAAGCTGTAAAACATATGAAAATCAAGATTGCAATGAACGTTTTACGATTTTCTTCGCCACTCAGCGTCATAAAAATAAACAGATTATTAAACTGAAATTTATCGTTTCAATATTATTAATATATCGTAATGTCATCCCTTGAGACTTTTTACGCCGTCATTTCAAAAAGTCTTTTCTAGAGATTGATTTTATTGCGAAGTAACCTGCAATAATCATAAGTGAAAAGTTGAGAAAGTCAAATGTTTGGGTTTGGAAACTTTTGAAAAATTAAGTTAAACAATTTTATTTATTATCAAACTCACAATTAAGGAATATCATACAGTGGAGTTCAAACATAAGTTTCCATCCTTGTGCACTTAATGTGCACTAGACCTGAACTAGAAGTGCACAGCATGTGCACTTCTAATGCACTAGACCAAATGACCACACAGGGTCACACTTAATAGGTCCAATGGATCATTGCATAGCAATTGACCAAGGTAAAGTCATACATTAATTAACTATTGTAAGAGTAATCTTCAGATGTTTAATCCACTGAGAAACACCAGAGACGGATGATTTCAATATCTTTTAATGTCACTTGGAATATTGTTTAACAAACGTGCTATGTTTTATGGACATGAAACTGGACAACAATTATAACTTGAGCACATTTGGACTTTCATGTAATAGAGTGATATTACAAGATTGTACATAAGCAGAAGGCCTACAACTCATTATACTTTCAGGATCCAGTATATGAATGAATGCATAAATTATGATGCATCATTTAACCAGCAATTATCATAGTATTGCAAGCAATCCATAAGTCCCCTACCGGTTAAAACCCCAGCAACATTCTGAAGGGCCATTGGCCATTCAATTATGCCATTGAATGAATGAATGAATGAATGAATGAATGAATGAATGAATGAATGAATGAATGAATGAATGACATCACATGACTGAACTTAAATCTTTCGAGCTCTTAGTTTGTCTGTATCATAGTAATGTGTTAAGTTTCCCTGCCTAGTAAGAAAATTATGTTTATACAACAGATAATCAAAAGATCCAGTTTTCTCAGGATGAATTAAACTAATGTTTCAACTTTTCTCTATTTTAAGCAAATTTGTTGGAAAAGTTCTTTAAAAGTGATATCAGAAAACAGTTTTTATGAACAGACAGACAGACAGACGGACTGAAGGACACTATAAACTTAATTTTTTTAAACATCCCTGTTACCAAAATATAACATTTTTAAAAGTTAAATTCTTAAAAAGGAGATAACTATTGAAATAAAGATCATAGACCTATGAATATTGTCATACATGATGTGAGTGTAACAAAGAACAATTATTTTAGGTTTAAAGATACCATTTATAGTGACAAAGAAGACAAGTGAAAAAATAACAATTTTCAAATATACCATTAACATGTATAGTAACAAAGATAAAAAACTAAAAAAGAATATATATATATAATGTAGGTGTTGATAATGAATATTTATTTGCATTTGAAGTAAATCCATGAAGAAATAAGAAAGTTAGAGAAGAGAGTTAAAGAATGAATAAGAAAAATTCAAAGTTTAAAGATGAGATAATTCTGGAAATATGGATTCTAGATTTATATACCATGTCATATTATTATGATGAGGGAGTGTGAGGTAAATCCTATAAGGAATAAAGAAGTTAGAGTAAAAAATACCAATTTCTCGAAAAATATCTTAAAAGTTCAAGGGGGAAATAATTCTGTAAATAGAGTAGTGACCCTTCTCACAAATGATTTGAGTCATAATAAGAAACATTATGCATGAAGATTGAAGTAGATACATTTAGAAATAAAGTAGTTATGAAAATAAACAACATTTTTTTTCATGAAAATTCCAAGTTCAACGGAGGTAATTCTGATAATTGATGTGCTAGAGTTGTAAACATTGTCACGTTTGATGTGGTTGATGACCAGAAACTTATATTTGAAGTTTGAAGTAAATACATTTAGAAATAAAGAACTTATAGTGAAAAAGCGTTAGAACTAGAATCAGAAATCTTGACAAGGTTCAGCCGACAGCTCACAATATATATCATAGTCAAGATTAAAATGATGTGTATACTTTCCATACTGCCATCTATCCATTTTTTACGTTTCATAAAAAAAAATCATTCCTTTTTTAGTAATACACAAATATTGTTATATTTGCCATATTTTAAGCCTATTTGTTGCCATAGCAACACATTTATTGAACATAGGAAGAAAAGAAAAATACTTGCATAATATCCAAACTGCCATCTACCCATATTTCAAGTTTCATAAATTTAAAATATTTTCAGCACTTTTTTGCATTATCACTTAATCCAGTTTATATGTCAAATTTGCCATATTTTCAGTCTATTTGTTGCCATAGCAACCAGAATTTTCAACAAAGGAAGAAAAAAAATCTCCAGACTGCCATCTGCCCATATTTCAAGTTTCATAAACATATTTTCAGTACTTTTTGCTTTATCTATGTGTTTAATTTGCCATATTTTCAGTATATTTGTTGCCATAGCAACCAGAATTTTCAACATAGAAAGAAAAGAAAAAAACGTTCATAATCCCCATACTACCATTTATCCATAAATCAAGTTTCATAAAAATATTTTCAGTACTTTTTGCGTTATCGAAGGATCCAGTTTTGTGGACTGACAGATGGACGGACAGACGGACGGACGGAGGGTAAACCTAAAATCCCCAACGGTTAAACCAGTAAGGGACTAAAATGATATATAGTTCATGAAAAAAATGTAACACATTATTTTGCTGATGCACAAGAAAAAAACTTGACATGGCCTTATAAATTTGTTGGCGTAATGTTGAATTTTGTAAATAACATTTTGTAAAATAACAACTGACGATTTACTATGTAAGCAAAAATGTATTACACGCAAAGAAAACATGGAAAACACGAGACACATTCAAAATAGTTTAGATAATTTCATAGTTATCACGACAATCAGGTGATCCGTTCAACAAAACATATTTTTGACTAAATGTTATACCGGTCATGTACTTTTCTGCATCTGTATAGTATATATTTTACACAGAATTCGACTTCATTTATTTTCCAATTTTATCAAGCATTCATATACCGATGTAGTGAACGTGTTGCGTTGTATGGAAAATGTTTAATTGTTAAATTGTGTATATTAGACATAGGCAGTAACTTGGTTAATGCAATTGATTTAAATTTATTTTATTTCTGCGCACAAGAGTTGTATAGCAAATATCTGATGCTTATAACAAATATTCTAAGATGTTACCAATATGTAAATGTATGTTCATTAATTATAATGTTTTAATACATTTTATTTATATTTTTACGAAACAACAAAACTTTTCACGATTTATACATGTTCTTTGCAAATTTACTTTCTATCTATGCTCCAGTAAAATTACTTCCAAATCCGAAGCTTTTATAACATATGGGGCATTACAAGAAAGCTACATTTTGATATTGCACTTTCGAAACCTTTTGTTTCGCGATTTAGTCAAGGCTTTAAGAAATGTGCGTTTATCACTAGCTTACACATTGTACATGTCAAGTTCCAAGATATATTTTACGTGTTCTAATTTAATCGGTCAATCCATTTATATACTTCACATTGGTTCCCTTGATGTACAGGAATTACCTGCGATGCCTAAACGTTTACGGTTTTTAGAACGGGCAAATCAGCAAAAGGTAGACATAATATTTCTCCTAAAAACTCACTTTACAAATGATATTTTAGAAGATGTTAAAAAAGATTATCACATTTACACTGCATTTGGATCTACGACTCAATAAAAAGGTTGCACTATATTAGTTCCCAAAACTATCAACATAAATATAATGTCATAAATGATATAATTGACGAATAGTCTGGGAGATTTTGTGCTTTAAAATATTGACTTTTCGGGAACAGTTTTCACTTTGGTTAATATATATGCACCAAATGACAAACGTTATAGAAACAACTTTTTCGAACTTATTAACAATAAAACTGAAACAGAATTATTATATAGACAGGTTTACTCATTCCAACTTGCGCACTAAAACTTCAGAAAAGCTTAAAAATCTAATACATTCACATAGTCTATGCAAGATCTGGAAACTTCAAACTATAAATAAAATGCAATTTACTTGGAATGGCGCGGGAAAAAGTCGCATTGACTTTTGGCTTGTTGAAAAAAAAGTATGTCAACTTTAATCGCCAGCTTCGACATAAGACCTACACAAATAATGTATATTGACCACTGAGGTGTCAGTCTAAACATACACATTCCTAGTCATCGCGGTCGAGGTTATTGGAAGTTGAATAATTCTCATTTAGAAGATAATGAATATAAAAATCATATCCTAAATACTATTAGTTCTGTCAAAACGAATACAAATCTCATGACATTGATCAATTGGGGAAATATGAAAATACAGAATTGAAGAAAAAATTATTTATTTCTCAAAACTGAAAGCTAAGCATAACAGAAACCGATTAACGAGTTTAGAAAAAAGACTCTCGTCCTTTACGAAGAATTTCATTCGCATAGTTCAGATACATTATTTAAACAAATAAACGATTTAGAAAACTAAATGAATCAATGAAAAAAGCAAACGGTGCAAAAAATACCCTAACGTGCACAGCTTAGCGCTGAAGATGAGAAAAACACGAATTATTTCCATTCGTTAGAAAAATCGAAACAAACGGTAAAAAGTTCTAAACTCGTTGAAAATTGACGGACAATAAATAACCAACTTTGAAGATGTAATGAACGAAGAAGTAAAATTTTACCAAATTTATATACAAAACAAAATGAAGATAACGACAATTTAGAAATATTCGATAGCAATGTTTTTACGAAAACCCTAAAAGACAAATATTCGGAAGAGTTAGAATGTTTAATAAATATAAATGAATGCGAAGGCGCTTTTCTTAGCATTGAAACCAACAAAAGTGCAGGTAATGATGGACTTACAGTCGAATTTTATAGTACATTCTTGCATCACTAAAAATTTTTATTAGTAAATAGTTATTACGAAATACACAAAGAAAACGAACGAAGTTTCTCAGAAAATCGGTGTCATTGCACTATTGTACAAAAAAGGAGGCCTAGAAAATATTGAAATCTGGCGTCCGATATCGTTTCTTACTAAAAGTTAAACTCGGAAACTCGCGATTAGGTTACAAAAAGTATTTCCGAACATTATAGACAGCGATCAACACGGATACATAAAATCGTTTTATTGGTATAAATATACGACAAATATCAAATATCAGACGTTATTGACTATTGCGGAAAACATAATATTGATGGAAACATTTTGTTTTTATATTTTAGTTTGACTTTCTAGTTAAAACTCTTGAAAAATATAACATTACACCAATTTTAATTCGCTTGATAACGTCCCTTTACAAATATATTTCGTCATGTATATTTAACAATGGTTGGATATCAAAATTCTTCTCTCTATCAAGTGGTCTCAGACGGGATGTGGAATTTCTTCGTTGCTATTTATTATCGTTGCCGAGGTCCTAGCTTATTTAATTCGAAAAAAATAATGATATTAACGGAATCTCAATAAAAATTAACAATGAAACTTTTAATCTTAAAATAACACAACTAGCCGACGATACTACAATGTTCTTAAAAAGTACAGAAGACGTACAAAATGCATAATCAACTAATGAAATATTTGGAAAATACTCTGGTCTATAACTAAATTTGCACAAGACAGAAGGTGTTAGATTAGGGAATAACTTTGAGAATTTAAAATTTACTAACATAAAATGGAGCGAAAATTGAAAGATCTATGTGTCTTTTTGGCACAAATAAAATTGAATGCAAACAATGAAAATGGGAAACGAAAATTCAAAACTGTAAAAACTTAATTATTTTACGAAGAAATTTATGGACGACTCGCTGTTAAAAAATTAATTTTACTTCATAAATTACCCACTGAATGCATTTACTGTACATGTACTGTCCAGAAGCAATACAGAAAAAAACTCAATTCATTACTATATGCATACCTGGGACGATAAACGTAAAAAGGTTAGAAGAAATATATTGATTAACGATTTCGAAAAAGGCGGTTTACACATGATCGACATTGATAGTTTTGTTACTATGCTCCAAATCAAATGGGTAAAATCCCTACTTTCAAATGAATTTGCAAACTGGAAAGTCATTCCAAATTATTTCTTAAACAAATTCGGCAAGTATTTCCTTGTTTTTTACATGATCTGGCTCAAGTTAACCAAACGACTTTAATACTTAACCTGATTTCTATAAAGAACTTATTACAAATAGATTTATTTAAAAAATATTAATAAGAAGCAGACAAAACACTACTTTGATATTCGTAAAGAAATAATTTGGGATAATGAACAAATTTTATGGACCAAAAATCTTTATATTTAATTTCATAATTGGATAATCTCTGACATAATTTATGAAACTGATATTATCGATGCAAATGACGAGATCAGTGAACACATCTTATTCTTTCAAAACTACGCTACAAAAAGCTAAACGCAACTCTGCAAATTCATCTTAAAATCTGACGAATCAATCAAAACTAGGGTTCAAACTGACGTATCTCCTTTACTCTTAAAAGAATCGAACAAAGAGATTTATAACATACTCGGCAACAATAAAGCAGAAAAACCATACATTCGTCGTTTATCGGAAATTTTATTTGAATATGACAATCCATGGAATAAATTATACATGAATATGAAATTAAGCATTGACAATACATATAAACAGTTCCGTTATAAACTTATTAATAATATAATACCGACAGGGGCTAACTTATACAAATGGAATTGCAAAATAATAATTTATGCAATTGTACTGATAGCACAGAACATTTCTTTATTCATTGTCCATCATTAGATACTTTCTGGACGTGAATTATTGAAAAGTTTTAGTCGGTAGGAATCTGTAAAAATATTTTTAATCTCAAACATATTTAAAATATTGTATTAGGTTATAGTTTTGAAAATATGCAGCAATCAGATCGTTGGCAAATTAATTTGATCTTTAAAAATAGTGGCTTTAGTATAGACAAAGCTAATATGATGAGGAACCAACGTGCCAATACTTCAAAATATGAAACTATACCTGGTCCATAGGAAATATACATGTTACTCCTATTCTTCTAAACGCTTTACAACAAACTTTTGATATTGTCAGACATGTTTAAATATACTTATTGTGATTAAAATTATGTTATAATAGTTTATTACAGCTATGATACCTTTTTCTAAATTGTAATTGTTATATCATATCATATTTGATATGTAAAAAGTACTAACTGTGCAAATATTATATGCAAATGTTTTTAAAGTTTTTAAACAAAAGATAAAAAAGATTAATATTTAACCCTTGGGATAAAATAGTTTGGATGTTGCTAAAAACTTTAATATGGATATGAAATATGTCTGAAATATGAATGTAAGTATACTGCATGTATATCATATTTTCTCATACTGTCATAGAGTTTTGTACTTAATGTTTTATATAAACTTTCTCTAATAGATGATCTTTTTTATTATTATTGCTTTAAACATGGAAATTTAATGTCAAATATCTAAAGTTTGCTCTCTTTTTGCTGATGTTTGCCATTGGTGGCTTTAACTTTGTTATTTTTTATTGATTGTGTCTAAACATGAACATAATAATCTTGAAGAATAGACCTTCAGGTTTACCAGAAATACCTTGACATTCACTCATAAATGATCTTGACCTTGGAGGTCAATTTATTATATTCTTCTTACACCTGTTACAGACTATAACTCTGTAATTATTGAATGTGTTGATGTAATTTAATATCAGACCTTTTTTGGGATGACATTTTCATGTTTTTACTCTCAAATTGATTTTGGCTCATTTATGACTTTGACTTTGAAGGTTAAATTATTGAATTTCCACTGATTTTTACTAAAATTGACTCTACCTTGCTAATTGATATTATCTTCATACCTTAGCAAACAACCTTTTTGGCAAGACCTTCTTAAAGGTCAAACAGACATTGAGTTTAAAATGACCTTGACCGTCGAGGTAAATTTATTGAACTTTGGTTAAATTGTCATTATTTTGTTATTTATGTACTGATTTTATTAAAACTTGAATATAACAAGACTCTCTTCCAAACAAACATATTTAATAATTAAGATGCGACCTTTTTAATTGAATTTGACTGTCAATGTTAAATCAATAAAATTATGTTTTGCTGTAACTGGCTATACCTTTGTTATTTATAAATGGATTAATTTCATATTAAGAAACAGCACCTTTAAGGTTAGGACCATCATGTATATTTAACTTAAATTGACCTTGATTCATGTATGACCTTGAAATTTTAGGTCAAATTATTTTATTTTCACTGAGTTTTGCTAAAATAGGCTGTAACATTGTAATAAATCAATGGGGAATTTTCATACTTGGACAAAAACCTTTTCTGACAATATTTTCTTAAAAGTTAAACTGACCTTGCCAGACAAGATTGTTTTAATATATAGCTCTGGTGGACATTTTGTGCAGCATAGCTGAACGTGCCGGCGATATGCACAAGTAGGAATGGTACTTTAATCCCACCAGCAGTTTGACCTCTGAAAGTCGGACGACATTTTTCTATTTATAGCTCTGGTAGTCATTTTGTGCAGCCAATCAGAACGTGGGACGGTCGCTGCTTCTCAATAATGAGATTCTATGCATGTCACATTAAATTCATTATTTTATGCCAAATTCAAAACAAAACAAAAACATTTGCTCAGATACTTATCAACTTGATGATCATCAGTTATTTAACAGTTATTGTAACATTTGAGCGTTTATATTTTTCACAATTCAAATCAAATTATAGAAATGATACTTTATTTACCTGTCGCAATTTGTTTTTAAGACTTTTAAATGATGTACACAGATATTTAAAAGTAACTTTATGTGATCGTGTTATATTATTAGTATTATATAACTTTATAACGTTTCATGCATGTTGCGTATCAACTATCAACATAATTTATCGATTATTTTGCATACTGTTTTGATGTCACACCTACATTGATACATTCGTTACCAATGAATCAAATGCTTATCAAGACTACCCAATGCTTCACGAATTGTTTTCTTCAGTTTCAGGAAGTTATACAGTTTATACAATAAATGAAAGGATACTGATGAATAATGTAAAAATATGAAGTTCATGCGTCGAAACATTATGATATAAGTAAGTTATAAACAAGATAATACATTCGATACCACCATAAATACAATGATAACATAATGATATCAATAAATGTTTTTAACTCATTAACAGGTGATGAAGCAAGAAAAAATTATAACAATTCAAAAGCTAATTACATTACATTAAATCAACTGCTCATTTTCTAGAGTAGCGACTTATTTTGATACATTCGTTACTGATACCTTAGTGATTATTATTAAACACATAACGCATAGCATAGCTTTTTTATAATGTATTGATTGGTTGAATAGGAAATGACGTCATTAACATTATGACGTTTTGTTTTCTTACGAGCGCCATTTCCAAACAATGAGTATCATCGAGCGTGTTTGATGATTTTGCCTGGTTATATTTCAAGTTTACTTTAGTTCATCGCTATAAAGGTAAGTAAATATTTATTTGTATCATTGAAAAAAAAACATAATTTCATTTTTGATAAAAATATTCTTTGTATTTTACTTACCATATGTATTTTCTTTTAATAAATGGAATCAATGGTTGATACTTTCGTTACTGTCGGAAATAGCGAGTGTACATATACAATAAAGTTGTCGGAGTCAGTTGATGACCGGCTGAGTCAAGACTCCGTCGGAACCTGAAAAAACTCCGTCAGAATTCGTCGGAGTCGATACATGGTATTTCATGTATCACGAGTTGCATGCTATTTATATGTTTATTATACGATACAGGTAATAAAATTGGGAACCGGCAGTTGAGTTGAGTTTAGTTTAGTTTTTAGTTTAGAGAAAAATACATGTTACAACTATGCAGGAATATTGCCTGTAAAATAAAATAGAAATAATTGGATTTATTAAATAGAGAAAGTTAGAGAAAGTTAGCAAGAAGGCATTGTGTTTTACTTAAAGCAAACTCCAATGTGGCAAAGAAATTGTAAGCTATAGTCCTAAACTGAAAGTATAAAAAATCGCCACATTGTTTGGTCCCGCAAACCGGATGACAATAGGTGGATAAAATAAATGAAGAAGAGTGTTCTTAATAATATTTGTGATTAAGATAAATTTTATTAGGTAAGTGTTACACACGTTAAAACTAAAAATGACTAGTGTTAAACATTTAAAGGGTGTCAGGACAAGATTTAGAAATATTCTGCAGAAAAATATTGATTTTGGAAACGATCTGATAACATCATAAGTTGTTTAGAGTTTGGGCTCGCCAGGTGTCTAGTATTGTTTCGTATAAAAAACGTATACGTGAAAAGATATTTCGTATAAGTGGTTGATAAATGATGTGTGTTTGTTTTGTTTGGTGTAAATAATGATCAGAGTTCTTTGTTTTGGGTGTAAATAATAGTCAGAGTTTGTTGTGTAAATGTATATATTGATTTAAGATAAAAAAAAAGATAAAATACCTAAAAATAGTGTAAACTAAACAATTACATGCTAGTTTTCCAACTGAGAATATTTCACTTTCATGTCAGGCAGTGCTGCCCAGCCCCAATATCTTGGAAATTGCTTTTAGTATTTTTTTACTGAATCTCTCCTTAGATTTAATAACATCAAGGCAGACATTTCTCCTGACAATTTGGGGGCTCGTCCGGAATCTTTCCTGGCAAAATTTTGTTTGTTAAACCTTAAATCATTTTCAATCTGTTGGTAAAATGTAGCAGTGAAAAAGCTGTTAGGCGAAAATCGATAAACCTGCATGTAGTTTTATATACAAGTAAACTCTCTGTACAATAGAGTTTAAATAAAGGTTTATATGTAGAGAAGCGGTGACGAACTGTGTTTAAAGTTTATGTATACTGAAGAATTTATTGCGTTTTAGCAGGAGAGCACCCTTTGTTGAAAACTGTTTATACGGTGATAGAATAAAGTGGTTTTGGGGAGACATTTGTTTTGATAGTTTGAATCATTGTGTTAATAAGTTTATATCGATGATAAAGATAAAACTTATAATTTGTTGAAGTTATAAACATCAGTAACTGATAAAAGTTTATAACGGGTGTCCAGTGGGTGATTATTCATAAAAGTGTATGTAATAGTTGAAGAGATAGTTTTTGCCGCCGGTGCTCAGTTGGTTGTTGTCATAAAGTTTTCGTAGTTGTTAAACACTACGAGAAGATTATTATCGGTGCCCTGGTATATACTATTAATACAAAGTCATTGCCGGTGCCAGGTATATGCCGTCTTATATAGAGATTAGATTTGGAAAAAAAATTGTCGGCGCTACAGAGGTACACCATTTGTGTTGAGTAATAAGTGTTTTCTTTACTGGTTTCGTAGAAGTTGATTATTCTATTGAATAGTAATCCATTATTAAGCAATTATGGATTATGAGAAATGGGTATAATTGGGAGAGAGGCTTGGGTTGAAGGACGGGGATTTACGTGATTATGTTCATAAGAAAGAATCAGAATATCTTGAAAGAGAAGAAAGAAATATTAGACGTGAAGAAGATAAACGGCGATTTGAGGCATAGCGTTTAGAAAAAGAAGCTGAACGTGAGGAAGAGCGACGGCGTTTTGAGGCAGAGCGTCTAGAAAAATAAGCCGAACGTGAGGAAAAGAAACGTTTATTCCATGTTGAAGTAGAGATGAAAATGAAAGAGCAAGAAATAGAATTGATAAAGTAAAAAATTGAGGCTGGGGATCGCCTTGATACCCCAGCTAACACCGGTTTGAGGCCAAGATTGCCAAAATTTAAAGAGTAAAAAGATGACATAGATGCTTATATAGAGCGTGTTGAAAGGTTCTCCATTAGTCAAGGATGATGGAAAGAAGATACATGGGCAATAAGCTTAAGTTCGTTATTAACGGGGAAAGGTCTTGAAGTTTACACTAGTATGCCTCCTGAGCAAGCATCAGACTATCAAGAATTAAAAACAGCAGTTTTGAAAAGATACCAATTAACAGAAGACGGTTTCAGAACGAAATTTAGAGAGAGTAAGCCGGAACAAGGGGAGACTGTAAACCAATTTATGGCTCGATTAGATAGGTACTTCAGTAGATGGACAGAAATGGCCGATGCTGCGGATACAGTAGATAAATTTAAAGACCTTATTATTAGAGAGCAATTTGTCAAAGTTTGTTCAACAGAGTTAGCTCTTTTTCTTAAGGAACGAAAGCCAAAGAATCGTAGAGATGTCATCTCTTTGGCTAAACAATACCTAGAGGCTCATGGCGGTACGATTACAAATAGCAAAAGCTCAAAAGTTGCCAGTTTGTCAAATAAATCACCAATACGCCTTAATCAAGGTAATCTATCGAAACAAATACAGCACTTTCACAGAGAAAACAGAAAAGTAACGTGCTTCATATGTAATAGAGAGGGTCATGTGGCCAGAGATTGTCGAGATCAGACTAAGAAGAGATATGGGGCTGCTGCAATGTCATATGGAGAGCAAAATAGAAATTACTTTAAAACAAATCGGGATTCTTCACCAAGGAACTGGCGTAGTAGGCCTGGAGAAAATAGACGTGATGGTAGATCAGATGATAAGAAAGTATCGGGGTTATCTATGTCAATTTCTCCAGCAAGTTCTTACGATGGCTGTATTGAAGAGCGGAAACTTAAATTAGCAAATGGTAATTCTGTGCCTGTCATTACAAGTAGCTGTACAATTGAATGAATCATTAGAAGGTGAACGTCAATTGGATCTGAAACTAGGATATGTTGGTAATCAAGAGGTGAACGTTCTTAGAGACACTGGTTGCGAGTTAGCAGTAGTAAGAAAGACGTTAGTGGAAGAAGAGCAAATGCTGAATAAAAATTGTGTCATGATAGCAATAGATGGTCGAGCCAGGTTGGTACCTATGGCAAAAATAGACATTGATACACCTTATTATAAGGGTAAAATAGAAGCTATGGTTTTAGAGTCAGCAATTTGTGACTTAGTCTTGGGCAATATTCAGGGTGTACTTGATAAGCCAAATGAGAAGTGGGTTGGCCGAGAAGTAACAAACATAGCTGCTGTTGTTACTAGAGCACAGGTAGAAAAAGAGAAGAAAGCAATGAAACCTCTTAAAGTTCCGAAGGTCGAAGATAACGAAATAACGGTAGATGTTTTGAAGAAAAAACAATCAAATGACAATACGTTACAGCGTTTGTGGAAGTATGCTAGGGAAAATAAGATCATGAAAACAAAAAGTGGTAACAAATTTAGATATGAAGTAGAAAAAGATGTGTTGTATAGAATATTTGAGACGGTGAAAGGTGATTTGAAGTCTGAAACAAGACAAATAGTTGTTCCTAGTAAATATCACAAAAGAGTTATGTCATTAGCTCATGAATCTATAGTGGGTGGGCATTTGTCTGTACGCAAGAATTTAGACAGGATACAGTTTAGTTTTCACTGGCCAGGTATTTCTAGTGATATAACTAGATTTTGCTGTTCCTGTGATATTTGTCAGAAGACGGTGCCCAGGGGTAGACTTCAGAAAGCTCCTTTAGGTGAAATGCCTATTATTGACACTCCGTTCCAGAGAATTGCGGTTGATTTGATAGGGCCAATAACGCCTGTATCGGAAAAGGGAAATAGGTACATATTAACTGTAGTTGATTATGCTACACGTTATCCAGAAGCTGTTGCTTTACCAAGAATCGAGACTGAAAATATAGCTGAAGCATTGTTAGATATTTTTGCAAGAGTAGGTTTCCCATCGGAAATACTTAGTGATAGGGGTAGTCAGTTCACGTCACAACTTATGGAAGAAGTGTTTAGACTTGTATCACTGAAACAGTTGTTTACTACCCCTTACAATCCAAAATGTAATGGTTTTTGTGATAGAATGAATGGTATTTTAAATAGCATGTTGAGGAAAATGTGCCAAGAAAGACCTAAGGATTGGGATAGATATTTGTCTGCGGTTCTTTTTGCATACAGAGAAGTCCCTCAGTCAAGTACCGGGTTCTAACCATTTGAACTTTTATATGGAAGAACTGTTAGAGGTCCCATGCAAGCACTAAAAGAATTATGGACAGAGACAGAAGTACCAGATACACGTAATACGTATGAGTACGTCCTAGATTTGAGAAATAGATTAGAACAAACATGCAAGATTGCTAGAGAGAATCTCAGCACTCACAAGAAGAGTATAAACATCATTATGATATAAAAAAACACGACCAAGAAGGCTTAAGAAAGGAGACAAAGTTTTATTGCTCCTGCCGTCAACACACAATAAACTAATGTTACAATGGAAAGGTCCATTTTTTTGTAAGTGAAGCAGTTAACAAGTCTGACTACAAAGTGAACGTATGTGATAGAATTGGAATGTACCACATAAATCTTCTGAAGAAATACGAAGAACGCGAAGATAGAATTTGTGCGAGTGTAGCTGTAATAGAAGCCGAAAATAATGATGATACCGGGGTAGTTGATGATGAAAATCTTTTAGAACTAGTAGACACACAGGGTGAAGAGACGTACAGAGATGTTAATGTTAATGATCAATTAACACTGGAACAAAAATCAGAAGTAAATGCGTTGCTTCAAGAACATGGGGATATTTTTACTGACGTTCCTGGAACTACAGATCTTGAATTTCACAAAATTGAGTTGACTGACAAAACACCAATTCGTGTTAGACAATATACGATACCATATGCAAAAAGGACAGCGGTAGAGGATGAAATTAAGAAAATGCTTGAATGTGGTATCATTGAACCAGCTAATTCTGATTATAATTCTCCAATTGTTTTGGTGTGGAAAAAGGATAATACAAACCGCTTTTGTATTGACTTCAGACGACTCAACTCTGTAACAAAGTTTGATACAGAACCAATGGGTAATGTTGAGGATGTGATGGAAAAGCTCAAAGAAGATAAGTTCTTCACAAAGATTGATTTGACCAAAGGGTTTTGGCAAATACCAATTGAAGTAAAATCAAGCATCTAACAGCATTTTCTACAACAAACGGTAGTTACCAATTCAGAAAGATGCCATTTGGATTGGTCAATTCTGGTGCAACATTTAATAGAATGATGCAGAAGTTGCTTTCCGGAGTGAATGATACTGATAACTATGTTGACAATGTGCTTGGGCATACGGTTACATGGGAGAGACATTATGAAGATGTTGAGACAGTTGTTTGAAAGAATACGAGAAGCAAAGATCACAGTTAAACCTTCTAAATGTATGATTGGATTTGAAAGTGTACCATTTACCGGTCATGTTGTTGGGAAAGGACAAATGCAAATGGAAGATGACAAATTAGTCAAAATTAGAGACGCTATGCAACCATATTCAAAGAAGCAACTGAGATCATTTCTTGGTCTAGCTGGATACTACCGAAAATTCATTGCTTCATTTGCAGAAATTGCTACACCCTTGACAGATCTTACGAAGAAAGGACAGCCAAATAAAATCATATGGAAACCAGAACATGAAAAAGCCTTTACGACATTGAAGCAAGTATTGACACGATCACCAATACTACGACTTCCAGACTTTTCAAAGTCATTTGGTTTGCAAAGTGATGCCTCAGATTCCGGAGTTGTGGCTGCACTTCTTCAACAGTTTGATGATGGTCTGCTTCCAATAGCTTACGCGAGTAAGAAATTGCTGAACAGAGAAAGAAACTACTCGGTTATCGAAAGGGAATGTCTTGCAATGGTATTTGGAATAAAGAAATTCAACAAATATTTGTACGGGAAAGAATTTGAGCTGCATACAGATCATGCTCCTTTAACGTATATTCAGAAATGTAAAGTTGAAAGTGGCCGCATAATGAGATGGGCATTATTTCTACAGAACTATAAGTTTAGAATAGTAGCTGTGAAAGGAAAGGACAACGTATGTGCAGATTACCTAAATAGAATCGATACCTGAAAAGAGACATTAAAGATTATTCATTTTGTTTGAAAACAGTGGAGTGTTTTCTTGAGTAGGGGGCTGTCAGAATAATCATACAGTTTCACTGTAGATAGTTTTTTTTTACGAGTCAGCGATACACTGAAGTGTATCAGATTTTAATGTACAGTTTCATTTATAAACCTGTTGCTGGGAGTATGAAATATATCTACATGTAAAGGTCAAATCGTTTAAGCTAGCAAATATGCGCGTTTTGAGAGAGATTTTACATCAGTTAGGAGAGACACGCTGATAGCGTGTAGCGGTTATTTTTTTATTGAGAAGAGAATTTTGTTGTTTTGAAGGGATTTTTGTTGATTTGTTGAAGTGGTTGATAATATAATTGTGGTGATCTTAAATGATCAGGGTTTATTGGTTGTAATTAGTTGTTTTGGTTGTTGAGTTATATCTGTTTGTGAAGATATCATTGGTTGATATTGGTTGAATGTTTGTCTGATCAAGATTATATTAGTTGATGCTTTGTTTTGAGGATATATGTAATTATTGGGTGCTTTAGTTTGCTTTTCTGATGCTGATTAGATTGTGTGACGTTAATTTTGTTGAATGAATGTTTGTGGTTTATACTGCATCTTAGAGTTGTAAATATAGTCATTTATGTGTTCTTCATTTTGTGGTGATTTTATTGTTTTATTTGATCATAAGTTGTTTAGAGCTTGGGCTCGCCAGGTGTCTAGTATTGTTTCGTATAAAAAACGTATACGTGAAAAGATATTTCGTATAAGTGGTTGATAAATGATGTGTGTTTGTTTTTTTGGTGTAAATAATGATCAGAGTTCTTTGTTTTGGGTGTAAATAATAGTCAGAGTTTGTTGTGTAAATGCATATATTGATTTAAGAAAGAAAAAGATAAAATACCTTAAAAATGGTGTTAACTAAACAATTACATGCTAGTTTTCCAACTGAGAATATTTCACTTTCATGTCAGGCGGTGCTGCCCAGCCCCCCATATCTTGGAAATTGCTTCTAGTATTTATAACTGAATCTTTCCTTAGATTAAATAACATCAAGGCAGACATTTCTCCTGACAGCATTGAAGTAAACAAAGGTAAACATTTGTCTACAAAAATTACCTAAACTAGATTTAATATCATTTGGAGGAGATAAGACAAAATGGAGTGAATTCTGAGATTCTTTTAATGTTCAGTGCATGAACATAAATAACTTTCAAACAGTGAAAAATTCAATTATTTACGAAATTAAGTCTTCGGAGATGCTCAAAGTGCGATATCTGGTCTTACGTTATCGGACGCTAATTACAAAATTGCAATCGATATTTTAAGGGAAAGATTTGGAAAAGTATAAGAAGTAGTTGACATACATTACAATAAATTAATTAATTTAGAGCCAGCATCGAATAAAACCGGAAGTATAAGAAGCCTGCTCGATACAGTTGAAAGGCATTTACGTGTTTTTAGAAGTGTTTGATCAAGATATTGATCAAGCTGTGTTTGTGTCAATGATACGAGCTAAACTACCAGAGGAAGTATTTGTTCAGTTAGACATATTAAATGGATCGAGCAATGAATGGAATATAGACAAGGTTCGCAAACGAGTGGAGTGAATGAATACATCCTTGCCAGAGAAAGAACAGAAAAGAAAGATAATGTGTTTGAAAAGAAAATACATTCATCGCCTATTATCAAGATACAAGCAAAATGTTGCTTCTAATTCAGCTCAACCAAGAAGTTATACACATTCAGCTCAGCCAAGAAATCATACAAATTCACCCCAATCGAGGAGTGGAGTTATTCAAAAGTATTTAAAAACATGTCACAAATCAAGTGAATGTAAGACAAACAAAATTTGTACAAACTGTGGTGAAGTGAACAAGCACCACAGAAGTTTTTGTCCTCAAACATTTAATGTGAAGGAAACAATGACGCATTTAGCAAACAAAGAAACAGAATATCAAGTGACTGAAAAGTCTGAGGAAAATGTTCTCGTGTCATTAAATGAAATGGTTCTGATGCAGACGGCAGTTACAGATATTAAGAATCCATATACTTCTGCAACACAGTCTGTTAGAATTTGTTGGACTCAGGATCTCATCGGACATATATAACTAAAAACTTAGCAAGAAAGTTACATCTCGAAGTAACTGGAGAACAGGAAATAAAACTTTCGTAACGTTTCGTAATAATAGCACGCAATGCATAAAAACAAAATGTGTTAACATTGATGTTAAACTAAAAAACACAAAATACCTTTCAATCAGTTAGAACATAGTTCCAACAATAAGTTGCAATTTGCATCGATGTTTCAGCAAGTGTTAAGCATGTTAAACACATTATTGGAAGTTTTGATTTAGCTGATACATTACCAACTAGAAACGAAGCATCATCAATAGAGATAATAGTTGGTAACGACTCTTATGTGGATTTTATTGTGTGTCAATGATCGAACTAAGTCCTGGTTTGTTCCTTCTGAGGTCTAAGTTAGGATGGATCCTTACCACAAGAACCTCTGATCAAGATAGCGATGGCCCATGTATGCTTATTCTATTGCTAAGCGTATAACAGATTTTGTGTTGCGTTTCATACAAAGACTTAGGAAAGTTGAAAGTAAATGTGGTTATTTAGAATGTAGAGAATTGTTAGAAGCTGAGAATACGTGGATTAAGCATATTCAAGAAACTCTTCTTCAAAGTGACATCAATTCTATTTGAGCTAAAAAGGTACAAATAGACAATAACAATTAGGGCTATTTCTTGACAAACAAGGGTTTTTAAGATGCACTGGAAGGCTTGAAAATGCGAATTCAAATGAAGATGCCAGACAACTAATACTTCTCCCTAAGAACGATCATTTTACTGAATTGATTGTGGAAAAAACGCATAAAGAACTACTACATAGTGGTGTTTCGCAAACGCTAGCAAAAACGAGGCAGCGATTCTTGATTTAACAAGGTCGTGCATCAGTGAAAAGAGTGTTGAATAAGTGCGTTGTCTGCAGACGCAACGAAGGTTGTTGCTATAAAATGCCACCAAAATGCCAACATTGTGTTGTCTACCGAGGTCAAGAGTTACAGACAGAATGAGTACCATTTTCAAGAAAAGGACTAAATTTTTTTGGTCCAGTGTACTTGAAAACAACAACAGGTGACGAGAAAAAGGCATGGATATGCTTATTTACATGCTTAGTAACACGTGATGTGCACGTAGAACTAGTTTGTGGCAAGAAAACAGAAGAATTTCTTTAGGTAACAGTAGGTTCATTGCTCAAAGAGGTACTCTATTGCATGCAATTAGTGACAATGCAAAACAGTTTAAAGCCGCTAGCTTAGTGATGGATAAGATTTGGCATTGTATATTACATAAAAGCGAAGTTCAAAGCTACTCTGCAAATGCAAACATCCAATAGAATTTTATTATATAGCTCGCGCCGTGGATGGGCGGGTTTTATGAGAGGCTATTCGGTTTTGTGCAAGATCGTTTAGAAAAGCTGTGGGACGAAAACTCCTACTATTATTCAAGCTCAAACACTGAAGCCGTAGTGAACTCAATACGTTTAGTCTGTATTCGTGATGATTACAACTCTACAATTGCATTAACACCGAGCCATTTCCTTACGTTGAATCCAAAGATCGGTATTCCACAAGTTTCTGACGAAAATGACAGTAAATATTTGCCAACAGAGAGCTTTTATGAAAAGTTAATGTAAATTTGGAAGAAAGGTGAAACACTTTTAAATAAATTTTGGCAGATACAGAAGAATGACTACTTACTAAGCTTCAAGAAAGAATGCAAACACGTTTGAAAGCAAACCGCAGTCGCCCGTACATCCATCGATTGGAGATATTGTTATTGTAAAGGAAAACTTTTCTCGAGGCAACTGGAAACTGGCAAAAAATGAGAAGTTAAATGTCATTCGAGATGGTGTTTATGATCTTGTCAAATTAAATTGGCTTCAGGAAATGTTCTAAACCGTCCAATGAATATACTTTTTCCCATTGAAACGACTCAAAATAATATAGTAACAAAAGAAAAAAGTGATGAAAATGTGCTTGAAGAGAAATAAAAACGTTCAAACAGAAACAAAAACAAGATGCAAAGTTATAAAATGTCTGAACGTAGTTTACGTTCTGCAGCATCAAAGGCATTAAAAGCAATTAAACAACAGTTATCTGAATAAAAAGTAAATTGTTAAGGCGGAGTTTAATTAAAAAATATGTTCAAATTAACGTTAACGTTTATACACTGTGATTGCTCCGCCGGACATTTGTTTGTTTACTCAAGACTCACATGTACAAATAACCTCAACAGAGCATAGTTACTGTGTAAAAGTACCCATAGTTTTATTGCAAAAATCGTGAATATCATGGAAAAGCATATAAAATATTAAGTAACTCATCATTTCACAGTAGACACCAACTGTTAAATATAAGAAAAATCGCTAATATATCAAAATGTATCAATGCGATACTTGTAAAAAGATGTATAAGTATAAAAGAAATCTACTCAGACATGTTAAAGAGCGACACAGAGAGGTTGAACAATGGAATTGCCCAGTTGAGGAATGCACATCAAAATTCATTCGTCGGGAATATTTGTGCAAACATTTGATACTAAAACATGGCTACACATCATTGAAATCACATGAAACTACTATATCAGCCACCAGAGGAAACGCGCATTCACATAACTCATACTACAAAGACATCAGTGATGATGATTCTATATTAGATTTACTGTCATACAACGACACACAAAACGACTTTGAGTCCGTTTTTGACAGTTTTGATTTGAACATGTATGATGAAACAAACAACAGTAACTATGATGACGTCAGTAGAAATAACGTCAGAGATGTAGACGTAAATGATTGTCAGGCAGGCGTTGAGTGCAAAGATGTTGAAGCTCCGATTTAAATAAACAATAGTGATAGTGACGTCAGAAAGATATTTGTGATTCAAGAAGTGACGTTAACGTCAACGTAAACGTCAACGGAATAAATAGCAACCAAAAGGATTCTGGACATAGTACAGACATTAAAAATAGTGAAACTAAAAGTGATAATGAGAATAAGGACGGCTATAATGTCGTCACAAGTTTTTCCGAGATAATATTGACGTCGACGTTGACAGTCATTATGATCAAAACGCAGGAAATTTGACGTCTGAAAGTATTGTTGGTGAAAATAACAACTGTTGTTTGGATAGTAAAGACACTGAACTTTCCGACGACGGCAGTGACAGTTACCTTTTCAATGATAACGTTTATGATGAAGATATAGTTATTATTTAAAGTGACGGAGAATCGAGTGGAGCAGAAAGTCATAAAATCGAACCAGCCACGTCTCAATTAAAATCAAAAGTGTGGAACCTTACGTTTTGGCAACGGTTATATATACTTCAATGACAAGAATACGTTTTAGGGGGTGATATTGAGTGTGAATACTTTGAGTTTGACAAAAAGATACGCTGTTAAACAAAAATTGTGTACGTGCTTTTAATTATGTCAAGAAGACTAATATTACTTTTCAATATGGGAGCAAGAAGCTGAGACTGCAATGAGAAGCTGATGTCTTATTTGTGTATTATAACGGTTTCTTATTAAATTGACTTTGAAATGCTGGAAAATATTTTGATTAAAATGTATTTGTAATAAGTTATTACTAGTATAATATCAAATTTATATATTATAGATGAATATTAACAGCTGTATAATATCTGAATAGTTGAAAATGTTCTTATTACATAATAAGATTATACAAGATCAATATTGTTTAAGTTTCAACTTTTAAAGTAGAACTATGTTGTTGCGATGTTTTGTTTATTTCGCCTTGGTGGAAATGTCGCAAATAGCGAGTGTACATATACAATAAAGTTGTCAGAGTCAGATGACTGGCTGAGTCAAGTCTCCGTCGGAACCTGAAAGATCTCCGTCAGAATCCGTCAGAGTCGATACTTAGGTATTTCATGTATCACGAGTTTCATGCTATTTTCATTTGTTAATTGTTACCGATATAAAGGGAATGAAATTGGAAACCGAGAGTTGAGTTAAGGTTTTACCATCCTAATGCCTTACCTCCGCTTTGAAGAGTATTCAAATAGGCTAGAACTACTGTTAAGTACATTGAAACTGAGGGCTATGGGTTCAAACCTCAGATGGGTCAACTTTTCTTCTTTCTTTTTGTTCTTTTAACATTATTTATGTATCTCTCCATCCATTTTGGGTAGAAAAAAGGTGTTTATTTTTTATTATTTAATTTTTATAGGTAGTTATTGGCTAAATAATTCTAAATCTAGTAATAAATATGGTACCTGATGTTTTCAAAGTGTAATAAAATCAAAACTAGACGGTAAAAGTATTTAATATTTTACAAGATCAACCAATATACTTTTTTAAAAATTTAGGAAAACTTTGAAAATAGGCACTCATTTGGGTAAATTTTAAGGATTTTTTTTAAATTAGGCTCCCTTAGTAGGAAAATGGTCAAACACTTGTTAAAAATGGTTGGGGTAGGGTAACATTTTTATACATATTTTATAAATTTTGAGTAGAAACCATAAATTTGTTTATGTTGATTGTTAGCTGAATAGTACTTTTTGTTTCTAACTAAAAATTAATGGGAAAACGTTTTTCATTAGAGTTTTATTGCAGATTATTTAAAGGTACTCATTTCTGAAAGAGGGCCATCATACACCCTAGTTTCAGTTCATAAAAGTGGCCATAACTCGATTTCCGTATGGTAAAGTTTGTTTAAATTTTGCATACAGGTGTACTTTAGGTATATATCTTACCTATGATCATTTTGTTCAGTTCTTTATAGTGCCCGTTAGGGTGGTAATACCTTAAGTTTAGTTTTGTTTTTAGTTTAGAGAAAATTACTTTTGACGATTATGCAGGAATATTGTGTGTAAAATAAAATAAAAATATTCGGATTTATTAAATAGAGAAAGTTAGCAAGAAATCATTGTGTTTTTACTTAAAGCCAACTCCAATGTGGTAAAGAAATGGTAGGCTAACTGAAAGTAATAAAACTTCGCCACAGTTACAATATGGTAACAAATGTATCAGTTACTTTAATTCTACAATACTTCATGTTTTTTATCTTCACACTAACCAATATTGAATGTTTACAATGTTAATCTTTGTTAAGGATTTTTTTTTTCAAGTTCTAACGTGTTTATACTTAAAAAGTAAAACAAAATTAACTCCATATTTTATCAATAGTGACATTCAGGTCGGTTTGAAATAGATAAAAATGGCCAATTTTTTATTATATTTATTTCTTATCAGTTTTACAACAAATTGAATGTTTTATATTCAATAAATGCTCTACATGAATTTAAATAAGGTATCTAGTCTGGCTTTCACTAACATTCTCAAAGTCAAAATCTCAGCTTAAATCTGAGATTTTTCTTAACTGAGATTTTTCTCAGTTTGGCTTTCACTAAAAATATTGAGAAATATCTCAACTTTTGATTTGAGATTTTTCTCAGCTATATTGAGACAAGGTTTGGCTGACTCAGATTATGTCTCAGTGAAGCTAAATCATTATTCTTAGGAATAGGTTTACTTTTTGAATGAGTATTGTTATAAATAAACCTATTTTGACCTTTATGACAAATAGAGTTCCTATTAATTTCATATATTATGTTATAGATCTATATACATATTTTTATCCATACAAAACTGATTGATATATCAGTCATAGTACAACCGATTTTTTAATATGCCCATCACAAATCTTTCACAATAAGAAATACATGTACATGTATTATTTTATCACCTGCAGCAAAAAAGAGAGTTAACACTATCAATATTGCACATGCAGCCATATCATATTTGAATGAATATTATATTAATAATAAAATTTAAAATCAATTCAGAAAAATGTTCATAATTATATCAATTTTATTTAGAATTTGTTTATTTTGCACACACTTTCCATAGCGACATAGCTATTATATAGCTGCTTTACAAATACCTACATGTAGATTTATGTACATTTGAGGTTGCAACAAAATTTTTGTTTTTATTTTATCTTAACTTTATTCAACTTTCTCCATAAAAATACAGTAATTCTCTTGCTTTTATGATAAAACTTCTGGCAATAAAGGGGTCATGTGTTATGCGCTACTGAAATGTTATGTGTAGTAATGTGGCAGAGTGGTGTCATTTTTAGATCACAAGAGATTTAGCACTGCAACATACCCTCATGCAGAGTTCGCCATTGAAATTGCTATATTTTGTTTAAATGCCAAAATATTTGCCATACAGTGCTGTTACTCAACTGAATACGTTAGATGAGCCGATTTAATGGACTCCGCCTATTTCCATAGTGCACTCGATTTGAATAGGCGGGGCTAACTGTAAGTCGGTTATTGGTTATATTAATTTCTTAAAACTTTTATAACCTATACAAATATAGAATATACAAAACATTTCCCGGTTGCGTCATCTTACATCAAAATAGCAACTATATACTTCGTAACAAAAAGAAAAACTCCATATCTTAGTCATAGAAGCCCATCAACAACACAAACTAAGTTTTAAAATAGCCGCTTATGTCTTGAGAAAACAAAAAAATAAAACAGTCTTAGTTGAGAAAATTCTCAAATGTTGAGAAAAAATTTAGTGAAAGCCAACTTGAGATTTTTCTCAAGTGAGTAAGAATCTCAGTCAATATTGAGACAATCATAAGTTGAGATTTATCTCAGTTTGAGAACGTCTCAATGATACTTTCGTTACATATAACCACTAACGAAAATAAGCGATAAAGAATTTAATATTCATTAATAAAATTGTTACATAAAAATTTTTTTGGTATCGCCATATGCACATACAAACCCATTAGTAACGAACTTATTTATATGTTTTCATTATTCTGTAAATAAAAAAAAAAAAAAAATTTATTTTTCATATATTTGTATTGTTCAGTTTTTTAAGGAGAGGGAACATTGTTGCAAAAATACATTTTCTTATTTTCAGACATTCTTTTTATTGATAACATCTACTAGGTACTGTAAAGTAAGTTAAGTGATAAAAACGTATTCAATTATCAACCATTTGCTGACATTTAGCTAAATTATTAGTGCTGATGTGAATAGCGAAGATATTTATTCTCATTTTTAGCAATAAGTTCTGTTGAAATCCCACCCGTAGTTTGACCTGTGAAGGCCAGACAAACTTAATGCGGACGGACGGACATACGGCGACATTTAGCGATTGTTGCAACATTATGCGCGGGGTGTGACATTTAGCGGCAAGAGCGACATTTAGAGGCTTTAACACTTATAACAGCACCACAAACATCGGATTTAAACAGGTTTAGATGATTTTTGTAACAGATTGCTTAAAGATTCATTCTCAAAATGAAATTTAAAAGTATTAGAATATCTTTAAACTCATAAATGTTTAAATTCAGACCTGAATATATATCTATGTTATTAGCAACAAAATTGATTAAGAAAATTATTTTAGAAAACATCGATCTGCTAAGGAAATAAATAAACTTCTTAAGAAAGGGCAAATATGAATTTATTGTTTAAATTATGTTTAAGATAAAGCTAGATTCTTGTTACCTGAAAAAATACATATAGATGTAAAATAATTTGTCATTACAGGAAAGTAGCAAAATGATGCAAAGTAGTACAAAAACTATACACTATTACAGTATTCTATAAAAGTACATCAAAATTTAAAAAAAAAACTTTTGGAAAAAAGTAAAGCATTTCCAGGTCTTTATGGGCTTTTAACGTGAAACAGTTTGAAATTTGAAAAGCGTAATTGATATTTGAATTAGCTGAGACCAGGTCATAAAACAAAATGGCAGCGATAGATTTTTTGGTCTATATTGATTTAATCATTTAACCACATTTACAATGTTTTTTGGGTTTTTTTTTTCATTTCATTTAAAAGTTAATCATTCGTTCTTGTACAGTGGTATTTAAAAGCTAATTCGAAGAATAATATGAAATCATTTCCTTACTTGATTTTTGTTCTTTACATTTTATCCATTCAAATTTATCTAACGTTTAATATAAAGTCGTCGGTTAAGCACGATCAGTCGATTCGGTTAGCTAAATACATCCCCGGATTCGTGATATATCTTCTGTAAACCCCGCAAGAAGCATTTATCATGTAGAAAACCCTTAACCTGTATTTGGGACAAAAAGTTCTCTTTTGTCCCAGCGTGTATTAAAACCTTCAGAGATAATCCAAAGTGATAATCAATAGCAAAGGAGAACACCTGACGACTATACATACACCTTTATGAAAGGTCATCAGTGATAAGCATACAAAGTCGTCAGATGAATATAAAGTCGGTTTAAATTCAACGTTTAAATGTTTGAAATATTTTTAAAAAATCATATGCATATGTTGGCACATACAAAGTATTTTAAATAGAAACAAAATGTTAAGTCTGAAGTCTGAAATCCTTTAAAAGTAAAGAAGTAAATACGAACTACAAATAAAACAATTTATTTTGTACTCAATTTTTTCTTCTCAGTTCATTTTTACCGTCATGTTATTCCTTTATTTCTATTATTGTGAATGTCGTTTTAGCTCAAAGAAAAACATTTAATTAATTGAAGTTCATTCAAATCGAAATATTAATAGAAAGTTTATACATTACAACGTTTTGTTACGCAAAACCCGAATTAAAAGATTTGCAACAACTTTGGAAATAACGAAAGAAACCTTAAACCCGAAAAAAAAGAACAAAAAGAAAGCTTTATAATCTCATTTCTTTTACAAACATTTATTATAAATAAACCATTTAATCGTTAGCAGTAATATAAATACTTCATAAATATGTAAAATACATGAAAATTATAAACTTTGTATATAACTGATAATACCGGATAAGTTCGTTTTCTTGTCATTTCATTAATGTTTGACAAAATGTATAACTCGTTAAAGCAACGTTAGATATTCTGTAAGAGGATGCATGGCATATAGAACTTATAATGTGTCGGAGAAGAGAGTACTTAAAGTATCTGAAAATTAACTTGATAGTATAAGAACTTATGAATGTACATAGTTCGTTTCCAGACTCATTTAAATCAATTAAAAATTAGAGGCATACACGATGTCAGAAAAATCCTTTAATTTATTTCAATAATTTTACAATGGCCAATCAAATTCCGAGATTTCAGATGGTAATTTTACAATGAACAATGCAATTTTTACATATATTAAGTTCTTCCCGGTAAATTTTACAGGAAGTAACACAGACCTCCTTCGGTCGGAAAAAAACTATTAAAATAAACCTAATAACCTATAGCAAGTTCATGTTATTATGTTAAAAAATTACAATGTAGACAAACAGATGTACTTTACTTTATTTGAAATACAGTCTTGAATGCGGTTAAAGAAACTTCAGCTTAAGAGTTTTAACAGTAAAAAAACATAAAAAAAACCATGATGGTAACATACATCAGAAAAGCCCAGCTATTTAAACAATTGCAGCAGAACTGAATGAACGGAGTTCTTATAGATGATATTAGCGTATTTACCGTAGGTAGATACTTCGTATTTATTTTTATGACTTCATGTTCATACTGATTACATGGACATGCCCTATTGGCCAGTTACCCGATGAACCCTTCTGGTTACTAAAATGCAACGACCACTTAATAGCCCAGGACCTGTCCGTCTACTCCTTGCTTGCGCATTTTCAAGCGGCTTATGAAAGTAATTAGATGTTTTCCTGCATTAGACGCACAAACCCGCACAAACCCGTTTGAGATCGGCAACTTTAACCCTTTCCCTCATGAGCATATTGTGAAAAATGGCCGTTTTTATTAAAAAGCCTCCTGTTACAAGTTCAAACTGCTATGAAACTATGAAAAATGCTTCAATACTAATCAAACTTGCCACAAATGTTGACTGGACCATTGCCTTTGTAACGACATGCTCAGTCTTAAATTTTCTGTTAGGCAACGAGTGGACATCTCAAATTTGCCAAAAATCACTATTTTGCCTTGACTTTTTCCATCAAAATTGTTTTCAAAGTGCTGCATTGGATTGAGATAGAGTCAAAGGCTTTTCAGCGTTGGTTACATGTTACCTTATGATTGGCATGGGGTCATTTTTAGCCTCTCACAAGTGCAATATTTTCTTGGCGATGAGGGGGGCTGTCAAGCCCCCAAACCGAAGGCACATCCCCCTTCTGGCAACCCCCTGATGTATCTTTTGGATGGGGGCGGCGCCGAAAAAGTGATCACATTTTTAGCAACATTTCTCAAACGAAAACATGTGTTTCACTATTTGAGGCCTAAAAGAGGGGGAGTCGAAAGTGCGTTGTTTCACGTATATATGAGGTAAAGGGTTAATGTTGTCATCATATAAAACGACATTCGAAGTTCGTCATATGGATTATTTGGTTCAATTTCAATTCTGTGAAATGATCCAACACTCAACTGCCTTTTTTCCACAGTGATGCATGCCTAACACCATGACATTTCGAACGAATAAACGTTTTTTAATTTTGACCTGGTGGTAAAACAATTTCAAAATCTTGAAAATGTGAACAATGACGAAGCAATTCTAATTAATCTAGAACGGTTTCATTACCTTATATTTCGATTTCTGCCTGTTTTTTTTTTTTTTGTTGTTTTTTTTTTTTGTTTGTTTTTTTTTTGCTTTCATTCTTATACGTTCTATATTCTCTCTCAGTTCTTTATTTTCATTTCCTTTTTACGATTCTCATCAGTAACTTGTCTTCCCATGTTTCGTTTCACTCTATCCAGCTTTCTTTGCTGCTTTGTTGTCTCTTCTTCCCACCCTTTTCTTGTTGCTCTATTTCCTGTTGATATTCAGTGCTTGCAAACTCTAGCTTTTAAAGTTTTCCTGTTTATCCTATTTTTAGATATCTCCTACTAAATCTGGTGATATCAACCCGACAAGCACTTAAGGATGGAATGGAGCAACATCAGTAACTGATTTGGATGTGTGTGTTTTTGAAGTCTGGACAGTGCCCGTTTTGCTAGGAAGAGAGAAAGATGTGCTGGTAGCCGATGACTTTTTAATCGGAATTTCAGCTTTCAGGGATTTCTACGTTTGAAATACATTGTCATTTGGCAGGTCAATGACAAGCAAAAAGGCCCAGTTATATCTCTGTTTCTTCTTGGTTGTCAAGCTTAACTCTACTGCAGAAGGGCTCATTCTGGACAGAGTCATGATCTGCAATAGACATCGGTTCAGCGTTGTGAAGAATACCTTCGTCGGCAACAGTGAAACTCAGTTCTAGGAGAATCGATAACATATACGCATATGTTGATGTACCGGATGCGTGCATGTTTTTGGTCACCTTACTTAGATCAATGGTTGAAGCAATGTTCTTATTCCCATCAAAGTCACCTTAATTTGATGTTTGATCCATGGGCAGAATAGGCAATGTCTTGGTAGACAAGGTAGATGATTCTTCCGGTATAAGAATATTGGTCTTTTCTAGTGAGAGACCAGATGAGGTATGAGCTCCTGAGTCAGTGGGTAAACTAACGAAACTACATGACATTGTGTAACTTTTCTTAAATTAAAGTTTAGACATGGCACTGACATATTTTTTAGCAAACCGTAAGTCTGATTTGATCACTTCATGAGTTTATTGGTTTCAATTTTCATCTGACGGAACATTGCTTCGTCCAGTGGTTGGGTAATGTGGATAGTTATGGACGGAAGGGAAAGCAAAATGATATCGTTTGCAAAGGCAGATCGAATTAGCAAGCCACTCATATGGCAAGTTGCACCATCTTGCAGCGGGCGCTCTTTTACCGAGTGCGGGATGAACGTTTTCTCAAACCACTGTTTATAGCGTCTATGATCCATGAAACCGCTTCTGAGAACGTGTGACTTGTATTTATCGGCCCATAACGGTGATAAGGCGTTATATGCTCATTGGTAGCGATAGAAAAGGAGTGTGCATGTTTATATCAGACCGGAACATTCACTTTCTGAATTATTTAGGAATAGGGCCGCCTCATCACAATTGTAACTACATCGAAGCTTTGACATGAGAATACTACTTTCAAGTGTATCTGTAAGCAAGGAGAAGTTATCATGTAAGGCCTAACATTTGGTTAAGTTGCGCGACTTCTTTCCAAACGATCTTGAATTCTGGTACCCAGCCCCGGATTTCTTTCTTTGAAGCCTTTCAACCAAATACAGGAAGGGTCGTTTTTATTAAAGACGTCGCTTTTACCCTTTTCTTCGGCGATAAACCAAGCAAACCCTCAAATTTGTTGAATGGTCATGGGAAACACGCGAATTGCCGTATTTATATTCTTTATAATGGATTAACGAAGTTTTCTTTCTCGTAAGTTAATGCAGGTTTAACGCCCATATAAGCTTCTTATTGTACTTTTCCATTAACCCTATTTCAAAGGGTGAATCTTGAAACATTATATGCCCTGGACGTTGCATTGCTTAAATACTCATTGTCCCTGCTTTAACAGCGTTGGACGCGTTCGTCATGTTTTCTTCGCATCATTGTGTGTAATAGAAAATGAAATTAAGGATTACGGACCCAATGGTCACCTATAAGATTTTTTTTCATTACTTGTTTTCTTACCTAGATAGTATTTTTTTTAATATTTAAATTAGAAAATTTCACCATCAGATCTTTTTATTATAATGTTTAGTGTCACACCCAAATCTATGAATTTTTGCTCAAATTTTAATCACGATGGCATATTAAGAGGAATTATTTGTGCATATGAGACATGTTTTTTTGAAGAAATTATTTATGTCTTTGTTTTCATTTTAGACCTACACAATTTAAAAAGTGAGTGTAAGTAACAAGTATTCATTGTATTTGAACATTTTCTTTCATCTTAGATAAATACATGCGCGTAAAAAAAACTCCCATTTTAAAAAGCAAAAAATTGCCATATCTTTAAAATAACCAGTGTTTGTATAAAGGAAATCTAATAAAGCTTGGAAATCTTCAGTTGTCAGTGCTTCTAACTTGCAATATAATATCATTAATGTACAGTTTGAGTTTGGGTAAATTGTAAACCAGTTAACATGGACTTATAAATAAACCTACCGATCTTTGGTTATAGATTATAGAGTGATCCTGAAATGCGGCAGAGATTTAAAAAGAAATCGGTGAATAAAGGATAAAGATTCATAAATCGTAAGTTATTTTTGTATATAGTGACGTCAGCCTATATAGAAAGTCGTCAACGTGCATAAGAAAGTTTTATAAGGCTAAAAAAGATTTAATGGTCTAATGGAGAGATAGCTTTAATAAATATTATTCTAAACACACACAATCCTATAAATGACAAGATGGCTGCCATGCGTGAAACCGAAGCAGTATTACAACAGTATGGTACTGTCGCCCAGGTAGCAAAAAAGCTAGCAAAAAAAAACACACATGGAAAAGTCACTGTGAAAACTGACATTTTGAATGAACAACATTTTATTGGCAAATTTAATATGCATCAGATAAAATAGGAAACATGTTTACCGTTTAAATAAACGCAATCAACGTTGTCAAGGAAGAAAGAGGCTAGAAAATGTCTGACGACCTCCAAACCCCGACGAATTTAAATTAAAGTACGTTACTAAGTTCTTGTGTCTACACGTTCCAGTAATATGCTGTTTGCTATTTTTTTCTTCACATGAACTCGTAAGTTAATGCGGAAATGATATTTTGTTCGTCATCATTATGAATAGGAAACGTTTGTTAAAAAAATGTACGCTTAAAATTTTCAGTACATAAATGATACGAAATACTAATTTCTATTTATTTTCAGACTTAATTATTACAAATACAAATATTTACGCAACCTTATATATCATAATCGTTTACTTTTGTTGCTTTTTTTCAGGTACGAAACTGAAACATAGATTTAAAAATAAGCCATTTTTCAAGAAACTTAACATGGCTTTAAGTAAAGAAGAAAAAATAATAAACAATCAGCTTGTTACAAATTTTGCAAACTTACCCGAAAGGGAATCGCTGCATATAAAGTAGAAAAAAAATAAAGCTTTGCTAACTTAATCGTGAAATATCTTTAAAAATTCAAGCGCATAAAACTCGAAAATGTGGTCAGTACCCCCAATTTATTCACCTAAAATGTTAAAGTCCGAATCGATGATAGAACTCCTATCATGTATTGGATTCCAATTACTAAATGTATTGCAAAAATTATACTTTGTAGATCTCTGACAAAGTTTGTAGAGCACTATCTTTCCCTTTTCCTTTTAGATATCATTTATGACAGATTTGGTAAAACTTTTTTAAACAGATCATAGGAATTCCTATGGTGCAGCCCTAATCGCCAATTTGTTAAATGCAACATGCTATTGAGGTGACACCTTTGTTTCTCTTCTGTCTACGGTAGGTATCTTCCCTTTCCCCCTAGTTTCTTTTAATTTTGCACACCTCCTGCAAAGGCCTTCAGGACCTTTCCCCTACACCTTTTTACTTTAGTAGACCTTATAATTATACGTCTTCTTTAATTTCCTTGTCGGTTTCTATGAGTTCCTATTCTGAAGTATTGAAATTGACGCCCCGTCCGTGCTTTGCCCTTGTACCCAATCCTGTTTCTAGGTGTCCTGCTGGGCTTCTTGTTGGTAGAACTGTGTTACTGGGTCGTGTTTGGGGATACATTCATTGAATGACACCCTTTCTTGTTAATATTGTTTTTCATGTACTATGAGAAAATTAAAACACATAACGTTGGTAAATATCATCTACATGGTTAATACAAACCTTTAGTATATTGAACATTGATGATTTTGACAAGAAAGTATTAAGATATGACTATCAGGAAAAAAGCTGGAATACATTTGATGCTTACTAAACGACAAAAAGGCAAATAAGAATTGCACGAAGGTAAGCATTTTAACTAAAATATGGAGCTAAATCTTGTATACATCTTTAGATTGTCGACTGGATATTTTCATAGTAAGATAATGCTGCATGGAAATGAGCAATAATTTCAAAGAATTTATAACTAACTCTGTCTTGTATTATGATAATGACAATGACATTTAAAGAAAATAAAAAATTGCTAAAGAAATTCAAAAACAACAAAATTGAAAATGTTGCATTCTAGGTAACTGATGTTAATAGAAACTGATGTAATTACACACCGAAACTAACTACTCGTAAACAAAAATAAGAATGAAGATCAACAAGGCAAAGAAAAATTGGTGCGTTAGACTTCATTAACTTACTTCATTTTCAGCACCATTTATGTGTACTAAAATTTCTGGTCTTTATAAAGATCAGGATCTTCTGCAATCCTAACAATTGGTACTTTATGGAACTTGCTTCGTTGACAAGACATAAAGCATACCTAGCCCATCCTACTGCACTTATTGCATTTCTTATGTCAAATAAGTACGTTCGTTATTCATTATACAAAGATTACACCGTCTGAGTTGTTTACATCTAAAGTCACGTGGAAGAACTACTTTTAATCCGTATTAGCTCCGAGATGCTTTCCTTTTGTTTTCCTGAGAAACAAACCGTTTCTGAGAAATAATCGAATTAAAAAATAGTATTGAAGATGAATCCTTAACATTAAGCTGCACCCAGGATAAACCTTACAAGTTGAAATTATAATGACGTCATGTAAAAACAAAGAAAGTTGCATACCCGTTTTGGCTAAAAGCATTACTATTTGACAGATGTCGCAAAAATGATACTTAAATATCTTATTCTACAAAACATGGGGGGAAACGGCGTCATTTATCACGTCACCCCCCCCCCCCTTTGTTTGAATTGAATAAACATACAATGCTGCCAAGATATTAAATTGTATTAGTAAATTAAAAATTGAAAACTGTTTCAAAAAGAATGGAAATGAATCACCCCGATTCAGGACAGTTAAATTTCAATAGGTCCAGAGAATTGTTTAAGGGTTTGCAGCTTCATGGTCAGTCCGAAATGCAGAGACTATTGAAGAATTGAAAACTATGATTCGCGAAACTCCACAAAGGATATTAGGGGACATGATTAATTCCACTAGCTGTACAACGTATACAAGATGTTAAAATATTCATTAAAGGTAACGCCTTACAAAAAATTCATTATACAGCATTTGAAAGAAGCTGGTGTTGCAAGCCGGCTCTCAGTCGCACAGTAGATGAAATCACACGATATCATTGTTGACAAAATCTGGTTTCATACGAGGCCCACTTCTACCTATATCCAGTGTTTAATAAAACAAGAATTGTAGACTTTGAGGAACAGAGAAATTAGACACCACTACACGGCGAAGGAGTTATGGCCTGTGATACATTCAGAGCAGACCGTGTTGTTGGGCATTTCTTCTTTGATGATGGTAATAATGACATTGTTAATTAGGACCGCTATTTTGAAAAAAACTCAGAAGTATGAGTATTTGCTATGAAGATACATGGTTTCAGCAAGATGGCGATATAGCGCACACAACCAGAGATGTTCTTGAATGGCTATCAAAAATATTTGCAGATTCCTACAGAACTGACCCGAATCCAAGGTGATCTGAGCCTTCTTGGACCTTTGCTTGTGGGATACCTTCAGGAAAAGGTGTACAGTCCTCTGCTAGACATAACACAGGAGTTGAAATCTGCAATTAGGAGGGAAATTCGTGCGGCTGATTCTGAAGCGTACAGAAATGTATGATAATTTCATATTTGAAACAAGTAAATATTGCATGAATTCAGCATATAAAATCCGACATGGATGTGTCTGTTCAGAAATAATTTACAATTCATTATTTTTCTGCCACCGACCCTTAATTGAAATTGTGTGGGCTTTTTGTTTAGTTTTTTGAAGTGTACATTAGTTAAGCATAGTCAATGGTTTTGCAAAAAAATCATTTTAAAGCCACTGACCTCCAGATGGTAAAATGAAAAAAATTGATATAAAATTTCAAGTAAATGGTAAATACTGATCTACTTAGGTTTATTGTGTAAATCCATCATTACTGACACCTTAATTCAAGAAAGAATGTTGAAAAAAGCGTTAATACATCGGGTTTTCTTTTCCCTAATCTACAACGTTACTAACGCAGTAGCCAATATAAATAGGAGAAGATAATTCATTTAACGCGGTCACGTGTCACAACAGTGATCCGGAAAAATCCCGGTATCCGGTATGCCCTGGATCGTTTATCAATTTTCGTCATTAAGTAGGTCCCTATCACATTTCAAGCTAAAGGTTAAATAGATAAATTGGTCATCATATATATGAAATAATTAATCAATTATAATATTTAGTGCCATGAATTACTACAAATATAAAAACAAAAGCGGTTATTCGTATCCCTATATGTTTGATAAAATCCCGGATTCCGTGCGTTCCTGAGCACAGGTCGCGATATTTTCCTGTACTATCACGTGATACTAGGAAAGAATTCCGTGGTATAATAAAAGAAGGTATTTTCCGTTGGTGGAAAAGCGAACTGTTTGTTTTCAGAGCAATCATGTTAAAATATGAACATTTTGAAGTGTCATTTCGATTTCTTTCAACTATATGTTTTGAAATATTAGCAAGACGGCAGTTTTTCTGCTATCTTCTGGAGGATAGCTGCTTTAAAAGATAAATAAAAGATAAATATTTTTCGTTTTATGTAGTCCTTCAGGAAAATTGGTAAATTTATAAAACTTTTAATTATAACGAAATGCGATTTAATCACCTTAAGTATGTTGAACATTGATCATAATCGGAGAATTGTAATTCCTGTGCTTTTGCGTATTCTTTGCAGACACCACAACTTCCTTAATCACAAACATATCACACAACGGTACTGACGCCCATCATTTAGATATTATTTCCAGTGTTAGGGCTTGTGTTGAAAGAAATATGCGCCGTTTAGATCATACTTTGTTTAGTTGTTTTTTTACGTCATCTTTACAGAGGAGGTCATTAGATACGGTGATATCGTTCCAACTGTGAAACGTATTCAATATTTTTCGATGTGATAATGAGCTCCCAGAGAAATTCATTATCTACACACTTAAGTTCATTGTTAAGATACTCTCTTTGAAGGTGGTCTGGGAATTCGAAAGTCATGCTTAATTAACTACGTAATTCAACAAAGCCTCCTTTCATATTGCATCAATTAATAATGATGATGAAACTATCTCGTATCTTTCTCGTGGTTTAAAACTCACTTACAAATTCGTTTATCATATGTAACATATACAGCATAGATGTAAAATCACAATCATCCTTTAGAAGAAGGTTTTGAAAAAAAGCTTAAAACGTAAAATGAAAATCCTAGCTAACAATTCGATATGTGTGACAAAAAGTGTAAAACTTTTATTTGTTGGTATGTCCATATGAAATAACAAATAAAAAAAATCCTCAACAAGTTCGGTAGAAGAACGTTTACGTTCAAGCTTCCAATGGCATACCATATGTTTTATTCAGAGTTCATTCATATTCATAAACATTTGAAAAAGTCGCAGCAATAACATTCTTGCATTCAAATTTATAGTCTTTCGCCAAAAAACGATATGTACCTGGCATAAAATGGTATTTGAACCGGTAGTTACCGTAAATTAGGTTAGTCTTTTGTTTATATTGAGTAGGATTTTCCTCTACCGCATTACCTTTATTATGACGTGTGACTGAAACTTAAGACGTATTTAAATTGTAGCTTTTTTACATATACAGTAACTGTTATCTTTACAGTGCAAAACATATTATACATATGATAAAAGACTTATATCTGAGAAGCGACAAACGAGCTCAACATTACTTCAAGGGATATAACCAGTATAATATATTATGATATAATTATAATCAAATAGATATCTTTCTTTCCTGTATGTTTGCATTCCATTATTAGGTAGGCTCGAATTATATTGATTTGAATTATAGCCTATATAAATTGATATATAATAGATCTGTTGTACAGAATATCAGAGTGAATATTTAAAAAAATAATGTATCAATAACTTTTTCAGTCAAGTAGTACTTAACGTGTAGCAAATATGATCAGGAAATGGTGGCCTAATTAAAACTTATTTATTTTAAAGAAACACTACTGAGGTCCAAAGTCCTTAAACACAAATGTTTCAAACTTGCTTATATTAGCTGGGACACTTATAAAAAATATAGATATGCTAACGATGATTAAGAATTATACCTAGAAATAAAGTGAAAATTGTACTTTTGTGCAATTCTTAGCCCGAGTTGAGTGAAAAGCTTTGCAACGCTTTTCAGTTTTGGGTCATTTTCACAGTTCACCTAATTATTAAGGAAAAATTGAGTAAGCAAATGATCTGTTTGGACTTTGCACTCAATTTATTAGTAAAAATCTTCATCAAAATGAACATCTCGAAAAATTATTTCTAGTCCTGTCATGTCAAAAAAGACCTCAATGGAGTCCCTTTAACTAAGATCTACACATTTACTCTGAATATTATCAACAGTGTAAAAATTATTCTAAATTTAATATGAATTATTTTGTCTTTACAGAATTACAAAGGGCAAAAGATTACGACACTTTCACTTTGGAATAAAGGTGAACACCACGTTATATCTGATTATCCGTCTGTATACGTTTCCTAATGAATTAGACGAGGTTGAATTTTATTTATCTTGGGAGTATCAGTCGAAAAGTAAAATGAAGAACAATCGTGATTTCCTGGATGTATCATGTTTTGTTTAGGGTTCTGAAGAGTTTCAATATCTATGTGACGAAAGAATGCAAAGTCCTAAAGATTGAATAAAACATTCCGGTCATAGAATTGACGAAAAAAAGAAAGAAGGACACCAGGCAATCGAAGTGTCACTGAAAAAAATACCATGTGACGCACAAAATTTTTTTTTTCTCTCAGCACTTTCAACTCGAAAGATATATTAGCTTTTCAATGTCCAAGTATTAAGTTATACAAGAAAGGAAAACCATCGCAATGTTTGTGTGAAAAAACTTTCCAAACCAAAGAAAATTCTCTGCAGGCTCTCCTTATGTGTAGTGTTTCTCGAAATGATGACGGCAACTGGGAAGTCACTGAGCTTGGTAAGTCGTGTCAAGGAAATGTTAAAGAGTACGATCATATTTATAAAACAATTAAGAAGGTATTCTTGGTACAACGGCAGTGAAATCAGACGAATGATTAAAAAAAAACTTACTGTAAAATGCGATCCACTCAAAAAAAGAAGTTTAAGTGACTTTCTTTCACATTGTCTCCCTCCTTGATGCATTCTTCTTACTTTCTCTATCATTTTTATGTCCTAATTAATTCATTCTTTTTATTCATTTTTCACCTTTTGTGTTTACTTAAATTAAATGTAAACTAAACTGCTGTATTCTTTTGTTTTTTTTTCTCTTTGCATTTGCCCTTAATATGCTTTTAAACCTGGGACTGATAATGTATCTTTCTTGTCCCGGTTTAAAATGGCATTTACATTAAAAGATTTCACAAAGTAAATAATTTTTATTTGAATAGATGAATTATAAAAGTAAGCCAGTTACATATAGAGTACTTTAATAGTTACCTATATACAATGTGAAGTTATGATTTAATTTTTAATGATTTAATTCTAACAATCCGAAAAAAGCCCGATACGTTCATATACTATTGATTATTGTAAGAGCTTAGATATTTTGCATGAAATATCGTCAAAGTAGACTTCTTACTAAGTTTGCTCAATTTCAGTACTGGGTCAAAATGGTCCTGGTTTGGGGGTCATTGGTTTTTCTTATATATAATATCAACAGTTTTTGAACAATGAGAGGGAGAGCGTGTCCAGTTCTGTTTTGAATAATCCCCTCACAAAGTTTTACAAACCGAGGATGTGTCCATCTAGCTGTTTAATTAATCAATAAGCTATAAGATCGAGGTTTATTTGTCCACATTCTTTAGTAACAGTTCTTGTCTCTTTCATTGGTTACATCATTTATATTTCCCTAAATTTAGCTTTATCTTCTGATTGTAATAAATCTTCTTATTTATTCATACAAGGTCTAGTTAAAACGCTTGATAAATCCTCTTCGGATAACTTGATAAAACATAAGAGATACTGGAATAAAATGTCAATCATCTTTCTGATTACTTGTGAGGTACATAGTTGACATAATCTTTCATTTCTTTGTGCTCAATCATGTCCGTATCTCCAGGTTCCAATGCTTAAGTTATAAGCAGATATTCTAATTCTTCAAATATACATATGTATACCTCTGCAATCAATATTTTTTAAATATGTTTCCAAACATGTTTTGATATGACTATATCAATTGTTTAGTTTGATATTGTTTCCTTTGTAAGAATGCAATGTTTGTTTTTAAACAAATAATAACACTTAAAAAACTACTTTTGATATTTAATTGGTTGTTCCACGCATAAGAATAGTCAAATTCTTTTAATATGAACTTTACAATTTGAGCCCAATTTTTTACACTATCAAACTACTTTAAAACAAAACCACCCCATGCACCCTTAGATAACTAAATTCGTTCATAACTTCAATTTGTTCGTTATTATTACCCCCCCCCCCCCTTGACGGAAAACAACAGTTCTAGCATTTGTTCTTATTTACTTTTGAGTCCTCAGTCTTTTTGCAGTACTAATCCAAGATTCTCTTAAAAATTGCAAATGTGTTGAGAATATTACTTGTCCCGGTCTTTACAGCCTATCGATATATTGAAGAAGTCAGAGAATGTAAAATTTTTACGACTAAAAACATTTTTAAATAAGTTATACCCACAGCGTTTATACTGAAAGCTGCAGGTGACTTTATTATAGAAATTTTTATACTAGGTTATTGGAATATTTAGAATACTTTATGTATTTTTAATTGCCCAGCAAGATAAATGATTGTGATATTATCTCTAACGATTGCAACAGTCGTGTAACTTTGTGTTTTTCATGCGTAGCCACGATCGATGTCGACCTCGCGTAAATGAATAGTTTTTTGTTACTTTAGCGGCCAGTACTCGTTAAGAATAAAAAAGAGAGATAAGAACAGTTTTACATTGGTTTGATAGATAAATTATTCGACTGCATATTGCATAATTCCTTTTTATTTATTCTGTATCGTATAAAAAAACTGCGAGGCAAAAACCCTGTTTGGGCATAGACACCTTTTTATGGGGAGTTGTTACCCTTGTCTATATATTATTATATAGTTTAAGGGAATGGACTTAGAATTCATTTCAGACTAAGGATAAATGTTTTCTACCATCAAACATATATACTCAATAAGGACTTTAAGTAAATTTAAAAAGATTCAAAAATTTAAAGTAACACTGTTTACATAAATCTGTACGATTGACTGATTTGAAAATATTTCTACTGCGTGACTTATACATTATTCAAATGAATTCAACAACATAAATGTAAAGCTGAGAAAGAGCATATTAATTTTACTTCAACAAACGATGAAATCTATAATTCCCTTTTCTCTATTGATGACTTAATTTATTCAAATCAAAACTCCAAAGATAGTGCTTGCAGTTCCAGGGCGAAATTTTACTACCAGTCTTTTTTAACATTTACCACACAATCTCTTGACTTGCTTCTCGAAATTTTTAACAAAATTTGGGTATCTGGTTTAAATTTTTCCCAAAAACTTGGAAAAATTGCCGTTGGTTATTCCTATCCCTAAAAACCTGGAAAAAAAGTCAAAACTGACCCTACAAATTTAACAAGTTGCCTCTGCAAAAATTCGAGATGATAATAATCGGTTAGTTTGGGTATCTAGAAAATAATATTATCATCCTATTCTCCGTCAGGTTATTCGTAAACAGGCGAAGTACAAACGATCATCTTGTACAACTTGAAAACTTTTTATTAGAGAAGGGCCTTTGTAAATTTAAACAACACAATGGTCAATCAAGGTTTCTTTGATCTTGCAGGGAAGCTTACGAATACTACTTGGCAAAAAAAGATCTAAAGGATGCTGGACTTAATGGCAGACTTCCTCTTTTCATTTCTGGATTTCTAAAACGATAGGCACTTTAAAGTAAGACTTGGTTTCAACTTTTTTCTGAGGACCAACAACAAGAACAAGTGTTTCCTTAAGGAATCATACTTTCTGTTACACTTTTTGGCCTTAAAATAAAACAATATTGCTAGCGCTCTTACGCCAGGCATAGATTGTTCTCTATATGTAGACGATTTTCTTATCTGCTATCGATCGATAGGTATTAGAACAATTGAAAGGCAACTTCAACAAAATTTAGACAAAATTCAAAAGTGGGCAATAGAAAACGGTTTTAAATTTTCAAAGTCAAAAACTCAATGTGTTCATTTTTGTCGATTGCGGAAACACTGTAATGAATAATGACCCTTTAAACTTCGTTTAAAAGATGATTTAGATAAACTTAAAATTAATCCAGACAGTATCCTTCAAAATAATAGGAAGAATAATACATAAACTACAAAATTTTTTCCCTCATTATGATTTGCAGCTTAAGTCAAGTACCTCAATACAGCCCTTCAAATATAAATTTAACGCACGCTTTCGAATGGATAAATCTTAAAATATTTTATCATCTATATTAATCATGAGTGTATGTCGTTTAACTGTTTTATAAAAAGTAATTTTTTGCGATTAATACAGCAGCAAAACCTGTTTTGGCCATAATGAAAACAAAAATTAACCAAAATTATTGTTATAGACCCTGGTCATTATTCTAAAGATAAAGGAACGCCTTAATATAGAGGACGGACACCCTGTGTGTAGCAAAATACACGTAGTTATTCAGCATTTGAGGATATTCCACCTTGAACTTATAATTCCCCGAAAATAAAAATTAACCTTTCAAATATAAAAAGTCATCAAATTCACCTGAACATTTCAAAGAGAGTTTCAAGCAATTAAGAACATGAAGATTTTATACACATTTATACGGACGGTTCAAAAGAAGATTGCCAAGTAAGTGCGAGTGTGTGTTGAAAATAATTTACATCTAGTATGAGGTTACCAGATAATGCATTATTTTTTTTACTGCTGAAGCAAAGGCGATAGATTTAGCATTGTCATACATAGTACAGCAATTTACCCATGAAAAAATTTGTGATATTTTCTGGCTCGCTTTCTGTTTAAATATCCAATTAAAAAAAAAAAAAATCTGACAATATCATGATAAGGAAACTTCTTTTACGATTTCAGGTATACTTTAAAACAAAATCTGTTAAATTATATTGGATTCCAAGTCATGTAGGTATACGGGGAATTTGAAAAAAAGCATGATTTAGCTAAACAATCATTTAGCTAAACAACTTTTTTCAAAAAACTGACTTATTGTTACCTGCTTGTGATTTTTTTGGACCGGCTATAAATAAACTCGTATCTTCTTAATGGAAAGCAAATCGGGCAATGCCGTTTTTTAATAAACTTCACGATATAAACCCATCTCTTAATGTGTCACCATCTCTATTTCTGTAAAAACCGCCAAAACAAACATTTTTTTTCTTCAAAGGGCCAAATTTGGGACACAAAAAAAATTAAAACCCCACTAATCTCTTAAAGAATGACAATGCCCCCTTTTGGGGTGTACTTTTTAATAAAAATTTTTTAACTGTAAAGCTTTTTCCCTTCTTAAATGTCGATTTTTTCACGGGGCCCGAAATAGATTTTATTTTTTAAAATTTAAACTCAAAAATTTTTTTAAATTCAATCCCCATCAAAAAAATCAATTGATTATTTTGAAAAGAAAAACTTTTTTTAATTCTAGGGATTTTAAATTTTGGCCTTTTTTTAAATTTGTCATTTAAAAAGGGTTTAACTTTTAAAAATTTTAAGCATATAATTAAGCATTCGGACGGATTTTTGGGCAAGTTATTTTTTTTGACGTGCCTTTAAATACCCCAAACAAAAAAAAGACTAATACAGTTAAGAGATATTTTTTGCAATATTTTGAAACCTCTTTTTATTACTAACGTGGGGATTGCAAGGGTCCCGTTTGTAATGGTGTAAATTTACTTTTCTTTTTCACTTCACCAATGTTTACTTTTTAATTATATTCCACCAATTTTTCATTTTAGGCTCAAACGTCTGCAACAATAGCCACATTTTCCCCGGGAACGGGGACCACACGGTCAGACCCCCCTTTACAATCCCAGAATATGGGGTTCTGCGGCATTGATTGTGTGTCACAGGGCTAGCCCCGGAAATTGTGAGATAATGAGCATGGAAGATGATCATCTTCTACGATTTTTTGGCCCAACGTCGGCAAAATACGAGAGTATTCGCGACGGACAAACCTACATCAGCGGACACATGGATACACTATGCACGACAACACACATATGTTATTATATGTTATCTGTCGTTCGTTTTTCTCTCTATTTTTCAGGCAGATGTGATAAGTTATTTTAAACTACATCATGGAATAAACCAATGTTCTTTTGCACAGGTTTTACTGTGTCTTCTCTGGCTAGCTGATTCAGTCGGAACAGCCGGACTAGACGGAAATATGTTCCAGGTGCTCCGTCTGTTCTGGTTGTCTGGTTAACTTGACGAATATTTGTTTGTAATGCTATTTCAACGATTTAAACCTTAAAACTTTATGATATAATCTTCATAATTAACGATGTAAACGTTATAGAAAATGGGGAATGATTATGTTTATAAACCGATGATGTATATTTTTTTTAAACATAACATGTATTGTTAATTTGATCTGAAGTAGTTTCAAAGTATTAAGGGAAGTAAAAATGTTTTTGAGTACAAGTGATAAGTGATAAAAAATACCATGATGTTACAAGATAAGTATTTGACTTCCTATTCAATAATCTTTATATACATATGTTTTAAGAACATCTGAAAATGAATAGATATATAAAAACTGAAGGTATTTTATGCAAAGATTGTGTGGATATTATACTGCAGTTATTAAAGGTAAGTTTCATATACTACTTTTTTGTATAACTTAAGTCACTTAAGTATATACCTTATTGCCTATTCAGGCTCAATCAAACCGAGCCTGCAACATTTTACAAATTTGCCGAGTTGGGCTTTCTTTAGGGATTCTGTTTTTCACTAATTTTATTTTTTTTTAAAAAAAAAAAGTGTTATGATTGCCGCAAGGAACTCACCTAGTTTAATTTTGTTCGTCGTAATTGTAACATGAATGACTTTTACATATATATTGATATCGTATATAAAGCAAAGATATAGGGAACGTACGGGCCGCATTGGTTGAGGCGATCTTTCCCTCAAAACCAACTTGTCCCTCATGTGAGGAAAAATTATCCACGGAAAAAAACATTTTTGACTACATTATTTCATGCAGACACTTATTTTGTGCTGTAAAAATGATCAAACAGTATGGAAATTATATGTTGTTCTTTTAATCATGCCACTTATTGTTCCGTTTATGATATTACCCCTTATTATTTTCTGTGAAAGCCCAATTACAATGACCCGAGCATCGGGTGGTTCGTGTCTGGTGGGCCTATCCTTTTATGTTTTTCAATGAAAATGTTATAGCACAAAACGTTTTTTAAAGCCATACGTAACCTAACGTGGTTATAAACCCGGTATTGTTTTTTTTTTATAAAAATCAGTAAAATATAAACCTGAATATTATCACACGTATTAAGAATACTTTTGAGGATTGTTTTATGTATATATTGTAATTTTCGAAATTATTCATGTGTAAAAATGTTATTATGTACAATGTTTATTAATCACCTGAAGGGTCAAACTATTCCACGATTCCGAGATATAGAATTTTAAATGGCATTTGCTTATTTACCCCAATCAAATTTAGAAAAATAATTTTTTAGAATTTTCTAATGATTTTAATATTTCTTGCAGGGGATCTAAATTTAAGGACAAAAGATAATCTAGAATTTATTCCACATGATAACTTAGATTTTGTATTTGGGGAAGTTGAGTATGAAGGTAGTTATTTTGAACTGCTTCAAAATAATAAGGACGTTCTACGGGGAAATAATTTTGGGAAATCACTAGTACAAATGTGCTGTGTTTTAGATGTACATTTCTTAAATGGAAGAATAAATGGGTATTTAGAGGGAAATTTTACGTTCGTTTTTAACAACGGAACGTCCGTTGTCGACTATATGATTGCCTCGTCAGAGTTGTTTAAAAATGTATGTAACGTCAGTGTATTTGATCGAACTGAATCGGACCATTTTCCATTGCATTGTTGTTAAAATTATATGGTTTTAAATGATAGTAAAAGTAATACAAAAGTTGTATTATAGGAACTAAAAATGTACAAATGGCGGGATCACCATTTAGACAATTTCCGTGAGCAAATGAATGCTCTACTTTTATAGAATGACCATCGAATTACAAGTCTTGTAAATGTTGATATTGACCGAGCTATCGAAACTATTCAGTCATTTTATCCTAATGCTGGACGTTATATGTTTGGCTTCTAATTCATCAAGCAGGTTACAACCATATTTGGCGGGATGAACGTTATGAAATGCTTAAAACACAGAAATACTCGTTTCTTAAGACGGTTCGAACATTCAAACCTTCCATCAAATTTAAGAATTTATTTAAACAAAGGAAGAAAATTTAAAAAAATTTTCCGTAAAGCGAATAAGCTTTATTCAAGTACCCATTCTCCCCAAATATCGGGACAAAAAATTTCATTTAATAATTAAAAACGATCCATATGCTATTTATGTTGGGAAACGACCCTTGAACAAACGTAAAAGCAAAAAACAATTTTATTGATTCAAGTTCGAAGCAGCATGATTTGTATACTATTTTTCCGTAGTTTATAATTGTTTTTATAATGCTATATCAACTTTTTTATGACGATGATTTGATGAACGTCATTCGTTGATAGTAAAATGGATATATCAAACTTAAAAACGGAACCATTTATTTAACGGGAGTCGAGTTTAGCTATTTCGGAAAGTGAGGCAAACGGCAAATGCTTGCGGTTGATGGAATACCGTCTAAGTTTCATTTAAGAATAGGGTTTAAACAAATATTGGCACCTTATTAAGTATTAGTTTTAATTTGAATTATTGAAACGGTGAATTCCCTCAATCTTGGGTTTAGGCATAATGAAAATATGTTTGACGAATCTTAGGAGGTTTAAGGGCTGGGGTATTCTTTCAAAGCTTATGGTGCAAAAATATCCCTTTCCATAAAAGGGGGTAGATTTTAACTGCTTTGCACATTGATTTCCGTAAGACGTTTGATTTAAAATTAACCATTCAGGATACTTTTTCCCAAGCTTTACAAAAAAAAAAAAGGGAATGGGTGAACGGAAATAATTTTTTTGTTTTTATTTAAAAAATGAATAATTTTCTTCTTATTCATGTGTAAAGGTTCGAATACTTTTCTGTTTGTTGATTTGAATGCCGAAATAGTTCTAGAAATAGGCCTATGATAACTGAGTATGTCAAATTTTAACATAAGAAACCCGACAGGGGGACGAAATCCAGTTCGGACAATTTTTTGCTCCCCTATATTGAATGGAATTTAGACATATGCTTCGCGTAAATGGTTTAACTCTGGGATTTTTTTTACACAGAAATTCAGGATTATTGGGTTTGCCTCTTGGGTTTGCTTGTTGTTTATGCCCAAGTTTGCTTAAAAAATTAAAACAAAAATTAAATGTTGTTTTTAATTTTTAAAAAATTTACTGGGATTAAGGAAATTAAATAAAACTGAAATTTATGGTTTTTAGAAATGGGGGCCGCTCCGACAATATGTCAATTGGGCATTTTCGAACATAATACTATCAAGGTTACTAGCGTAACTTCCAATTCTTTCGATTTTTGTAAACATTTTTCAAGTTATTTGGAGGTACATCCACAAAAACTCCGCAGTACAAAACAGATTGGTTGATAGTGGTAACACTACAAGTTTCCAGGCAACGCACGATAACTTTATAGACTCTTCTTCATTGGTATCCAATTCATATTGTCGGGAACAACCGGGAAGCCCATTTTAGGGCAGTAATATAGAGACGGATTATACTTTCTAATCAGACCCTATCGCAAATGTTTTGTACAATTAATTTTGGTGATGCCTACAACAGGGATACCTCTTCTTATTAAGACTTATTTAATCTTCAAACATTTCAAACTTAGCGGGTACAATATAAACTTTCTGTGGTAACGGAAGCTATCCATGAAGTTTAAAGGGGGGTTACATTCTGTATATCTTAGGTAAAATAACCTTTTAAATTAATAAAAATCAAAAACACATTTATTTCATTCACCCAATTTCAATTTTTCAACCGCCCTTTTTTTTTATTTTTTTGTTTTCAGTGAGGTATTTTGGAACCAAGGTTAAACCAATAGATCAGATTTCATGGGCCTTTGGCTGTTTAGTTTTGTAAGGAGGCCTTTATTGCAACCGTGTAAAACACGTTTGTTGTCAAAGAAATCTGTAGACCATTGGTCTAGTGATTTACCCAAAGGGCATCATAAGATTGGGGCCATCTGATTTATTGTTAAAAATCACCAGGGGATAAAAATCAGTTACTGGGCAGTAGAACAAAATGTTATTGTCCCCGCCTTTTCGATATGTTAAAAAGTGGGGGGGGATATGTAAAAGGCCTCCGTCCGTTCGTCCGTCTGTTCGTCACACTTTCGTGTCCGGTCCATAACTTTGTCATTTATCAAAGGAATCTGAAATAACTTGGCACAAATGTTTGTTATGATAAGAAGATGTGTCATGCGCAACAACCATGCCTCTACCACCAGGGTCAAGGTCGCACTTGCTCATTCAAGGTCAACATTGCCTACTAGTATTTGATGGTATATGTCGTGTCCGGTCCATAACTTTCTTATCTTTGAAGGGATTTTGTAAATACTTGCCACTATTGTTCACAATAATGAGACGATGTGTCATGCGCAACAACCGGTCACCTACCTCCAAGGTCCAGGTCACACTTGGAGGTCAAAGACTAACATAGTCTGTTACAGGGTATATTTTGTGTCCGGTCCATAATTTTTTCATAGATCAAAGGATTTTGTAAATACTTGCCACAAATAGTCACTATAAAAAGACAATGTGTCATGCGCAACACCTCATCCCTACCTCCAAGTTCAAAGTCACACTTAAAGGTCAAAAGTTAACTTAGTCTGTATTAGGTGTATGATCTAGAACTTCTTCGGTTTTTGAAATTACTAAGCACAAATAGTCACAATAATAAGACAATTTGTCAGGTACAACACCTGCACCCCTACCTCCATGGCCAAGATCACACTTAGAGGTTAAAGGTTAACAGAGTCTGTTATATGATATTTTTTGTGTCCCGTCCATAACTTCTTCATATATCAAGGGATTTTGAAAATACTTGGCACAAATAGTCACAATGATAAGATGATATGTCATGCGTAACACATGTGTCCCTACCTCCAAGGGCAAGGTCACACATAGAGGTCAAAGATTTATATAGTCTTTTATAGGGTATATTTTGTGTTCAGTCCAATACCTTTTCATAGATCAAGGGATTTAAAAAAAAACTTTACACAGATAATCACAATAATAAGATGATATGTCAGGCGCAACACATCGGTCCCTACCTCCAAGGTCACACTTAGAGGTCAAGGATTGACATAGTTTGTTATAGGGTATATTTCGTGTCCGATCTATAACTTTTTCATAATTCAGGGGATTTTGAAAATACTTGGCACAAATAGGAATATTAATAAGACGATATTTCATGCACAACACCTGCACCCCTACCTCCAAGGTCAAGGTCACACTTAGAAGTCAAAGGTTAACATGATAGATTTTTAAATTCCGTGTTTCATTTTACTAGTATTTCTTTGATAAATTTATTGTTGCATTTGCAGATCTAGCATTGATCATTATTTGGGACTGAAAGTCCTGGGATCCATACCTCAAAGTTATGGACAATTGCACAAATGATATGAGTGATGATATACATCATATATTTGAAGTTTTAAGTAAATATCTAATGAAATAAAGACTTAATTGTAAAAATACCATTTTTAAGGATTTTAAGTTAAATTAAAATTGAATATAGAGCTGACATTGCGATACATGACTATGCTTTATTTGATCTTTTATTTATTTATTCATTTTTAATAGTTGTCTGTTTCTAGAAATATTTTAATTATTGATATCTGGATTGTTGAATTTTGTAAATTGAAAACAAATTTTATGGTTACAGTTATATTTGACTACATGTTCATGTTATATCTAGTTGTTTTAAAGACCATGTAACGCATTTTTATGGTTTTATATAAGAAATCTGATGCTCATTTATCAATATAGTAAGTTTCAAAATTCATTCCTTGTAAAGATATTACCGAATTCTACATTTCATGTAAATATAAGGCAGGTTATTAGAATCATTTCCGATAAAGTCGCAGCCAGTTTTTTTTTCTCAGCCAGTTTTTTTTTTTTTGCTTTTTTTTCCAATAAATAATGAATGCAAAAATGAATTGATTTGAACGTTTAATAATGCATATAAACATTTGCTGAACATATTTAACATACTCTTAGTCGTTTGGATATTGTTTTAGAAGAATCATTATACACATATATAAAACTTCATCTGTAACTATTGGTTACCTCAATAGGTAGAGCGTTGGGCAGTGAATAGGGCGAACTGGATTCGATTCTCGGACGGTGCAGGTCACTTTCGTTGTAATTGATCATGAAATCCTTCCTACGTTCATTCGCACTGTATCTCTGCTCTAGCACGTACAGAGTTATAGTTCCTTGCTAAAGTGAAGGCAACAAGTACTGGTAAACTGCTTGACAGCCTGCCCAGGAACGATGCTGTGGCTGAACCGTGCTCTGGTAAATTCGATGTGGCTTACTGTCGTAATCCGGAGTGAAAAATACCAATACCACCACCACTATATAACATCCTGTATTACAAAATACAGAATCTTTAACTGTTACGTTAATTTCATATGTTTGTATTTATGTTTTTTGTATACATTGAAGGTAATAAAGTATCTATTTGCATGTATCTGTAAAACAATTTTATCTTTATGATATATAAACCAATGTTACATGTTTTATTTGTATTGCTGCAACAAGACAATAGCATGCATAAGTATTTTAACAAAAATATTGAAACGTCACAAGGTTCTAATGAGCATTTGGCAGAACGTGTCATAAATTTACAAATGCTTGGCGGTTCCATACATGTTCACTTTTTTATTGTAGATGGACCGAATGATTGTGAAATAAGTGTCAAGTCGCCTGTCACAGTTAAAGTAGGAAGTATTTTACCATTAATCAAGTGCAAATCTGATTGTTCTCCCTCTTGTACGTATAAATGGACGAATGCATCTTCTGGTAGCATTATTTCAGCAAATGGAGACTTTGAGATAGATTCAATTACTAGATACCATACTGGTAATTACACATATGAGTGCGGAAATTCAGCGACTGAAATAAGAGCAACGCATACGGAAAGCTTACAAATAATCGTTTGGTGTAAGTTTATTTGTCTTTCACTGTATTATGCTCGAAACAAAATTTAACTTTTACGAAACAGGTATTGAAATAAGTGCAAATTATTTTTGTACGTAACAAACAGCTTAACAACGCTGACTACGAGACTACAGCAGGTTTGACAAGACTCTTCTTAGTAATTATATCAATTTATTTTTATGCTTTTCAGTGGATAACTGATTTATCCTTGAAAATATATTTGATAATTTCACAGTGAAAATTATCAAAATATAATTTTACACTTTTCAATGACGAAACTACTTTTTAAAGTTTTTCCCAATGTGGTACCTCAATTTTATTTTGCTGACAATTCTGACATTGCCAGGACTGTTAAGAGAAACATTAGGCTGTTTAGAGAAACGCAAAGCTAAACTTGATAAATAACTTGAATTTCAAAGTAATAAAAAGAAGAAAACTACGTTCAATTCATTCAAGTTACCAATCACCTAATATCGTCTCTAAATGTTTTGTTTCATTTAACAGTCTGAAAAATACAATTCATTCCATATGCAAAAATGCTCTTGATGACATTTGGGCATATTTAAGTATCCTTCGAGCAATAACTGCCTTATGCAATATGAAAACTTGAAAAGCAATGACAGCCATCAGCCCGAAGAATAAGTAATCAACCCAGCGTTCGTAAGGCAGCCTTTCAACAATTCCATGTTTTCAAATTTCCTAGCCGCTTTTTTAATACATCTGCCAACACTTATTTATTGTCTGTAACAATCCTAAAATAAATTTTCTTTCTTCATATAAAAAATGTATGACTAACAAATCCTATCCAAATGGTATCCCTCTGAATCAAACAATTATTTTCGTCCCGTGAAATATACAACTTTTAAAAATGGTGGCCGCTTACATTTCACAAAGCCAGGCCTAATATGAATTCGCAGTAAGTAACGGAAATAAGGTCGGATGGTGTGACTCTTTTGTCTTCTAGAATTGTTTGTTTTTATTATTAAAACAAGCGAATATTCATATCTTTTTATAAAATGAAAATCTCATTTAATGTTGATTGTCGAACTTATTTTTGAGCCCAAGACTTTTTGTATTTTATGACTAATAGAGGCTACCAGTGGGGAAAACAAATTTAAATATCAAAGTTAATATTAAAGAAATTTCGTTTTAACATGTTTTTAAGCATAAAATAAAAAGAAACTTCATTTTTTTGTTGTGTAAAATGTAATTTTATTTCATCTCGTGAGAATACTGTTTTTAAAGCCCACTCGATGAAATTAAATTTCATCTTGCACACAAGCAAACAAATATCCTCTACAGTATGTTTACAAGCCTCGGTATTTCATTTTTACAATTTTTGTTTCTCTGCATGGATTTATGCATCGTTATTTACGTTTTGTTGTACTTAAACGCTAGAGAAAATCATTTGAATAATTGAAAAGGTATTATTCGGATTGATAATGAAAACAAGCAAGTTTAGCTTAGTCTTTAGTAGCATTTTTGAGGATCAAGAAATTGGTTTTGATTAAAAACTTCTTGTACTATCAATGTATTTAGCTTAGCTTTTTATTGCAGTTCATACGATAACTTTCATGTACGACAATACAGCCTTTAACTTAAAAATAAAACAATAGGCATTACCTGTTTATGATTAGATTCACTTCTCTTACACTATTGTAAAGTTATATGATAAGTTGTCACGCTTTATTCTTTTTCTGTAATATTTTCATTTTTATGCGCCGAAAAGTATTTCAAGTGTATAATGTGTTCCCCTATAAATATCGCGCCCACTTTGTATAAATTTGAACTGAAGAAAAGAAAATTAAAATTACTTCTTGAATAAGCGAGCGATATGTAGAGAGCTTGTGTAAGCTTCCCCGGATGGATAGAAGTCTAAAATAGAAAAATACAGAATCCCTAAATACAGCCCAACACGACAAAATTGAAAATTTTGCAGGCTCTGTTTAATTGACCCTGTTTATGGACGGTATTTGAAAGTGCAAGTTACTGTCCACGCCCCATAGCACTGGCTTAAGCAGAATTCAACATTTAAACACGAAAGCTGGTGAAATTTTGAATTTAGAGACATTAGCAGATGTGTTCATACGGCGATTATCATGGAACTTTCAATGTGACACAGTAGTGCCATTCCATGAAAAGCGGCGTCTGGTCCCCAAGTAAAAGAATGTGTGTGCCCTAAACGAAAAAACAATGGGCGGAACTAAATTAAATGTATTTTTGAAAGGGGATCTGAGGTTATGAAGCCCGCGTGTCACAGATAAGACGTCAAAAGACTAATTTAAAAAGCAGGCAACATATCCTAAGGGTGATTATACAGTATTCAAGTAGGAATTCTGGAACCACCCACGTTGAAAAAAGGCCAAATGGAAGAAACTAAAAGTACCACTTAGTCACACTTAGTTATTCAAAATGCATCAAAGTGAAAATCCTTTTTAATAACTGTGTTTTGCTACATCTGACAATATATATCAAAAAATTAGAGAAAGTGTATAATACGAACCTTTTTCATTCTTATTGGATGCTTTGTTAGTTTACCAGCAATGTTGTTTTTCAATGGTACATATTTGTTTGTAATGCTATTTCAATATTTACAATATTCCAGATACAGAGTTCCGTATTAAGGGATATGCTAACACAACGGATGTAACTGTGAGTGAAGACGACACAAATATACGATTTATTTGTAAATTGATAAATTACAAAAGCCCATCAATACAGATTATGTTCAACAATTTTAGTCTAAACGAGCAGCACAATTCTAGCGTTCTAAACTTTACACGTAAGAGTGTAACATGTTTCGACGCTGATGTATGTACACACGTGCAAAGACAACAGTAAACAAGAAGCCTGGCTAGGATCATCAATTCGTTTATTTGTCAAATGTAAGTACCTATTTTTGCATATTCTCAACTTGGTCACAATTTCCATGGTCAGTTAATATGTCATATAACTAAATGGACCTATATCTACTCGGAATTATGAGTGAGAAACGCAATCTGATCATAGGGACCGGTAATTACGCTATTATCAGTTCCTTTGCAATTTTTAAAAAAAATAATATTTGTCTCAGGGTTGGTCAATTTTTTAAGCTAACGGATGTCGGGTTAGAACACCTTGCTGAAGGATGTAAAGCCTGGTAAGATAACGGATGTCTGGTTGAGATTATCTTACAGAAAGATGTCAAGACTGAAAAGAGAATACTTTAACGACAGTACAAGATTGATTCTGCATTAATTGATTTTGAATTGATTTTCACTATGCAAAAGATAGCAAATACATATTCACATCAAATGTAATGTTTTCAATTTTAGCTAATGCAGTTATAAACTATAAATGATAAACATTTAAATGAGGAGAATAACTCAATTAATACTCAGATTGCCTTTCATGATAGGTGGTTTCCTTGAATTTTAATTGATAACTGAAATACCAGATGTAAAAAGGACAAACCTGTTCCCATGTCTCGAGTTCTTTTAAAGTATTATACATATATTAACATTTCAAAGTGTTTCTGTAAATTCATGATGCATCTATGATTTTATAGGTGCACCTCGTCCTCTGCAGAAGGTAACAAGTCCAATGTATGTTCCCGTAACACTTAGCTTCACAACACTAGCGTACCCTGAACCTGGTCCTAAAGGATTCCTGTGGTACAAGGAAAATGGGACCGATTGGATACCTTTGTTAAGTAATTCAGATGTTCAGATATCTTCTTCAGGCCTTCAGTCAAACATTACTATATTTAACGTGTCGCTGTCGGATTATGGAACATATCGATTAACTGTTACAAATGAAGTTGGAATTAACAAGCAAATGATACGCCTTGTTAAGAAAGGTAAGTTGATGTCACATAAAAAAAATATTTTAATTTTTAATGTTTGGTGCTATAAATACGACAGTAAATATATCCGAAACTGTTCTTTTTCGTTTTGGTCTTAATCACACCAACTCAAACTTAATATTCTTCATGTATTTATAATATTAACCTGTGAAATAGTGAAAAACACATTAACAAGTATTTCTTATTTTCATAAAATGAAATGTCAGTGATTTACAATCTATATAATCTTAATAATTTATGAAGAAATATAAATTGTATGTGGCCATCTCCTCCGAATCGAGATTTAAAATGACGACACATACCACATGGTTTTGGCCACAATGGTTTATGTAGCTACTTAACGTGTCTGTAGAATAATCAAACTTGTAGGTTGCCCTTTGATCATGCCCATCTAATCCGTTTATTTAATGTTATATCTACCTTTACTATATTCTCTGAAGCCAATACATGACATAAACATGTATAATTGACAAAACCATTAGTCCAATGATAGATATATAACATAAATTCTCATTCATCAAAATATTTTAATCGTTTAAGACTCTACACAGAAAGAACTTAGAGAAAGTGGTACCGAAGGTGATGCATACAGCAGCTGGATGATAGTTGGTATTGTTTGGGTTTTCCTCACTATAGCCATCGGATTCTACGCAACCGTATAACCTTTTTGTGGAGAAAAGCTGTATCGAAAGGTATAATCGCTATGTTTTTGGCTTGCAGCCACGGCTGCAAGCCATTTATTTTGGATAAGTTGTTCCGGTTAGGTGGTTGCCTGCTTACATTTGTTAGTGCATGAATAAACGGGAAACCAGCTGCAATCGTGCCAATTATAACTTTTCGGCCCTTTCCGTCACTCTTCGGATTAATGATAAAAGCCGAGGTAGTTCCGATTGCAATCGTGACAATTCGGGCGATTCCGTCATACTGCGGAATCAGGCGGAAATCTAAGCTATTTTAGTTACTTCGGTAATCCCAGCTTGTTTATATAAATAGGATTTCTTTTTTTACTTGATTCCGTTTCAATTCTTTTTCAAGACGCAAAAGTTAGTTTCTTTTATACATTGTAATTGGTTTTTGTCTTTATTAGTTTTAAACAATAGAGAATGGTTACTGTAGTAGTATTCCGTCTCCAAAGGGCGGTCCTGCTTACCAAAAGATCGTGACCGGATCACGCAGAATATTAGTGCATGATCAAGTTATATTTAGATCTACTGACAGAGTTTTAACGTCTTAGTGAGGTAATCTACAAAAAGCCCATGCATATCATTAACCTTACCACGTGCTGATCTCCTGTGTTGTCGGTATATCTGTGATCGGAGTAACATAGTTGATACATGCTTAAAAATTGGTACCACGTAACGAAGTCTTTTAGTGCATTTACTTGTCTCTAAAGCTGCTATATAAATGAAATTAGCAACTGCCAAAACGAAGGACTCCCTCTGCGAAAAAAGTGGAAATGACATGTGCATACTTGTTTCCCCTCAGTATGATCTCCACGTGAGAGCCAATGTTAGTATTTTTACGATTGATTATTTTCTTTATTAGTTTTATACAAAAGAGAATAGATTTCGAAACGTTTTTGACAAAAAAACATTCGTTTTTACAAAAAAAATTGCTACTGTTATCGTCAACATGTTCCCGTTCAGTTACAATCAGTGGACTTCTGGTCCCTATTTGGTCCAAATTTGCACGCATAACACTGGTTCTCAAACAAATGGGCACAGGTGCTCGTCCAGTCTTGGGCTTACCCTACCTATCCCTTTAAAAGTGAGTTCTTTTTTTTTTTTCGAGAAAAAAAACAAACTAAATTAACCCTTTATGATATACAAATACTGTAATTCCAAAAAATTGTGATAATAAATTGAAACAAAAAAAATGTAAAGGGAAGGGATGATGGCACAACTGAGCATGCCTTTCCTTTTAAAAGGAAACTTTATTTAGTTTGATGACAGAAATCATTTCATAACAAAAGCTTCATAATAAATTTATTTTTATTTATTTTATTTATTAAAGCAAAGAAGAGAAAATAAACTACAAGTTTATTAAAGTATATTAGTTTATATAAGTTCACTTCTTTATAAAGGTGCGAGGGAGCCAACGGGAGAATCAACAGCACAAACGTAAGTATACATAATTTCGTTTTAAGTTGTTTTATTCATATACATGTATACATATGAAATATCAAAAGTTTATCATACCTGTTTTTCATGTATTGAAGTGTCCAAATATTACAGTTCTTCAGTGACGATGGAAGCTTTAATATTGTAAAAATGTGTTTTCCTGTAAATTACTAATTTCCTAGTGCTGAAGGCTTATCCTACTAACATCTATTTTTTGTGTCGCCTTGAAAAGGTGACATATAGGGGTTACTTTTGTCGGCGGCGTCGGCGGCGTCTGTGTCGGCGTCGTTGTCGGCGTCGGCGTCCCCTAAAGCTTGTCCGGAGCATAACTCACTCACTATAAGTCTGATTGACTTCAATCTTGGTATGCATGCTTCTTTTAACCACCCGAAGTGCAGTGCACAAGGACCGGTACTCTGCAGTTCTTATATTTTTGAGTTATTGCCCTTTGTTAATTTTCATACTTTAATTCTGTCCAGGCCATTTTTCTTCAACTAAAATAGTTATGGACTTGAAACTTCATAGGATGATAAATCTCATTAAGAGAAAGTGCAGTGCACAAGAACCGGTACTCTGCACTTCCTATTTTTTGAGTAATGGCCCTTTGTTAATTTTCATACTTTATTTTTGTCCGGGCCATTTCTCCTAATGTATAAAAGCCATGGACTTGAAACTTCATAGGATGATAGGTCTCATTAAGAAGAAGTGCAGTGCACAAGCACATGTACTCTGCATTTCTTATTTTTTGAGTTATTGCCCTTTGTTTATTTTCATACTTTAATTTTGTTCGGGCCATTTCTCCTTAAGTATAACAGCTATGGACTTGAAACTTCATAGGATGATAGGTCTCATTAAGAAAAAGTGCAGTGTACAAGAATCGGTACTCTGCATTTCTTAATTTTTGAGTTATGGCCCTTTGATAATTTTCATACTTAATTTTTGTCCAGGCCATTTCTCCGAGTATTAAAGTTATGGACTTGAAACTTCATAGGATGATAGATCTCATTAAGAAAAAGTGCAGTGCATAAGAACTGATACTCTGCATTTCTTATTTTTTGAGTTATTGCCCTTTTTTGATTTTCTTACTTTATTTTTGTCCTGGTCATTTCTCCTCAAGTATAAAAGCTATGGACTTGAAACATCATAGAATGTTAGTTCTTATTGATAAGAAGTGCAGTGCACATAAACTGCTGCTCTGCACTTATTATTTTTTTAGTTATTGCCCTTTGTTATTTTTCATATTTCATTTTTGTTCTGGCCATTTCTCCTAAACTACATTGTTCACAAGGCGACACATCCGACTCGCAGACTTCTAGTCATTTCATATAAATGGAATACGATGTATAATACATCGCCTATATAACTTTTTCAGCACGTTCAATAAACAAAACACTTATAACTATGTATTTGTTTCAGAACGTATGTGAACACAGATGTTGCCGCAGCGCATGTAGAGGTTGACAGCACACATGATCAACACATCACTAAAGCTGAGTCTGTAAATCTATCCACAGACCTAGCTCATTATTCTAAGGATGATAAATCGACATATGAAGTCCTTAAAGGAAACTGATAGAACAGCTAATAACAAACTCGTGATCTGAATTGTACAAAATTCAAGATAATATATTTGTTATAAACAATACTTTTGAGAATGAAAATGTGTTGGGACAATGGTCCTTTATTAGATTGACTGGTGAAATTTTAGGCTATTTTCATAGAAATCAGAACAGGTAGACCCCATGTGGTCTCTTAAGACAGATCGGACTGTACTATTAACTGTAAAGCAAATTCTAATTTTAATTGTAATTTACTGTTTGTGTATCATTTCCAGCATTTCCGGACTGATATAGTGGCAAAGTCCACATTAAGTAAAATGTAGGGATGTCATTCGGAGTCCGGATATCTGAACGTTCGGATCAGGATTTGGTGTCCGGAGCCGATTTTCGGATCCGGATGTTCGTTTTAAATATTTCAGAATATTGAGAAAATGTGATAAATGCATGCGTTAAGATAATCGACCTGGACATGGTGTTGACACCATATTGTATATTGTACTAAAATGCATCAAGCACAAGAAAAAAATTTGTATGTGTCCTTTAACCCTAAAGCTTGTGAAATGGGCCATTGCGTTTGCTTATCTTGGAATTTCAAACATTCCACTCAAAGTTTAACAAGATATATCAAAAGTGCGCAGCCAACATTATAAAACCTCGTCGCTCTTTTTTTTTTTTTCTTTTTTTGTTTTTTTTTTTTTTTTTTTTTTTTTTTTTTTTTTTTTTTTTTTTTTTTTGCTTGCTTTTCATACTATGCATAAATAGTTGTTTGTTTGTTCAATTGGGTTTTAAGTGCAGCTCTATATCTATTTATTGATGTTGCTTTAACATTTAGCTTTATTTCATTCTGTAAATCCGGTATTTTTCGCGATGTTTTAATTTTCGCTATTATTCGCGAATCGACCGCGTCGCGAATTCATGATGCCGCGTAAATTTTATAACGAAACATACATTATAAAAATTTAATCTGATCACAATTCAATTTTTTTTAATTGTTATTAAGTTTTATAATGAATATAATAACTGAATGTTAATAGTTAATATGTGCAATGTTTTATTAACATCATAACAAAGATATGAAGGTTGAAGATTTTCCCCATTCCTTTTTCATCATGAATACCTGACGTGAAACATAAAAAGAGACAAATTTTGAACTTTACAGTACAGACAAATGTCAAAATCTGGAAACAAAGTGATCCCTCGGAAGCATTAATCACAACAAAATAACATAAGAATTGCAGACTCGGTTTGATTGAGTCTGTACATGAAGGATAATGAATAAGTGCAACATCCCTCACGCCCCCTAGCACCGGCTTGAGCGGTACTCAATTCTCAACACTTAATAATGCTTGCATCCCGAAGGACCAGAAAAAATATAACAACACTGAAGTGAAGTACGGGGCAACATTTTACGGCTGCCACACAACACTTGACACTTCTGTTGTGAAGTATAAAAATCTGGAAACAAAGTGATCCCTCGGAAGCATTAATCAAAACAAAATTAAATAAGAATTGCAAACTCGGTTTGATTGAGTCTGTACATGAAGGATAATGAATTAGTGCAAAATCCCTCATATCCCCTAGCATATATTGTTTATTACGGTAAAACAGTGATCAACGGACAATTTTCTTACGGTAGATGAAGTATTATAAACAAGTATATAACACCTTCTTACAAACATTTAACGATATGTCAAACACGCTATTTAAAAACAAAAACAAAAAATTTGACAAATGATTAGAAAAACCGTTCATAATAAGTCAATTGCATATGCAGTATGTAGGTACATTTTGTATATAAAATAAATAAATAAAAACCGTCTCTTATTAACACCAGTAACATTTACCTTGCAAAGGAGCGACACAGTATAGGAACTAACTTCAACGTACCCTGTTATATTGCTGAAATAAAATTCAAATAATCGCGAATATAAATTGCTGACCCTTCCATCGCGAATTCATGAATACGCGAAATAATCCGGGGGTAGGGTTTTCGCGAAATAAAGATCACGCGAATATAAAGTGATTTACAGTAGTAAAGTAAGTGCAGCGTTATATCTATTTATTGATGTTGTTTTAACATTTGTCTTTATATCATTTTGTTAGTAAAGTAAGTGCATTTTTATATATATTTATAGATGCTGCTTTAACATTTGTCTTTAAATGATTTTGTTAGAAAAGTAAGTACAGCTTTACATCTATTTAATGATGTTGCTTTAACCTTTGTCTTTGTACCCTTTTGTTAGTTGGGTAAGTACTGCTTTATATCCATTTATTGATGTTGTTTTAATATTTGTCTTTATAGCATTTTGTTAGCTGAGTAAGTGCAGCTTTATATCTTTTTAATGATGTTGCTTTAACATTCGTCTTCATATAATTTTGTTAGTTGAGTAAGTGAAGCTTGATATCTATTTGTTGATGTTGCTTTAAAATCTGTATTTATGTCATTTTAATAGTAATGTAAGTGCAGCTTGACATCTATTTAATGATGTTGCTTTAATATTTGCCTTTATTTTTGTAAAGTAATTGCAGCTTTATATCTATTTATTATACCCCCAACACAAAATGTGTGTGTGTGTGTGTGGGAGGGGGGGCTATAATGGATTCGTTTTGTCGCGTCGATCAGTCCGTCCGTCTCCATTTTCGTGTCCGCTCAATAGATCCTATACCAATTGAAGGATTTTCTTCAAACTTGGCTCAAATGTTCACCTCAACAAGGAAATGTGCAGAACTCATGTTGCCCATGTGTCAGCTCAAGGTCAATGTCACAATTGAAGGTCAAATATCAAACAATCAAATATTAGACAGTATATCGTGTCCGCTCTGTAAGTCCTTCATTATATGAAAGATTTTTTTTAAACATGGCTCAAATGCTCACCACAATAAAGGGATGTGCAGAACCCATGTTGCCCATTTGTCAGCTCAAGGCAAGGTCACAATTGAAGGTCAAATATCAACAAATCAAATATTAGACAATATGTCGTGTCCGCTCTGTAAGTCCTACAATAATTGAAGGGTTTTCTTCAAACTTTGCTCAAATGTTCACCTCAACAAGGGGATGTGCAGAACCCATGTTGCCAATGTGTCAGCTCAAGGTCAAGGTCACAATTGAAGGTAAAATATCAAACAAACAAATATAAGACAGTATGTCGTGTCCTCTCTGTAAGTCCTACAATAATTGAAGGGTTTTCGTCAAACTTTGCTCAAATGTTCACCTCAACAAGGGGATGTACAGAACCAATGTTGCCCATGTGTCAGCTCAAGGTCGATCACAATTGAAGGTCAAATATCAAACAATCAAATATTACACAGTATGTCTTGTCCGCTCTTTAATTAAGTCCTTCACTAATTGAAAGATTTTCTTCAAACTTGGCTCAAATGTTCACCTCAACAAGGGGACGTGCAGAACCCATGTTGCCAATGTGTCAGCTCAAGGTTAAGGTCACAATTAAAGGTCAAATATTTAAAAAATCATGCCCATGTGTCAGCTCAAGGTCAAGGTCACAATTGAAGGTCAAATATCAAACAATCAAATATTAGACATTATGTCTTGTCCGCTTTGTAAATCCTACACTAATTAAAAGTTTTTCTTCAATCTTGGCTCAAATTCTCACCTCAACAAGGGGATGTGCAGAACCCATGTCACCCATTTGCCGGATTAAGGTCATGGTCACACTTGAAGGTCAAAAATTGACTTAGAAAATATTCTTAAATTTTAACTGGTATTTGAATATTTCTGAAACTAGAAAAGGTATTTGCTTGAAACTTAAAATATGTATGTAGTGTCACAATTTAGATATGCTGGTCAAATTTCAAAACTCTGTATTGCATTTTAATAAAATTATGCCCCTTTTTAAGTCTTCAAATTTACATACAATCAAATATTAGACAATATGTCGTGTCCGCTCTATAAATCCTATAATAATGGAAGAATTTTCTTCAAACTTTACTCAAATGTTCACCCCTACAGGGCAATGTGCAGAACCCATCTTACCCTTGTGCCAGCTTAAATTATTTTGTTGAATGTAACATTATGTCAGAATATATCTGAACTTTTAAATGGTTGATATGTAAATTATTATGTTTAAATAAAACATTATGTGTATAGAGCATTGAAATTTTCAAAATATGAACATATTTTTATTTAAAGAGTTTTTTTAATGTTTTTAGCCCGTAGCGAGTGTTCAATTTTGTATAATTGTGTAACGATGTGCCTTTGTTTTACAATTTTTGCTCATTACAATGAATGTTCCATTTTTGCAAGAGAAATAATGTGTTTTAAATATTTAAAAAATTGTAATAGATCTGTATATTTAAGTTTTTCATATTTTGTACAAAGGTTTGCATGAATCTGTTGAAGCAGACGACATTTTTCTAGGATAGCTTATAATTACAGGTGTACGAGTATTTTAAACTTTCATATTTAAGTTTGATTAATATCAGAAATTTACAGGTGGTACTTTCTAATAGATGAAATATAGAAATAGGGAGATGAACGAAACCTACATACGTTCAGTTAGATGAAAGAATTATGTATCTTTATACTTTATCATTCTTTGAAAACCAATATAAGCAAAACAAACTTTCAGATGTCATATTTTGATCCTATGTACAAAAAATTGCACTTCCAATCCACGTAAATCGCCAAAAAGAGGTCAAAAATAGCCCTAAATGCTTTAATCACGCAGTAGAAATATGGTGATGAATAGTGCAAAAACAGACATAATATTCACATGACATATGAATAATTACTTGAATTTCTTAAAATCTTAGTATGTTTCCCCAAGTTTGATTTTATCAAAATAGTTTGGCATGAAGCTCTAAAACTAGAATATGCAATCACTTCACGTGTCGTAGGTCTTTGACAAAGGTTTAGATGTCAATGGTATTGAAATACATGTCATACCTCCATCCTCACAGTTAAATTAAATGACCCGATGTCAGTGAATCGATGAGAAAATTCGGTACCGTAACTATATTCCCTCATTGAACCATCTGGCTATCTACGATACTAAACATTTTTTTCGTTTGTTATTTTGAGAACTTTTTCGGGAAAATATTTGAATATCGACCCGATGGCTTTTAGTATGGGTTCAATGTTGGGATGCTGGATGGTATTCCAGTTTTCCACAATAGATAAAGTTATAATATTAGGACATATAATTTTGCGAATTTCACATGTAGATCATACCTTTTGTCATATATTATGAATAATGGCCAAACTCATGAGTAGCAAATAGGTGTTCAGTATTTTAGGTACACAGGTGATCAGTATTTTTGGTAATGCTACATTAATTCTGTTAATCTGAAAATATTTACACACATTGTTAAAATTGAGTTTGTTTTCTTTTTGATTAACCTTAGTGTAACAAGTAAACCGTGTGGCGACATAACCGAATGGTTAACACGTCGGACTAGTAATCTAATGATCGCTAACCGCATGGGTTCAAACCCCGTCAAGAGCAAGTCGTTGTTTCCTTGAGTAAGAAACCTTACACTCATTGCTTAGTACTGGTTGGTCCCAGCAACGGATTTGAAAGTGTGTCTATAAGCTTATATCTTCATACACAATCGAACTAAATAAATTATGTTTAAACCAAACCGTTCTTAGTTTTAAAAGTGACTCAAAATATTTGTTTCTGAGATAACTGGATGGAAAACAAAAATCCCGATGACGGGTGGTGAAAGTGACACCACTATTGCAGACAAGTTTGCTGACTATTTTACGGATAGAATAAGTAAAATACAAGATTCGCTTAAATCATGTGACAACCAAACAAAAAATGTAGAATCATTTGAATTTAACTGACGATGAAATACGAAAGCTGATCAATTAAATGGAATCAAAATCATGTGGGAACCAATATCTTGAAAATGTTCCTGAATGAACTTTGACATTCTTCAAAACAATATCTTGAATATGTTCCCAAATGAACTATGACATTCTTCCAACCAATATCTTGAAAATGTTCCTGAATGAATTATTACCTTTAATAACCAAGCTTGTTAATCTTTCATTCACTCAGTCAGGGCATCTTCCCTGATAAATGTTCGATATTTAAGAAGTTTGCATGGTCTTGAATTAATATACTTGAACTATCGACCAGTTTGCAATCTCTCTTTTCTCTCCCAAGTAATCGAAAAAGCTGTGATTGAATTCCCATGTCAGAGACTATAGCTTGTTACTAAAACAAAAACAAACAAGCAAACAGACAAAGTCCTAACAAAAGTTTTCGCTCATGCTAATCTGCGCTTTTGCGTCTGGTAAATGCCATACTTGGTGGCATGGAAAGACAGGAAGTCAAAGTCTAAATAGCGATTGATCTGAATGCGGCTTTTGATACAGTCGATCACAACTTCTAACGAAGATACTGAACAAAAGTATGGAATCTGTTCTACAGAGCTAACTCCAGACTGGTTCGACTCCTAGTTGCGTTCTCGAAGTTGTAGAGTTAACGTCAATGCAGACTATTACATGTCACGTGCACTTAAATGTATTGTCCCACACGGAAGCTGTGTCGGTCCTTGGCTGTATCTTGCATATGCTGGGACAATATTTGACGTCATACCGGCATCTATCACAGTGCATGGTTTTGCAGATGATCATACTGCCGATAAACAATTCTGCCCGAGCGATCTTGGCACCGAAGAGAATGCTAAACACGAACTAGAAACAGAACAAAAAAAATGATCGCTTCTAAAAACAGAGTTTATGTATCAAGTTTGGTAGTCAACCTCAACTAAATGAATGTGAAACAAACTCAATCAGAGTTGTTGGTGATAGCATAAAAGCAGAAAACTGTGTGAGATACCTTTAGCGGCGTTTCTTGACGAAACATTGAAACTCAAAGAACACGTGAAAACATTATATGTTATTTTGGTTTTGGAGTGATATATGTGGATACAGTCAACTATCGTTATCTCGACATCGCTTTTCTCGATATTTCGTTATCTCGATGAAATTTTGAAAGTCCCGATTTTCTTCCCTATTTATCTATATTGGAAATATTTGTTTATCTAGATATTTCTATTTCGATATTTTCAGTATCTCGATATAAAATTTCAGCCCCAACAGTTATTTTCACACTATCATCCTTTGTTTATCTCGACTAATAGTTTTCTTTTGTCTGTTCCCGTCAGACGTGTGAAAAACACAATCTAGACGACAATTGATCAATTAACAGCGCGTGTCATAATGCCGATTATGTTTGTAACAAGTTTAGCTGTTTTTATAAAAGTTAATCTATATAGCGTGTTGATTGACTTATGTCCAAAATGAGTGTATTTTACATTCTTTTTAAATATTCGAACACTGTATCAATTCATTAATGAACTTTAATGTAAATGAAAAAGTAAAAGTATAGAAACGCTATCGTTGCAATATTTTTTCACAACATCACCACCAAATCAATCAGCGGTCGAACAATCTGCGAGAAAGACCCGATAAATAACCCGGGAGGATATCCGAATCAACCATATCCGATATCCGATTCACTATATTGGTGTATTACTGAGTAAACCTCACTATGTGTTTTTATCACAGACACCCGTTTTTCCGCTGGTAAACATCCGCTAATGTTACTTTGTCAAATATTGACTAGTGCTATGAAAACAAGACATAGGGATATTATAGTTTATTTGACATAAGGTATGCACATGTCTTTTGTAAAAATTAGTTTCGCTTTATTCTAACCCTAATATGTTTATCTCGACATTTCGTTATCTCGATATTTTTTGGACGGTCCCAATGACTTCGAGATAACGAGAGTCGACTGTATATTACCTGCTAAGATTTTATAATAATAATAATAATAATAATAATAATAATAATAATAATACTATCTTTATTTAAAGAAGGTTACACATTAAGAACATACAATAACAATCATATATATCTTATTTCCAATGTGGCCTTCTGAAATAGAAAACAACAACAACAACAGGACATACATAGGTAGAAAAATGAATGTATAATATGTAATTTTTAGAATAATACAACTCATATACTTTCGACAGACACTCAACAATTTGTTTAAACATATACGTATATTGCATCATTCGTTCGTTCGTTCATTCGTTCGTTCATATATTTATTCATTCATTCATTCACTCACACATTCATTCATATGAACATCAAGATATGCTTTGTATTTTTCTTTAAAACATTTAAGGTTATTAACATTACGAATATTTAAAGGTATATTGTTCCAAATGTTCATGCCATAATAAGAAAATGTGTCTTTAATATAATTTGTTTTAGGTCTTGTCCATAATACAATATCTTTTCGTGACCTAGATCTTAAGTTATATATTTTGTTGTCGGATAAAGTCATCAGTTCTGTCATATAAGTCGGTGCCATGTTATTTAAAGTTTTAAAAACAAGCACCGCCGTGTGGTATTTACATGTTTCGAATAGATTTATTGACGGAGATCTTTGAGGATGCTGTAAAATGATTTTAGCAATTCGTTTTGTAACTTACAAACATTATTTATGTAGTTTGTGTTTCCTTTATCCCATATAATACAACAATAGTCCATAATGGGCAATATATATGCATTGTAAAACAATAATTTCATATCAAAGTGCAAAAAATACGATTTTTTTTTTCAATAAGGCAATTTTTCCATTAAGTTTTTTACAAACATTGTCAATTTGCAAGTGCCATTTTAAGTTGTTATCTATGCAAATACCCAACACTTTTTGATCAGTTACATTTTCAAGAGCTATTTAATTTATCTTAAGAATTAATTTTCTCATAATATTTACTTTTTGTCTTGTTCCTATTACCATACATTTTGATTTATTTGGATTTAAGGCCATATTATTTATTTTGCACCATTTGTCAATGTTATTTAAATGATCTTGAAGTTTTATTTCTACTTTTGATATATTTTCTTCGGACTCATAAAGAGTAGAATCGTCTGCGTATGAATCAATTTTTATATCATTACCAATGACAGGCGAGGGTGATATTTTATCTTGGCAGGTAATATATCCACATATATCACTCCAAAACCAAAATAATAATTTTATTACCCTTCCCCTGCCACTTACGAGCTTTCGCTATACGTATATGCAGTATTTCGATAGAGCGGAAGTCAGTGCGCGAGCATGCGCTTTGTCATATCTCGTTCAGTTACCGCTCACGTTTTAAACTCGGTTTCTATGAAGCGATACTAAGTGTACATGGCTTTTACAACTAAAATATCAGACAAACACATTAAAACAATACACATAAACTACACAAAGTTGTTTTCCATATTAGTATTTTGCATTTGAAACTGAAGATAGTCAAACAAATATCTCAATATTCTTACTAATTTAATGTATTGTTTACATGTGATTGACAGCAACGCTGTGTGTTAGATTACTTTCGGTTCAGAAAATTCATTTGTTTACCATCAAAACTCATATGTTTACCAAAGGAACCATATATAGATAGAAAGCAAATTAAACAAAGATAAAGAAAAAATTGTCCGTTTCTGAACAAAAAATCGAATAAATAAATACAAAGTCTTTTTAAAAGGTCCCTTCTTTGAATTCATTTGAAAGGGGAATAATTTGGTGGAATTATAGACAGGGAAACAGGGAGTTATCTTTCATGGCTAGGAAATATGGCCGACTGAAATCATGCAAGCAAGTTTGTAAGTGCCTGCCGAGTTTAGACGATTTTTTAAAAAATCATTGCTGTTTCAAATGAAACGTCGAAATAAGATTCCCTTTAGGGTACCTCTTCATCACAACATGACGTCACATAATTACATGACGTATTTTTCCCGTACCTAACGAATGTAAACAAAAGAAAAGGAGTAGTCTATTGAAAGCACTTTTTTGTAATTAATATCAAGCTTTCACAAGGTCATTTTTGTTTTCAATACTGATGGGAATTTGTATCATTACTCTACTTTGGTAAATATTTATCATTTGACAGTTAAAAAGTGCTTGTAAATCGGAATTTACACCGCGTAAAATCGAACCGTACGCGCATCACCTCAGCGCATGTTTTTTACAACGTTGGGTACCCAACGGGGAAATTTAATGTGTATATTACCCGTCTGGCTCGGTTATATCAATATCTTTCGGGTGATCAATATCCAATCAAAAAGGCGGAAAAAATCTGGATTATAATACAGAGGGATAAGAAGCTCCGAAAATAGACAATATAGCTCTGGTGAAAAAACGCCGCACTGCTATTTTGCAATACACGAGAATAATGAGCATTATATAGTATTTGACGCAAGAAGCAACAGAAATTCTGGTGTTATCCCTAGTCATGTTCCACCTTCACTATTGTAACGTTATTCTCTGTGGGATTACCCAGTGCGACATACAAAAAGTGCTGCGAATACAAAATATCTGCGCAAAACTCGTCAGAACTCACTCTTTATACGATGGTTCCAAAACATTCATACGATCTTGACTGGTCAAAGCTAGTATCACGTTCAAAATTTTAACTTTCATGTACAGCTGTTCAGTTAGAAACGCTCCGAACTTCTTGAAGAAGAACAACTACCAAAACGCGATCTACACTCAACACATACTTAAGAAGGGTGTTTTAAAATACATTATAATAAAACAAAAATTTTGCCGAAAGAATTTTTAGTATCGTTTGTCCGAAACTCTGGAAGGAGCTTCAGGAACTCTATATATTCAGACAGTTGTAAGAACTTGACTACTCATTACTTCAGGGACTACCATTTATGCATTGTTCTAAATAAACAGTGTATTGGTAAACGAAATGTTATAATTCAAATCATTTTCTGCTGTTGTTTATTTATGCAACATTCATGTCAATGCTATTTACAGTTTTTTTGTAATCCCTTTATAAGTATTTTAACGAAATAATTCTAAGATAATCCTAAAACACATTACTCGCAGAGTGGTATACGACGCTTTTGGGAATTGCTCTCCAAGAGGAAATGATACTTGAAATTCTCCGGAGGGTCTATGAATTTTCAAGATGCACTATTCCATATTGTTTTCAGCAGTGTAAATTTGTGTATTCCTACAATTTCTTTTTGTGGTAGGGAGGACACCAAGTATTTTATCTTGAGTTAGCGACACCAATCTTCTAGATTTTTATGTTTGATAGTAGCAATTAAACAAATTATTTTCACTTTCACATAATTGCATTTTATTTGTTAAATATGGCAGAATTATATATGTCTTAAGAATATATCGTTTCTTTTATGGAATTCAAATGCTGTTAATTTTATATTACAATGCGTACTTTCTATTACTGTGTACAACGTCATTGAGTATATCTTGAGAATTAGGCGTTTAACCAAATACTCAAATAAACAAGTTTCAAGTTGTAAGTAAAACTGTCGAAAACTTATTCTATTTTGTTCCAAAGACTTAAAGTCACAAAAATCGTTGAACTTACAGTAAAAAATAAATATGAAAAACAAGATCAACAAGGAAGGGCGACGTTCAATGAACGAAACCCCCACAAGACCCAGCAACGCTGGACCAATGGCAAGAAACCAAGCAGGACCACAAACAAAAAAGGACAGGGTACAAGGTAAAGCACGGACGGGATAATTGATTTCATGGTACATAATAGGAAATAATAGCAACAGGCAAGGAAATTAAGAAAGACAATATAATGGTTGACCAAAAGGCCTTTAAGGCAAAGGCGCGCAGGGGAAGGGGACTCGTGGGTCGGAGAGGGGGTGCAAAGTAAAAAAGATAGGAGCACAAGGGCAGATACTTACGGTAGGTGAAAACATTAAGAAGGGACACAAAAGTGTCACCATAATAGTATAAAACAATAAACAAGACATACTGAGGAACAAAGAGGGGCGCCGCCTTGGAACGGTCAGCAGCCTCAGCACTGCTGTGGAATTTTAACCGGTAAATGGTGCACCAAACCTCACTCTTAGCCTCCACACGTTCCTTTTACACGAAACGAGACAATGTTAATTTGTTAATGAAATTCTAACAGTTGTTATTGTTACAAAATGTTAAATAATTAAAACACAAATATGATTATGCATATACATTTAAAAGATAACCCAATGGCCATAACAAAAGTACTCTTAAAGGAAGCAAGAGCAGCAAGAAAATCACCTACAAGGATCCGACGAAACAAGGCAGAAGACGAAAATTAAGACATTTCAGTCCCAAAGGGCTTTAAAAACTGTCCATCAAAGGGTCTGCCACTTGGTCCATCAGATGTAATAAAAAGAGGAAAGTGTAGTGTCCAACTGAAAAAGGGTTGAACACTAAGCATACGGTAAGTTTCGAAAAGAAATACCAAGAGCTTCGTGCACTTCATTTGTTTTGTTACATATATATCCGTTGTCATTTGATGTAAACGTTTATGAAACAGGAATGTCATTCAAGGAGTCTCTTTTACGTCACATCAGTAAATTTCAATGTTTACAATTTTGTTCTAATTAATAAGCAGACGCTTAACACAAAACCGTTTTATTACATAGAAAACAATGGAAGACCTGTAATGAACAAACAAGTAAGATTGCTGTATCCCGTTACTCAATGGGAGGTAACTCATTACCAAAATAAATATACTTTATCAAGAGTTTTATCCCTTATACACTTTGTAAACTTAAGCGCGCATTTTTTAAATAAGGAAAGACAAGAAAATATTCAAGAGATCATAATAATTAGATTATTCTATAATTTGATTATTCTATATGTATGAATAGTGTACATTTGAAAATATCAATTTATATAAGGGAAAGTTTTGCGTTATACATATTTTAATATAGGCCCAAAAGCAACAGTTCAGTATGAATATATTTGGAATTCAGCAACAGGGCAACATTTTTTTTTGTTCTTTTAGAAAATACAGGTATACGAACGGGATATGTAAAGCGGGAGAATGTCTAAAAAATCGGCGGTAGCGTTTCAAATGTTTTTCAGGGTGTAATTTGTATCGAATCTGGAATCAGAAATGTCATTATGTACAGCATGTCTTTTTCGTTGCTATAGTTCCATGAATAAGAATGTTTCCCAATTTCATCAACTCGTTCGCTGAGGTTAGAGGCCTCAAACAATTCGTTTCTATTCCTTAGTGGAACGTAACACGAAAACATTTGTCAGAATAGGCGCTTGTTTAGTTGATCGATTTTTTTTTTTCGGTTTTATAATAGCAATTCTGTTTTCCTAGTTTTATTTTCTCCTGTAACTTGAATTCACATTGTTTCATTCTCTTTCGTAGGCGGTTTTCCGACTAATATTTTCCGTCTTTATCTATATTTTTACGTACTGTATTCTTGTCTTTCGTACGCAGTTTCTTGACTGGGGATTTAAAATAACAATGTCAATGATAAATAGAATTAAAATCTATAAAAACATATTTTGAAGCAGTTTTGTAAACACAAAATGTAATAATTTTTTACAGTTAATAAAAGCCGGGCTACTGACCTTTGATTTATTCAACTACCTAAAGTTATGGACACCTGTAAAATATGATAGGTGTAAATCTATTTATAGCAACGGTCATATCTAGACCACGTGGTTTATGCTATTTGGAGTACACTAAATTTTGTCACATACTATAAGTTTAATCCGTGACATAATAAATATCGGCAATGCTTGGATTTATATAAAGTGTTTTTTATCATGTACTAGTGTATTTTTTCGCTGGGAATTATCATTATTAAGGTTGGAATTATATAATAGAAATGATATAAAATGCGATTGGAGTAAATTAAAATATCGTCTGCAAACATGGTGAATTTGTTTTGGAAGTTTATATTCGCAAGTGGATTTTTATGTCACCTGGGGAAAATAGTACATTGTGAAGGTAAGAAACAAAATAGTCCAAGTTAAGTTAATTATATAAGGTTTTTAAATAATATTATTTAAGCACGTATATATAATATAGTTTATTAATTTTAACGCGCAAAATTGCGTATAAAATACCCCCCTATTCTGTGCCCCTTTTATCTATAGAAATAGAGTGACATTTTGACTTTTTTTGCGTCTTAGGTAATCTGAAGTAAATGATATGCATGGATGTCCAAGGTCGTTTAAAGTAATATAAACGCCGGATTAGATAGCTCAAATTTAATATATTTTTCCAGAAAGATCTTTGAATGTCAATAGTTGGTAAAATTGATATAAAAATTCTAAAGATTTAATAGCTCTTAATATATCTTACATTATTACCTTCAATAATGTAAGAGTACAAATGATTTTATGTTTATATTATTCTCAAACTAGATTAATTACAATATTCTATTATTCATGACCTTATTAAGCGTCTGTCTGTCTGTCTGTCTGTCTTGAATATATTATTGCCAATTGTGTGAAACAATTGTTTTGTAAATGCTAAAGTTTGGACTTAAAATATCAATATTTTAAGTTCCAGGCCAAAGATATAAGAATATGATGTTATAATTGTGTTGTATAAAAACTATATCTAATGCAAAAATATACACGCTATATTTCTATGTTTTAAATTTTTGAAACATGTGATTCAGTTAGTTAAATATTGAATTGAATTGAACAGATCAGAGACACTATATGTATATGAACAGATGAAGGGATACTTATAATTAATTCTTCAATCACTCAGTTGATTTTTTGATTCCTAATATAATATCAATGATGAACATCTGTGAATATTTTATATAGACCTCATACAAATTCTTTTAACAGACCTTGTCAATCTTTCATGATTTAAAAAAAAAATGTAACTAATTTCAATTGCTGTTTTATATGATTATTTTGATAATTCCAAAAATATATTATTATTTATGATTTTAATGATAATTTTATAAGTTGTTATACGATTCAATATAAAAAATTGAAGTCCTAGTTTAATTAAATGATTTTATGTTGTTTTAATAAGATCTGTAATTGTTTCAGCAATGTTATGTCAGGTCCCATTGGCAAGCCAGCATGTCAATTAAGGGTTTTCATATTATATATAAAGCAAAATTCCTTGTTTATGTACCATAAAGTTATCATTGAGATATTTGCAAGGTTGTTTTTTTTTCAATATGTTATCATTACATTCAGTGCAAGTTTTAACATATTTATATCATTTATTTACTTAGCTATCACTTTAATTCTTTAGATATCAATGGGAACATAACAAAAAAAATAAGACTTATAAAACTGCATGGGGTTTGAAATGTGATTCACAAATGTGCGTACACAAAGTTTATTAAATCGATATACTTCGTAGATATTGTTCTCGTAAAAAGCGATAAGAAATTTGAAGTGACCGTTTCAATGAAGATGTTCGTCTGACATTGAATGAAAAGTTTAAAACATGTTTAAACGAATATATTGTAAAAACAACAACATTAAACATTATGACTTTAATTCAGTTTATATACGATCTATGTAAAACACTCCACATATAGCTTGTATACACCTGTATTTCACCTGTTTACACACTGTTATGCGGAATACTTTAAAAGGATGATTACAATCTTAAGATACAAGAGGTCTCCAAAGGGAATTTGTTACTACACTAAGTTATATAAACATTTTTTTTCTTCTCCATTTTAATGTTTTTTTTCTTCTCCATTTTAATTTTTTTTTTTTAATTCAGCAAGGTGATTCAGTGAGGGGGTGGGGATAGAGATTTATGGCATGACAATGCCACATATGTATGTATTTTATGAATTCATTTAGAGCTTTTTAAATTGACTTTAAAAATGAAATTCCAAAGATATTATGTTACAGTTCTAACTGCATTTAAATTCCAATTCTACAATAACTCAGTGTAATTTTACTACAGACCTGTTGTGTTTGATTTTTTTCAATTATGTTTTAATGCCTTAAAGTCTTAACCTTTTTAGCTATGTAAGTAACAACTGGATAAAAATAGACTACAAAACAGCTTTTTTGATATTAAAATGACGATTTACTGATAATTTAAGCCGGTACTGAATTAAATACCTATTATAATAAAGCTATAATATACCTGAATATAATATTGCAGAATCCTCTCAAAATTATTAAAGCAGACGCTGCTTAGTTCATTGTAAATTAACCTGATATATTTGCTGTTGTCATTAAAAAAAAACAAAAAAACTATATATAATTAATAAACAAAGATCTTGAGCAGCTGACACTGGATTTTTCTTACAGGGCTTATTAGTCCCCTACCGGTTTACCGGAGGGGACTTTAGGTTTACCCTCCGTCCGTCTGTCCGTCTGTCCGTCCGTCTGTCCGTCCGTCTGTCTGTCAGTCCGTCAGTCCGTCCGTCCACAAAACTGGATCCCGCGATAACTTGAAAAGTACTGAAAATATTTTTATGAAACTTGGTATGTGGATAGATGGCAGTATGGAGATTATGCACGTCATTTTCTTTTCTTCCTATGTTGAAAATTCTGGTTGCTATGGCAACAAATAGGCTGAAAATATGGCAAATTTTTACACATAAACTGGATCCAGTGATAACACAAAAAGTGCTGGAAATATTTTTTTATGAAAACTTGACATATGGGTAGATGGCAGTCTTGAGATTATGCACGTCTTTTTCTTTTCTTCCTATGTTGAGAATTCTGGTTGCTATGGCAACAAATAGGCTGAAAATATGGCAAATTTTACACATAAACTGGATCCAGTGATAACGCAAAAAGTACTGGAAATATTTTTATGAAACTTGACATATGGGTAGATGGCAGTCTTGGAATTATGCACGTCTTTTTCTTTCTTCCTCTGTTGAAAATTCTGGTTGCTATGGCAACAAATAGGCTGAAAATATGGCAAATTTTACACATAAACTGGATCCAGTGATAAAGCAAAAAGTACTGGAAATATTTTTATGAAACTTGACATATGGGTAGATGGCAGTCTTGAGATTATGCACGTCTTTTTCTTTTCTTCCTATATTGAAAATTCTGGTTGCCATGGCTACAAATAGACTGAAAATATGGCAAATTTTACACATAAACTGAATCCAGTGATAACTCAAAAAGTACTATAAATATTTTTTTCGAAACTTGACATATGGGTAGATGGCAGTCTAGAGTTTATGCACGTTTTTTTTCTTCCTTTTTTGAAAAAAATTGGTTGCCATGTCAACAAATAGGCTTAAAACATGGCAAATATAACAATATTTGTGATAAGTCAAAAAGAGCTGAATTTTTTTATGAAATTGCATCTTTATTTCAAGAGTTATCTCCTCTTTAAGAATTTTGCTTTTTAAAATGTTATATTTTGGTAACAGGGATGTTTCAAATATTAACTTTAGAGTGTCCTTCAGTCCGTCTGTTCATAAAAACTGTTTCCTGTGATCACTTTTAAAGAACTTTTCCAACTTTACTTAAAATAGAGAAAAATTGAAACATTAGTGAATGACCAATGGCCCTTCAGAATGTTGATGGGGTTCTAACCGGTAGGGGACTTATGGATTGCTTGCAATACTATGATAATTGCTTGTTTTAGTTGTTTTTTTTTGTTTTTTTCGCAAAAAATTACATGTGGGAAGATCTAATTAAACACAAGCTTTTAGTACATTTGTTTAATTTTCCAATACAATGAAAATTCATTATCTAAACTTTTATCATATTATCTGTTAAGTAACTAACATGAAGATGGCTTAACAAAACTATCAAGGTAATTATTTTATTGGTGCAAAAAAAATAAAAAAAGCCGACTAGACATATAGAATATTGAGTTTTAGTACAGAATTTAGATTATTTTGCTGAGTGGTTAGTTTAGTTTATACAAATTTATTTTAGTGTACTTGTGTTGGTGGAAGCTATAAGCTTATTGAAACACTCTCGAAATCTGTTCATTGATCCAAGCATGCAGTACTAAGCAACAAGTGTAGAGTTTCCTACTGAAGGAGAAAATGGCTTGCCCCTGACGGGGTTTGAACCCATGCAGCCAGCAATCCTTAGATCGATAGTCAGACCTGTTCACCAATTGGCCACTCTGCCACACACACTGTGGGTTTGAATCCCACCAGGGACTTTGGATTTTTTTATGTGAGGAAGCTATCCAGCTAACTTATGCTCTGTCAGTGGTTCTACTTAGGTGCTGTTTGTGCCTTAAATAATGCACAAAGGGGCACCTGAGGTCTTCCTCAACCAGTAAAGCTGGAACACCGCCATATGACCTATACTGTGTTGGTCCCACATAAAATATATTTATATATTGATCTTAAATTATAAATGGACTCAGCCTGGACGAGAAACACTGAAAGTTTTTGGCCTTATAAACAAATAAAGTTATATGAATATCAATTATTAAACTTACACAATTTAATGCATTTTAACAATTACTGATATTCAAAATAATCTAAAGATGAAACTATAACCAACTTTTTGTGACTTAAAATTGAAGTTGTTTTATTGTATACCTTTATAAAAAAGTTTACTTAATTTGAAATAATTTATAATTCTAATCTATCATTTCCTAAATCATTTAAAACCTTGTCAATGACTGTTTGTGCAGTCTAAACTTATTCATGTTTTTTTTTTCAAAGGAAAAAATATGAGGCCAAACAATTTGTTTCATTATTTGTCCAAAAATACTATTTATGATATTTAATTGACTTTCCAAAGCAAAAAAAAAAAAAAAAAAAAAATAATCCCAAACTGGTTTTAACTGCAGTGCAAATGTCAATCATTAAAGAAGCTGAAAATTTGCCTAATATTTATAGAGAATTAAGGTTTAGAATACTTAAGATTTATCTAAAACAGAATTTAGAATTTTTTTTATAAGCCCATATATGCTTGTGCAGTTATGCAGTTATTATTTGGTTTTCAATGCTGTGAATGTTTAGTTGACATTTTGATTGTTAATAAAATTTCAAAACCGTTTTAAAAATGCACCAGACAGGAACATGGCATAAGCTATTATATAAATACGTTTTATTTTTTAAAAATATATATTCATGAAAATTCTTTCCACTACAGTGCATTTTATGTGTTCATGTTAAACAAGAGCACCAAATTGCTTTTGAAAGACTTTTAATTTGAATTTGAAAACAGTATACCACTGAGGATAAAAGGATGTCCTTTTGGTCTATTTACATGCTGTATATTACATATAAGCATGCTGTTATTGTAATCAAAATTAAACTAAGTCAGATTGAGCTTCCTTTCATAAAATTGAAAGATGTTCCTCCTACATCCATGATTGTAAGCTCCCCTTTGTGGCAGAGGTGTTGCCCTTTAAGGGATAAGGCATTTTCGTTTATCCCTGTGTAATCATAAGAGGAGTCTAAATGGGTTTGAGTTACTGGAGTCTATATGCATCTTTTAGCTCGAGCAGGTGAAGTGGTTTTGACCCCTGGTATTGCTTTAAGTTTACTTTAAACGCCCAAAGTTAACCAAAATCATCTTTCCTGTTTTGACGACATATGACCAAAATTGTGTTGGTGTGTCGTAAAACCAAACCATTAACAAAAATATCCTCCTAAGCTGAATAGTGTAATCTGAATATGATTTCTTCTAAAGATGTTGATAGGGGCATTATAAATAAATATGGCTGAATAGTTATAATGTTTGCAACTTTAAATAATTTGCCTATCACCACTGTGGGTTTGAATCCTGCCAGGGACTTTGAATTCTTTTATGTGAGCTAGGGAAGTCTTACTTAGCTTACTAGCCTACTGAATCTAAGTGGTCCTACTTGGGTGCGCACTCATCATGCGCCTGAAATAATGCACGAAGGGGCAACATGAGATCTTCTTCCACCAGTAATGATTGAAAGTCACCATTTCCATGATTTCATCATCATCATCTTCAGTAAATCGCCTCACTCTTCATAGAGCATAATCGTGATAAAATTTTTACAACAAACAAGCAACAGACAATAAATTACTGATTTAGTGTTTAAGGAATTTTTTTTTCCCTTGAAATGAATATAGTTATATAGCTGGAAGTTTTTGTTTTTATTTCTGTATAGACATTTTAGATCAATACCTGATTCTGAGACTGTATTCTGGGTGTTCTATTTTGATTTCGAATTATCACGAGACATTGAACCAAGCATTTCATTTCATTGGTCTGGAATGAAATATTGTGCAATACATTAGTACTATCCTTTAACCATGGGTGACAATTGCGTAACATTTCATCACTTGATGCGATACAGATCTTTTTGTTGTTATTGACAGTTACAGATCAAAGGGTCTTATGATAATAATATTGGAAAACCCTGAGGGTGTTGGTCAATAGTTAGATAATACATTGTGCAGCATGTCTTGCACCTACTGTAGTGCCATTGTAACAATTTAATTGGAATATTAAGCTTCCATTAGGTATCCATTAACTACCTGGGAGCAGTGTGGAGATGAGAAAAAAATTATTTTGATACATAATCTTCTTTTTTCTTCTATTTTTAACTTGGATAAAATGTTTAAGTATTAAGTAAGGGCCAAACATTTAATATCTTCTTTGTTTTTGTCATCAGCTTTCTTCTAATGAATAAGAATCAGGCTTTTTTTTACCCCTTATACAGTAACTACCTGAAAAGTTTAAACAATGCCATATTGTATGTCCCCCCCCAACCCAATTAAGAAGCAAACAAATTCCAAGTCATCAGGGTTGATTTTCTTTAAAAAGTATTTTTATTTAAAAGGGAAACCTTTGAATTAAATAATGAACATAAAGACTATTCTTTTATAATTTTTATTCATCATGTGTCCAGATGGTTCTATTAGTAAGTGTAAAATTCCTAATAAAAACTTTTTCAGGACTATTTTTTCATTCCCAGAATGTTGAAAACATGTTCAAATAAGAGTAACCTTAGTATGCCATAGTGTATCAAAATGTAAAGGTATTTAGATAGTTTAACAGTACATTTGGTCTGTTAAATGGATGGCGACCTCACTTAGTCAGCCACGTATATTGCCGTAAATTGACTAGAGACGGCCCTAAATGGACAGGTTTCAAGCCGAGGGCACTTGACCTTGTTAAGACTACAGTACTGAACACAGTACATATGTCACTTAAATTTGTCGCCTTCTTATTTATGTTGTCCAAAATTTGCTGAACTTTAAAGAAAATGGTTGTAAAAGGTCAACAAAAACAAATTTCACATTGAAATAGTGACTGCTGCCCATGAATGTATACTTTACATTTAAAATGAAATTGAGAGCATTTTCCCAACAAACAGACAAATAAATTTAAAGTGACATTTCTAGCTTAAATGACCTACCGCAATTCACCTAATTTATGTATGTTTGATATTAATGTATAGTACTTTTAAGCTACTAAAAAATAATGTGAAAGTTTGTTTTTTGCTTATTCAGAACAGTTTGATAAAGACTTTGTTAAATTAAAGGTTAATTTAAGCAAAATAACTTAAAAGAATGCAAAATGAATTTGTAATTTGAAATACATGTTATTAATACTTATATCAATATACATACATTAATGATATAGAGCAGTTTGTGTTAAGTGTGTTGGGGGAGGTGGCTTTTGGGGTGGGGCAGGACCTTGAAAGGGCCATTGTTCTTATAATATAGATGTTTAATAGGGGAAAATTAAAATTGTGTTGAAAAATACCTTGACCTTTGTAAACAATGTGTGATCATAGTTCGATTTATCTGTTTATGTATCATGTTTTAAGTCATTGACAATATAGTCAGCAGGGCTCACACTGGCTCAAATAAAATAATAGCCAATAATTTCAACTTAAAAAAATAATAGCCAAAAGTTCAGCGGACTATTCACGAATTAGCGATTAACAACATAAGCAGTTGATTAAATAAACATTACATTTATATCTTTCAGTTTTATAAGGATTCTCAAATAAACTGGTACATTTGTGTATATGGATAACTACCTTTTTTTAAATAGAACCACAACTTTAATTGTTATTATAGAACAGAATAAAAATGTTGTAAATAGTATAATTACTGTATAACAATAATATTAAAAATTCATCATTACTTTACATAATGCTGTTATCAGACAATTTTTTTAGTTTGTTCTAATAAAATTTTGTCAGCTATAACCACTGTCAATTTCCACATTTCACACAGAACTAGAGTAGATCTAGGTCATATTAGCCTATAGAAATAACACAAGTTTGCAAACTCATTCACAGAATGCAGCCTTTTTTCTGAATAATTTACTGAAAAATATCATCATCACCAATGTAATACAAATTTTCTGCCATAGTAGTAAAGATTTTTAAACAGAACATAGCTTATTTCACCTTTAAATAAATATCAAAATTATCGGTGTCGCGAAAATATGTGACAATCGGATTTTTCCTGTTTTCTGAAGAAATATTCACAATTTTGGTTGTTGTGCAAATATTTGTTTGGAATTTAATACTTTTTAAATATTTTACCATTGTTTTCCACTGGCAATTTAGTCAAGTAGCTTAAAACAAAAAAAAATAGAAATTTGCAATTACTGGAATTCACGGTAAATTTTGGGTAAGTCAATATCCAGTTTATCAATTTTAAAACGATTGTTGTGGCTAATTGACGGATATTTGATGGCTAATATAAATGCTGGACAATATCTTTAAAGTACTTATACAGTTATACACCTCGCATGTATTTTATCACCTCGGGCAATATAGTTAGCAGCACGTGACCAGTAAAAAGTTGACACTCAATTAAATGCACCCCGCTGGTGTTAATTGGGTCTACTGCATTCATTATCGATTTTTACACCTTATATAAACACTGTTGGAAGTAAAAAATAATCGCCAGATTTTGTAGCCAAAATGCAAAAATAATCGCCAATCTTATAAAATAATCGCAAATGGCGACAATGGCGACCGACAGCGTGAGCCCTGAGTCAGTAATTAAAATTTAATGATTGTTAATTTTCATTGAAAAATTATGAAAAAAAAGGTATGTTTTTTGGATTTGTCACATGACAGTGAAGTCACTATAATGTGGGTGGTATAAGTTTATAATGAGATTGTGATTGTAAAATTTATATTTGTATTTGATTTTATAATATAAATTATATTGTAGTGATATAATGAAATAATTTTTTATACACGATCACTCAGGCAAAAATAATACAGTAGATATTACCTGTGACTTTCTTAACTACTGATGATACAGGATAAACTGTCAGAACAATTTGAGGATGCTTTAAAGTGAATTGGTCCGTAATGTAAGGTCTGTAATACAATAAATAATTATGTTGATAATATTTAGTAACAATTAGTGTTGGGTATCGAACTCAAAAATTACTATCGATAATCGGACCACCCAAATCGATTGTGTGCCGATAGTATTATAGCATTTTTTTATGGTCCTTTTTTTCTTTTAAGGTACCAATCCTTGTATGTATTTTTTATACCATAGTGACCATATTTTGAGAATAAACTCTTGTCTCCAAGATTAAAGTAAGATTAACTCTTTGAATTAAATACAAACAACACAAATACCTAATACAACTTTGTGACAGGCAATTTTTGTATATTAAACAATGTACCACTTTATGGCAGTCAATATTAGTACTCTGACTCAACATGTCAAAATATTGTAGATCAGTAATTTAACTACAGTAGATATGTATTATATCATTATTATTATTTATAATATTATGTTATTACACACTATAATTTTCTAAAGTACATGTAGTATTAACAATATAGTATAGGCTATTCAGCAGTGGTAGAACACTGAAAATAATCGATTTTTAAAAAGGACTATCGATTGTGGCCGATTTTGGGTTGGTCTGATTACTTATCGATTTTCAGAGACAATCGGGAGAACACTAGTAACAATAAACCATTTATTTATTAAGATTTATTATACATGTAATGCATTGATAAGTGTGAGATACATGACCCAATATATTACTTAATTAACATTATGTAGTAGATAATATTATACAGTCATTCATATGTGTTTTGGGAACAGTCAGACTGTTGGCCCGAGGTGGACGGGATAGGTTTTTGAACTGTTGCCCAAGGCCAAAACACTATCCCCAACACTAAGGGTGTAACGGTTTACCGGTATACCGATATATTGCAATATGAAAAAATAAATTTCGTACCGCGGTACGATTTTTGGAAAACCGATATTTTATAAAAATGATAATTTTCAATTAATTGCCTTATAATTTTGTACAAATTTCACATAAAATCTTTAATTGGCGAATTTTTTTGACGCCAACGTAAGATAAAAGTATCCGACAACTAGTACACTTAAAAGTCAGTAAGCGGCCGCATAATTTACATAAGCGGCCCAGATGTAAAAGGTCACACGCGACTAGTTTTGTTTATCAAATTGTGTGACACTTAACTTTCTATTTATTCCTTACATTGTTATTAAGTTTCTACTAAAAAAATATATATTTAATAATGATATATAAATGTTACTCCATCTTTACATCAAAACTTATACACGACAATACGTATTGCAATATATTGCAATACGCTTCAGCAAAATGGCAATATATTGCAATACGGTTTTTGCTGTATTGTTACACCCCTACCCAACACCGAGGGACAACTGTTTGACTGTTCCCAAATCACAGATGAAATAACTGTTTTATTACCTGATTAATCACTGTGTTAGAAGAAAAAAGGGACTAGAAAATATTTTTGCAAATATGTTAATAAAACTTTCCCAATTAACAATCTTTTAACTATGTCACGGCACGTCTGGTTTATGATCTGTTAATATCAAAATTTACCCATAACATTCAATTTATAGAAAGTGTGTGACAGTCCCTCTTTATATTTTATGCTGCTTTAAATCTTATCCTAAACATTTCCAATATCAACTGTTGGTCATTCACCATTATATATCAGTCAATATTTTGAAATTATATAGTCATTTCAGCTTAAATTCATGGCAATGAAAAAACGAGCATATTGTAATTTCATTATATACCAATATTAGCAATATATAGATGGCCATTTTAAAAACAACCAAAAGTTACCTTAAGCACATTTTTATATTTAGTATGGCATACTAAATGGCATACTATGGCAGAGTCTTGTTTTTAATTTCATTCCACTGACACTTTATCCTGGATGGTATGTAGAACAATTGTACTGATCACATAAAGATTTCATGTTATGATTAAAGATTTTATGATATTCTCATAACACAATATTGACAGCTTTGATATAGGTATTGTTAGGACCTGAAGGCAAATATTGAAATATTTAAGTATCCATAATTTAAATAAAGTTAGTATATGATTATTTAAAAGGGCAACTAAACATGAGAATATGATAATATTATCTTGACAGAATGTCAATGTCATTTAATATTGCCAAGTAAGTTATTTCATGGAGAATTTTAAGTCTGGCTGTCAAATTTATCATCCCAATCATTATGCAGACTGGGAGTTGGAATCCTTCAGTTCTTTTTGGGACTTGAGTAAATGACTCTCAGTGCCATGTCAGAAAGCTATCCAATTGTCCAGGGCACTTGAGGTATAACATTTTTCTGCAAATAAAACTGAGTTTTTTTTAACACCACAGGACTGGATTGGATATTGGTCTAGATATGCAAAATTTCAGATTATTGGCTTCTCCATATTTCCAAAACAATTATTCTTAAATACTGTGAAAAATGACACAAAATTGAAATCTATATAAGAAAATTGAAATATAAATAAGAATTTTTTTTTTATTTATTTAATAGATACTCTACATATATATATATATATATTATATATACAGAGAAAAATCACAACATTCTTCGAATTTAAGTGATTATTCATCCTTATTTCAGTTTTATGAATTACAACTATGGCTAATGAACAACGCGCTAATTAAATACAATGAATACATGCAACTGAGAGTGGGGGAAATAAAATCTTTTACTTACTTAAGTATGTGGTTTAATAAAATATAAGGAAGATTTATGCTAATGATTTATGATTCATGTTTCTATTGTTTTAATTAAGGACATTTATAATGATTATGATTTCCTATAATTAAGATTTATCACACACTCGTGCCGATTTTGCGACTCCGTAAATATGGTATGGCACGGCCGTGCATATATTTTGACGTGACGTCATTAGCGTTATGCTAACATAGTGAAAAGACGCGCTAAATGTTAGCGTTATACTATAGGCGCGTCAATGAAAAATGACTCTTATTTCACTTTAAACGGTCTCTATTTTGGGTATGTGATAAATAGAATATTAAATTCGTGTAAGTTCATTACTGAATTTATTGCACTCGTTGAATAAATTAATATTATGCTCGCCAGAGGCTCGCATAATATAATTTTATTCAACTCGTGCAATAAATTCAGTATTGAACTTACACTTATTCAATATCCTCTATATATTATGCTGCATGGTTTCCCCCTTATTTTTTTTTCAAACATAAAACAAAACTTAAGTAATACAGTATGACTGTTTAGTATTTTTGAAACTGTTATAAATGCCAAAATTTATAATGTATTGATTGTTTCATAATGAGTTAATTAGGCCAATTAAGCTGTTAGCTATAAAAGATATATTTATTATTATAATATTTGTCTTTAATCAGGATCAAAGTACTGAAGTTACAATCAAGTTTATTGAATTTACCAGTTTTCAGCCCACAATGATGCCCAGTTACTGGTTTTCCGTGGGTTGTTCTGGTCAAAATAATTATTTTTAATTCCCAATCCCATCTGAGCATGAAAATCTAAAACTAAAATTATATTTAAGGAGATGCATTTTGTGTTATTGTACAATAACATATATATTTGACAATCACTTACACAGTATTGCTATCCTATTGTCAATCTTTAAATGCTGACTTAAATATTTAGAGATATATTTTAATAAATATTCAGCTTTTCCCAAAAATTTTCACAGTACATTGTACCTTTTTTTTTTTTGGTGGGGGGGGGGGGGTGGGAATAGTAATGCATCACAAGAGAGAGAGACTTTGAGAGAATACAAATAAAGATTGGTCACTCCAAGGTCATTAGGGTCCTAAGTATTTCTTAATTTTAAAAGATATTTTTATATAAGCTATATTATAATAATCAGATGATAAATTCAGACCAGACATCTTGAATTAACGTTTCAATAGGGATGGGGTATTAATGTATTGGACAGTTTTTTTAATAAAAATATTCTAATGATGAGAAAATACATTTTTATATAAAAATTTTCATTGCCTGTTTTATTATGGATGCTTTAATGGATGTTGACCACTGGATTATGAATGATTGACTTTGCAGTGGACAGTAACAATTATGTATTGACAGGCAAATATCTGACCGCTGGTCAGTCGAGATCAAGGTGACATTTTGTTCCTGGCAGATATTGATTATAATTATTTAGTAATCATTTGGATCTACATTTGTTTTGTTACATTGTTTACATTGGATTGATATTGACTAAGTGAATCATACTATATTATTATCATAGTTTAATTAAAGCCTGAATGTAAAAGGGTATTCCTCATAGATTTGTCAGCTAAGTTACATGTATGTTATCATAATTATATTTGTATATAATTTTATCAGAAAATGAAAACAAGTTGTAGTTGCAGATCTATGTAAAAAGTGTAGTCAAACTTGTTTATATTGTACATTATATTGTCTGAGTCTGTCAAACACAATTTATGGTGAAGAATGATGCTGTTGTTATTATTTACGATTTATTTAAGGATTATTTACGATCGCCAATCAAATGAATACTATAATAATAAAGAACATCAAATTTTGCAATATTCTTAATTTATCCAATTTTATAAGAAAATTAGTGGATACAAGCAAAAATCGAAGAGATTGTTATGAGAAGCAAATTCCTGTTAGGCAATAAAAACTATCAAAAGTTAAATATGAATTATGAAAATTGCATTTATTCGAATGGAAACATCTGTAGGGCATCAGGCAAGCCCTTGTTGTAATAAAAGTTTTTCTTATTCTATTAATTTAAGTCATTGTTTATGCACAGATAGACATTTTCATGTACAGGTACATGAAACTGCAACTGGACAGTTTCATGTTCTTAACCTGACTAAGGTGCATTGAATCTTAGTTAATGTCAGAAATGTACGCAAATAAAACAGAGAAAAATCTGGGGGTGTCATCGATTCAACCGATATCGTGTATCAACGATCTTTGTTATCTGATTCGATATCGATTCCCTTTTTTAAATATCAGATATCGAATGCACATATATTTCTAGTTAAAGAGACTTCAGCTTACAGGTTTTATAGAACTGATAGACCTGTTTACTGTCGCAAAACGTCAAAAAAAAAAAGCGACATATAAAGTTATGGAAGCCAGAAACATTTTTTTTTCTAAAATAAAAATGGAAATCAATGCCAAAGTTACCTCCCAGTGTCTCTAACGAATGCTGCCTAGTTTCGTTGTAATCTCACATGTCTGCTAAGTGGATGTCAAGACCCCTCAATTCAGATTTTAAAAAGGGAAAATGCCAAGAAAAATTTGTCAGTGTTTCTTTGTAAAAATTATGATTACAAAATGTTAAACTTTAATAATTTTTCAGGTTCTAAACACTCTAATTTGCCAATTAAACCCTGCTTAATTGGAACGGCAAGGACTGATCAGTAACTGCGTAATAGCAACAACAACAACTAAAGTAAAATTGAAAAGGCTTTAAACTTTATAGTTACTAGTCATTAGTTTTCATTTATAGCTATATGAAAAAATAAGAAACAAATTGTTCAGTTTTCATAGTTTATCTTTTTTGCATTTATCTAAATATAACTGCTTTGTCAGTGTCCTTAGGAAACATTTAAAAAGACTTGAAAGCTAAAATTTAGCCTGGCAATCGATATATCGCTGTATCGCCGATAATTCATTACCGATACAAAAATCCTTATCGATGACACCTCTAGAAAAATCTTTGGTATTTGAATTATATATAATTATATATGTTTTAATATTTGACATACATGAAGAACAAATTAATAATTCATCAAATTTAGAATGAAAATGAATTTTCTTGTACCTCTAAGATATTTTGCTTATATCAGCTGATTTTCTTATGAAATTGGGTAAATTCAGTGTCTCAGCCACAGCACTTAGTGTGCCATAAGAACTCTGTCAGACTATGTAGCTAGTATCTATAATGATAAAATGATGCAATGATCTCTAAAGATGTATGTTTGATAAAAACAGAACTTAATTATTTTACCATACATTGTATGCTTGCATATTCTTTCATTCCAGTTTGATAAATGCATTCTTTCTATATGTAAGAAAACTTTAAAGGTTATTTGAAAGCCACCTGCTGATGTATTTATAATGTTATCTGCATTCCATCTAGGCCAAACAATATTAAACTGGATGCTAATTGATAGATACAATGTTTAGTGACATTTTTGTGAATGTGTAGTACAGTACAGTCAAACATGTGTTAAAGACAACCACATGCTCCACCAGAAAAAGACTCAAAGTTTCAAGGTGTGACATTAAAGCCAGCAAATTCAATTAATTAATCATATTCATATAAAAGTGGATGCTTATAGATAGGCAAACTTCCTCAGTTTGTCTATCTATAAGCATCCACTTTTATATGAATATGATAATAGATTAATTTATTGAGAATTAAGAATATTTGGGGTTTTCCCAGCTAATCCATATTCACAAACAAACACACAGTTACAGCTTCAAAAATAAGTGCAACAGGTTGACTTGTCTATTGTGACAGGTAGAGAACCATGAAGCTATAATGTATACAGTCAAACCTGTGACAACCCTTACTAAAGACCACCCTGTGAATAAATGCCACTTGTCAACAACCATTCATTGAAAAAATAGAACAGAGTAACCTCCAAATAAAGACCACAATTGTCTATAAATGCCATGTTTGGTCTTGCTTTTGGATGTGGCCTTCAATTACATGTTTGACTGTATTTTTATCATTGATTATCACAGCATGCAGGATGATTATGTTGAATGATGATGGTAATTGTTAAATATTCTAATCTTTCTAGTGCTATTACCACTCACCATTTTTTTTCAAATGCTCTCAGGGACTTTGGATTTTAATTTGTTTGAGCTTTAGGTTGCAATGCAGCTAGAGGTTGTAGCTTCCCTTCACTCACTTATCCCATACTGCTGTGGGATTTGGATGTTGTCAGGGACTTTTTTCATGTCAGGAAGCTTTCCAGCTAGCTTATGGAGGGTCTGTGGTTGAAGACGACTCAGGCCTTAAATAATGCATGGAGGGGAACCTGAGGTAGTCTTCCACCAGTTAAGCTGCAGTGTAGACACTATTTAGACCTTTACTTGTTGGTTTGACTTAAAATCTAATGAAACAAACAAACAATTAGTATCCCTTTTATTTCTATCATAATCATCATCCCTATCATCATTATCATCATCATTGTCAACATCATCACCATCATCATCATCACTGTCAACATCATCATCATCATCATCACTGTCAACATCATCATCATCATCATCATCACTGTCAACGTCATCACCATCATAATCATCACCATCATCATCATCACTGTCAACATCATTGCCATCATCATCATCACTGTCAACATCATTGCCATCATCATCATCATCATCACTGTCAGCATCATCATCATCATCACTTTCAATGTCATAACCATCATCATCATCATCATCACCATCATCATCATCATCATCACATTCAACATCATCACCATCATCATCACTGTCAATGGTATCACCAACATCATCATCATCATTCATTAACAAAAGCAACACTGTCTGTGTAAATATAGCTAATTATCCTATTAGTATCATCTTAAGTACAAATTGTATTTAACAGTCTTGTTTTAAATGATTGACAAAAGTATGTGTAACATGGGGTAATGTTTATGATATGGCTTTTGAATTTGATTCAATTTAAAAGTGTTTATATAAATATTGTTGAAATATTGGCATTAAACTAATGACTAAAGTTTCAAAGAATAAAAATGTAAAAATTCCCCCAATGTGACAGGTCAAAGTGCCTCTGGGATAATTTGTGCATGCAATTCTTTCATCTTAACTTATCAACTTTATCTTGACCTGTGAGTGGTTTTTCTTGATTTATCTACAAGAATTTACCATTTTTTCAGCACTACCCCATTGTTGGAATCTGTGTTGGAGATAAGGTGTGACAGAAGTAATTGGTTTCTTATAGAAGAATTGAGGAGATTACCTTCTTAAGGCCAAGCAAAATAAATATTACGTTGAACAAGTAATTCTTGGGCAGTGCAGCTAATCAAATTCTGTAGGAAATAAAATCTTAGGAGGCCTAATAATGCTGCTACAAGGTTTTCTAGTATGCTTAATTGTTTTCTGCGTTCTGCTCAATTTTGATCCCAGGACTGGCGAGAAAAGAAAGACACTAAAAAACATTACCATTTTTATTTTTCATTTTTCCATTAATATTTAGTATATGTATATGTTAATTTTTGTAAAAGCTCAAATCAGTATTAAAGAAGGACTTTTTCTGTTCAAGATTCCCAGTAACAATCTCCACAGGTTTTAAATAACAACTTAATTGATTTGAGTTGCTGAAAATTATGTTTTGATATAGGGACCTCTTAAAAACTACAATAGATTATCCCCAAATCTCAGGATTCATGGTGGGGTCCAATAGACCACCCCCTTTCTAAAATTCCTAGGGAAAACTATATTATTGCTTCCAAAGGATTTTTAGGTAATAGGTTATATAAGTAAAAGAGATATATATATCAAAATTCTAGAAAAATTGGAGTAACTTTTTAAGAAATATTGTGAGATTTGTTGATATATTTTGGAAACATTTGAATGAGAATCGTTAACCGAGTTTAAGCTGGAATGCTTAGTACACAAAATGGTTCTGTATCTCTGCATTGAATCATAAAATAGTGTTTCAATTTATTCTAAAATGAAAAGTTGATTTCTATAACGGTGGCTAACACTGTTAATTCATTAACCAAAAAATGATTTCATTTATAATTGAATTCCACCCAATGTGAATGATGAAATAATTATACCTGGAATAAAACATTAAATAAATCGCTGAATTTGCTTATTTCACTATAATATTGAAGGCAATGAAGGTTATAATTAAGACACATTTTCATGAGTATCCTTCATAACTTAGGTAGTTTTAATTTAAGGGTAGATTTTTAGATTCAAAATTTTTAATTTTATGGGGCCCATAACTCAAAAATTTTTGTATTTTAAAATTACTTTCTGAGAAAGAATTTGAACAATTCTGGAACTATTCTTTCTATTATTTGTTTATAAGTTTTATAATTTTAATATTTTTTTTATAATTTTGTTAATTTTGTTTTTCAGAATCAAGCTGAATGTAAAATTTTTATTGATTTTTTTTTCAGGTTACTATTTTTGTTCTGTGGTTGAAGCTCCTTAAAATGTTGATGCTAGTTTAATCAAATGATCATTTAATTAGGCTTTTTCTTATTAGATTTGGGATTTGTGATTTCTCTAAAGAAGATGCTTAATTAGGTTACCATATATTACATGATGTTAATATCCTCAAAAAGGTCAAAATGTTAACAAAAGGTCATCTATATATTGTTCATGAGAAAACAATTTTATGTTTCAGTATAAGCATAGCTAAATCACATTTCTTGAAGAGTTCTTGAACATTGTTCTTAATTGAATAGTTCATCAACTATTCTGACAAGAAAAAGAGAACTATTCAAGAAATACTGTACTTAAACTGTTCAAGAACAGTTTTTAAAAACTCTTGAAGAATTATTGAAGAGTTCTTGAACATTTTAAGAGAAATTCTTGAACAATGTTCTTGAGCAGTGCAAGAACTTTTCCTGAACACTCTTGTTATTTTCATTGGGGCCTGAGAATACTGCACTGTAACCTGTTTGGTGAAAAAGACATGACCATTCAAGTGACCAGCTCTGCTCCCATTTAGCCAATTAAAAGTTGCCAAATAAGTCCATCACCACAATCAGGTAAAACTGGCGTCACTTTATAAGTACATGTACAGCAATAATACTGTGTAATGTCAATGTATCACATTGCTAAGAATCAATGTCATGTTAGTGAAGGCAAGGCCAAGTGGCTAAAGAATCAGACTAGTAATCAAATGATTGCTAGCTGCATGGGTTTAAACCCCATCAGGGGTAAGTCGTTGTTTCCTTGAGTAAGAAACTTTACATTTATAATTCATTGCTCAGACAGGTTGGTTGCAGCAGCGGTTTCATAAATGTGTCTGTAAGCTTATAAAACTTCCTATACACAGTCAAACTAATATAAATTCTGTATAAACCAGGAAAAAAATTCATGCCATTGAAAGGGTTAATATTAAACATTTTATTCACATTTATCTCTAGAAAACCTTCACATACGAACCCAATAAATACTAATGTACCAGTATAATTATCAGAGTGGTAAAAATCATATAAACATTTTCCCTGTTGAAATATAAGTATATAATCATAAACATGTACATACATTTGCATTTTGAAAATGTATTTCAAAAACAATTTCTAGAACAATTGCTGAATAAAAAAGATTTATAATCGTAATGGCATTTGGGTCTCAGAAAATGAATTATCTTTTTGCATGTGACAAATAATTTAATTTTTGTTTAAAAAACACTAGATAATTGTCAAAATGTACTTTCTCATCAAATTCTGAAATTATTTTGAAACACTATTGGCTTTCTATGTTATAAATTTGCCCAGATTTTCCATTTGCTACTCTGAAAGTTTTATTTTGTATGAATTGTAAGATGAAACTTCCACTGATCAAGAAGAGAATGGTGTTCTATATTAGAGAGATAATTTAGCTCAAACTATTTTAATATTGGCGGAAAACATACTTAATTGAATTTTTTCTAACAAACATATGAATATTTTTCCGTTATTTTCCTCTGGAAAAGGAATAATGTTTGTTTTTTCTTTTCTCACTCTTGTTACAATAAACTTCTAACTTCTAACTTGTAATTAACTATACATAAGGGTTTCTGGTTTGAATGTGTAATCTCCTTTTTTTGTTATTTCCTTAAATACCACCCTCAGACTGTCTCACATTTAAATGTCATCTTTGGAATTTGTCACACTTTAATACAACCCTCGGACTGTGTCACACTTAAATACCACCCTCGGACTGTGTCACACTTCAATACCATCTTTAGACTGTGTCACACTTAAATACCATCTTTAGACTGTGTCACACTTAAATACCATCTTTGGACTGTGTCACACTTAAATACCATCTTTAGACTGTGTCACACTTAAATACCATCTTTGGACTGTGTCACACTTAATACCACTCTTGGACTGTGTCACACTTAAATACCACTCTTGGATTGTGTCACACTTAAATTCGATCTTTGGACTGTGTCACACTTAATACCACTCTTGGATTGTGTCACACTTAAATACCATCTTTGGACTGTGTCACACTTAAATACCATCTTTAGACTGTGTCACACATAAATACCACCCTTGGATTGTGTCACACTTAAATGCCATCTTGAGACTGTGTCACACTTAAATACCACCCTCAGACTGTGTCACACTTAAATACCATCTTTAGACTGTGTCACACTTAAATATTGACCACCCTCAGACTGTGTCACACTTAAAGTAACCACCCTCGGATTGTGTCACACTTCAATACCATCTTTAGACTGTGTCACACTTAAAAACCACCCTCAGACTGTGTCACACTTAATACCACTCTTGGATTGTGTCACACTTAAAACCACTGTCAGACACTGTCACAGATTTAGTTTCTTATACTATACAGCTTGTAAGCAATGCTTTTATTGTGTCAGTTGCCTGGCCACACAACAATGTTCTTTTCTTCTGAGACTTATCTCACCAATATTCTTGGCCTGTACAAGTCTTAAATATTAATTGGGCTTTCTATGTTGCAACATCATGTTTTGAACTAATCTTAATATCTTTTCTTTTCAGGGTCATAATCTGGCCAATCGCCTTTAATTTTCTCTGGCTAAAAGTTGATGGATTTTAGCAAAAAGGGTTAAGCTAAATCAAATTTTGTATATATAAATAGGAAAATTTAATAGTTCATTGTTTTCTTTTCATTTGAATGTTACAATTCTTTAAGTGTCTGATCGAGTTTGTAATCATATTTTAGAGGGTTAATCAGTGCTGGGGAAAATGAACATTTTTTTTTCCTGAGCTTAAACATCTGCAGAAGCACAAGGTAGCATTTAAAGTGTGAGCCACAGGGAGAGGGTCCATTCCCTTGACTGCAGATGTTGATACACGAAAGTTTTATGTATCAAACTTTATATAATTACTTGTTGGAATGCAAATTTCAAATATTTTATCAAAATGATAAGACCTAGATTAATGAATCATTGAATTAAAAACACTTGAAGACTCAATTAATATAAAATATTATTTTTTATCTGAAAAAAAAAAATCATAATGAGAATTAAAACAGATTGTTACCCAAACCATGTGATAATTGGTAGAATTTTTGTGTTTTTATGGCACATCTGACACAATTTAGATCATATGGCACCGAAACAGGAAAGATGTTACAAAATTAAAGCAAAACCAGGGGTCAAAACCACTTCACCAACTGGAGCTAAGAGATACAATTTTTAAGGCTCCAGTAAATTTTTGACTTGACTTAACTTGAATAAAAACCCATTTAGTCACCTCTTACGATCAAGCAGAGCTGTAATTCTGAAACCCTAAATAACGGCAGCATCTCAGCCACAAGGGGGAGAATTTCATGTAATCAATTGTTTTTTTAATAAACATCATTTGTTTCACTCAAGGCAACAATAATTCCCTATATCATCAAGATCAGCCTCCATTTAAACAATAACAAAAAAATTAAATTAATTTAAAGGATTCCAGATAAAATTTATCATTGATTTGGGAAATTTTCTTGATCTGAGATAATAATTTTCCTGAAATTCCAATAAATGTTTTTTTTCTTTCCATAACAATAATGATAAAAGATTTTTGTATTATCAGAAATTTTTCTGCTGGGGGTTTAATTTATGTCGCACCTACAGAGTAAAGGTCATATGGTGACTGTGGGGTGCCCCCAGGTCAGTGTGCATTATTTTAGCAGGTTTAGAGTTATTGAAAGTTATTTCTTTCTTATGGGAGAATAATGTTGATCTATTTAGTTTGAATTTATTTTATTTTGATTGTGTTGGGAGCTATTAATCTTATTGAAACACTCTTAGGAACCAACCAGTACTAATTAAGCAATGAATGAAAAGTTTCTTGCTCATATTATACCGGGGGGGGGGGGGGGGGGTGGGGGGGGGTTGCAAGTGTAACAACTGCTTGCCCCTTTAAACAGGGTTTCAACCCATACAGACATACAGACAGCAATCCTTATGCATTAACCACTCGGCCACGCCGCCACTCTTATTCATTTCTATGATCGGATTTGCAAGATTCAGAAGTTTAGGTAAATTGCATTTTCTGCTTAACTGTTGAAAACAGGTGTTTATTATATCTATTCGCCAAAACCTATATACATGTATATTAAAAAATTTAACCAAAAAAATATCATGTTGGATCAAACTGTATTAATTGAAGGTTTTGTTGCTCATTGAACATTTAAGTAAATTCTTTCTATCACAGGAACATCAATGTTGGTTTGGGAGTTTTCCGCCAATTTGCACTCGGTTCTTTTTTTTGTCAGACAAGGTTTGTTTCTAAATGATAATTCATCTGATTGCGTGTATCAAATTAAACTTGAAAGAATGTGTTCAGTTTGATTGGGATTATAGAGATTTTTACCCCCCCCCCCCTGTTTGTATTTGTATTGATGAATCTAAAGTTAAGCATGAAAATGTTTCATGGCCTTTATTTAGGTGTGCAAGTCTGTAAATTATAAAGAAAAAATGTACATGTATATTAAATGATTAATTACTTACAACAACATGCACTTGTTTAGGAGAAGAACTGCATAATACACTTAAGTCTGCTATTCAAGTAAATTTTATAATTGTATAAACATGTTTGTTTGATTAGGTTTTACGTCACACCGACACACTATAGGTCATATGGCGACGCTCCAGCTTTACTGGAGGAGCCCTTCTGTGCATTATTTCGGGCACAAACGGGCACCTGAGTAGAACCACCGACGTTCCGTAAGCTAGCTTGATAGCTTCTTCACATGAAAAAATCCAAAGTTCCTGTCGGGATTCGAACCCAAGGCGATGAGGGTCAAGTGGTTTGAAGTCAATGACCGTAACCACTCGGCCACCACATCCGCCCCGTATAATCAAGTATATTAAAACTGGATATAATTTCTAGAAAGATAATATATATTGTATTTTTGAGGGAAAGGAAAATGAAGAAAATAAATCTTAAATGTGAAAAGTTTACTGTTGTATTAAGCGTGACTCAAGTCATGGTGAACAGGTGTCGTAAAATTGTATAAAAATAAAAGTAAACTGATTAAAATCATTTTGAAGTTTTGCTGAATGAAGTATAGACATTGAAACCAGTGTTTTACTAATTGATTTCTTAATTGACTTTGTTTGAATGCAATGCATTATGAATGGCTAGGCTGTATGCTGGTGACTTTAATTAAAGCAGCATGCCTCCAGATTCGTGCGAATTATTCAAGAAAATTTTTCAAAATGTATTTAAAAGAAAAATATTTGTCAATTGAATAAAGAAAATAATTAACATATTGCAAACAGCACTTAAAATCTGTGAATTTTACCAAAAAGTTCAGAATATGCAAAAACAGCTCTTACTGCAGTAATTCATGCAGTAGAAATATGGTGATAAATACTGCAAAATCAGTCATTTTACAACATTGTTATATCATTTCTTTAATTATGAGTATTTTTACTTTTTTCAAAATTTCATTACATTTTTCTCAAGATTGATTTTCTTGAAATATTTTGGCTCATCTGGAGGCATGCAGCTTTAAATCTTAAGTAAATCATAATATACAATGTATTATAAATATAGATCTGTGTACTCATGAACTTTTTATTCCTGAACTTTTTTATTCACAAACTGCTTATGAACTGAATATTCATGAACTGGTTATTCATGAACTTATTCCTGACATGTTCATTCATGAACTGTTAATTCATGAACTACTTATTCATGAATTATTTATTTATTAACTGCTTATTCATTAACTGTTTATTCACAAATTGTGTATTCATGACATGTTGTTATGCACAACATACTGCCAGGTAGGTGACTCATGAACTTTTATGTTGTTTTTATGAAAAATTTAACATTCATGGACGTTGAATGTAAGTTTCTTAGAGCTGTCATTGATTCAGCCAAAGGCATATCGTCGATATATCGATATCGGATTACAAATATCGACGATTCACCGATGTATCAATATATCATTTATCTGTATTTCATTTTCATACATATCTGTATGTTTTTAGTAAATAACACCTTATGTACATGAACTTATATTGTGTTTTGTTTATAAATGTTTTTCTCTGATCACATTTTGCATATAAGTGCTATGAAATATGTAAATTATCAAATAAATACAAAACTGTGTATAAAATGTGGTTATTTATTTACTGGCCGCTATAATCCACATACACCATTACACCAAGCAAAACTCTTCAGTGACTAAAGTTACAATATGCATTATGCAATCACTAGTTCACTTGACTAAACTGAGTTCAAACTTAACTGAATATTAATAAGAATGACTAGTTCACTTGACTAGAGTAGAAAAAAAACACATAAATTTTACAGAAATAACATCAAACTGGTTCATGCATGAGTTTTGTTTACAGTCAAGATGGGCTCTCAGATTTGTTGTATTGCCGCTAAATGGCATTGTCATACGGCAAATCTTACATGCGACTAGTTTTGGGTTTACCACCCCTTTGTCTTCAACGAATCCAAAATGTTCCCATACGGGACTTTACTTGGCATTTTTTGCTTTCTTTTTGTCTACAATTTTTATGTTGTCGGCCATTTTTACCGGTTGCTAAGATATGGGCACAGACTAGATTCTAGACATTCATGAATGATGACCTTCAAATCAAAGGACAGTTGATTTAGTACTATCGGGTTTTTATTTTAAAATATAATATAAAAATTTTGATTGTCTTGTTTATATAAATTATAATGATTTCATTTTTAACACAAACAAATTTGTTTGATTCCGAAGTTCGAGTACAGCCACCATATAGTAGTTGTCCATTAATTTGGGCATTGAATTAGCGACGGCATAGTTATAGACATGTCCTTTTGACAGGGCACCTGTTTCTGTTTATGTTTCGAGTAAATTTTCGTGATTCCTAGACCTTTTAATACTTAATGAAAGTATCGATTTTTTAAATTTTAAATCGATAATCGATCGACAAAAAAATATCAATGATACATCGATATCGCTTCTATCGATGACAGCTCTAAAGTTTCTGCTTTGCTTGTTATTTATAAATCAATTAAACAATTACATTTCTTTGATACAATGATATCTGCAAAATTGTCCATCTGTGGCATTAATGCATGCATTTTTCAAAGGAATGTTTGAAGATTGATGATTGATGACCTATGTGTTAATTGATATACATTTGTACTAGTGAAATTAATATAGCGAAAATGCAGTGATATTTGATGTTCATGGGCGTTTTTAAAAAACTCTCAAAGGTTGTAGGTCAAGGTCATGAAAGGGACTCTTATGGCATCAATTCTAGTTTATTTGATGCATAAAACCAGTAAGTCTTGTATTTTGTATAACTGCATTATCTGCATTAATAGAATACTTAATATTGTAAATGCAATTTGTAATTGAATTTCTATTGGAGACAAATTTATGTAATTGTTATTGCTTACGTTAAAGTCTTAAGTCTGAAGCCAGGTGTATCTTAAGACATCAAAAAGATGAGTGACAGGGGGCCTCCATGGCTGAAAGGTTTAGGTTACTATCTTAAGAACCACTGATCCTTCACTGCTTTGGGTTCAAACCCTGCGGGGGACTGCTAGGTTCACAGCTGTCATATGTGAGGAAACTATCCAGCTTCCTTTTATACATGGAAGGTTGGTGATCTGCTTGAAATATGGAACAATGGGGGCACCTGTCACCTGTGTCCCTCCACCAGTCATGCTAGAAAGTCTGAGTGACAATTTGGCACCATAGTGCAGTAACAAGTTAACTCCTATTAAATTATATAAGGAGTTTATCTGTTGCACTAATATGACCCATTGTTACCCTTACAGTGTTGATTTATCACTTAAAATATTTATAACTTTAAATACAAGGAAATGGGGAAAAAAATGATAATATTCTTCTGAAATTGTAAATTTCAGTATTGTTTGTTAATTGATAATTAAAACAAGATTTTGGAATGAAAACATGAGTGCAACTTCTTGATTCAGGTAAATTTATAATATTATAGCAGAGGTGATTTTTTTTTAGACTTTAATTAATTTGTGAAATTATTATTATGGGTCATCATTGAGAACTTTTTTTATAACTGGTTAAAATATATTAATCTATTACTAACCAGGGACCCCCTGTGTCAATATATGTGTTTTTTGACAAGGGGAAATTTTTTGACAAATGATACAATTTTAAATTTGTTGTATGGACATAATATTATGTAAATAAAAAGGAAGTATCTGTTGCAAAATTTGTTAATTGTGCAGGATGTCATGTTACCTAGAGTGGTTTTATTTGACAGGTGATCTGTAATTAAATATGAAATATGACCAAAATTAAAATTCTTGAAATGAAAATGTCGAAAAAAAATTATGAGTCATACGGTGTCAGAAATTGTATAATTATAATCATGATTAACTGAAATAATAAATTTGTCTTTAGTTGTTTGTTATTTCCTGAAACATATTGTTATAAATATAAATATATAGATTTTCTGACTTTGATATTGTCCTTCCTGGCATGCAGAAGAAATAAAAGTTAAATTTTAAATTGCCTCCAGAAAAACTTGTTTTAAAAATTTTGTAATTTTAATATTATGTTGCTGTTGTGTAATTGTTTAAATTTGTATGAATATTTCATATTAGTTGACATTTAATTGCCTGCAATTATTATCTTATTTTCTTTATTTTGTGTCACATTTTGATTTCAGTTTAATTTTGATACATTTTGTTATTTTTACTTAGATGTTATTGCATATATGTATTATTTGACAATGTTTGAATTAGTAATATGTGACTATATTGATTTTAATCTTTGGCAAATAAATTTTAAGCAATGATATATGAAATTGTTTTAAAGATGAAACAGTAATGACTTTTTAAGATATAAAGCAGGATTGCGAAATATGTTCCTGCAAATGATAGTAATATTTTTTAAGTCCGCCTTCTGGAACTATAACCTGAGTACCAATGTCATACCAGCAAACATTGTTTTAACCTAAAAGCAAAATCTGCATGAAACGCACAATTTCTAGTTCAAGAGGCAGGAGCCGTTGTCAACCACCATGCCACAGTGTGTCCCCCTTCATTATAATCCATATTTAGCCTTCAAAGATGTCCCATCAATTCTATTGTGATGTCCCCAAATATCTAATTGACCTTTCTGAATGAATTATGTCCCTAGCATTTTGACCCACATGAATTATTTGTAGCCGAGGATCAGCAATAATCTGTTGGGATTGCGGGACCATCTGGGCACCGAAAAAGAAGACAATCGGGCAATTTTGGCAGCTAATTATTGGCTTTATTTCCTAGATTACAGGCAAGATTTATGCTAATGAAGTTTGTTTGTGGATGATTTGTCCGGATATGTCAAGAAATATAAAAATAATCAGTGATTTATAGTAACTATTAAGCCAAGAAAATAGGGAAGAAACCTCTTTTTCAGAAATTTGTTTTAGAAGTCAAACAAATAACTGTCAATGTCAGGGGAAAAGAATTTGCTTTACATCCGTTCATGACGTTGTAGTATAGTAGTGTGTAATGTTGACAAATAACTTTAAAAAGTGAAAATATTAATGATATAATATTAGCATTACTTCAATCAGACACCTCCTAGACACATTTTAGAACTAATAACATAAATGTAGCAAATATGAGTCTGATGACATAAATCTATAAAATATATGTCTGATAATATATCTAGCAAACATGAGTCTGATGATATAAATGTAGCAAATATAAGTCTGATGACATAAATGTAGCAAACATAAGTCTGATGACATAAATCTAGCAAATATAAGTCTGATGGCATAAATGTAGCAAACATGAGTCTGATGTCATAAATCTAGCAAATATAAGTCTGATGACATAAATGTAGCAAACATAAATATAGTGACATAAAACTAGCAAACATGAGTCTGATATATTAAATCTAGTAAACTTAAGTCTAATAACATAAATCTAGCAAATATAAGTCTAATGACATAAATCTAGCAAACATAAGTCTGATGTCATAAATCTAGTAAACGTGAGTCTGATGACATAAATATTGTAGCAAACATGAATTATAAAGATATAATTTTTAAAAGGAAACTTTTTCATGTGTACTGCATTTCACTGTTTCATATCATGATCAAGTTTTGTTTACTCTGTGTAACATGATCTATTATTTACAGTAAGTAAGACATTTAGAAAAGACTGATGTCAGTTTATTTGGATAGTTCGCTTACAAGTCAAACAACTTCTTGACTTTTGAAAAAGAAACCCCCTGTCTCTTTTAAACTAACAATGTTTAAGGACTTTAAAGTTGACAGACCCCAGGACAAAACTTGATATCTATAAAGACTGAAGGTTTTATCTTTTTATATGTGTTATTTTAGGGGGGAGAGGGGGTCATTAACCCAGTGACAGATGAGTAAATCTACCCATGATGTGAAAATGTTGTATCTTTATACCAAAGTGATTTCAATAGGTCACAATTTTTGTATAGGTAGATAAGTACATGATGGATAATGCTGTCACAGTCAACTGAGATATTTTTTGTAAAAAAAAGATTTTTGAAAAAGTGGCACAGAAATGATACGAGTATAATAATTGGCATAACTGAGGTAGAAAATAATATAGAATATTAGTAGAACTCATTTTTAAGTAAATATGGTGACTTGAGTGAAAGAGTCATCATACTCTTGAGTGTTTTGAACTTTTCACATGACATCAAGTGCCATTAATACAGCAGTTGCCATGAGTTTCATAGGGAAGGGTAACCCTGTTTTTTAGTTCGATCCTCGGGAGAAGCTTTGGTAGTTTAGCGCGGAGGAAGGTAGTCTAGTACTGGTGTAACTCTCCAGGAACGATAGTTAGGAAATTACCCGCCTATATGACTGAAATACTGTTGGGAAAAGGGCGTAAAATGAAACAAACAAACAAACAAACAGGTTTAATATGGAACTCCAGTATTTAATATTCATTATGGTTGTTTTATTTATTTTCAGAATAAATAATTTATTCACATTTTGTGTTTGGGATATACTAGAATAAATATTGTTGAAAATGTTTTGGGTTTTGACTCTGTCTCAACCTGTGAACCTACTTGTAACTAAATTCCTGTGTATACTATAATGATAAAGACTGCAGTTTTAAACTAAATATATAACTTTTAATGAGGAAATTATCAGTCTTCAATTTATTATAACAATTTTTTTTGTTTTAATAAAATTTGATTTTTGATAATTTATGAATCAATGAATTAAATAACAATTAAATGACTGTCCTGTATGATGACGTTAAACAGTTCTGTCTTAAAGGAACTCCACTGAGGTCCAAAAGCTTGAAAACATAAAATTTAAATTTCTTACAAAGCTAGATCAATTGGGGCACTTCAAACTGAAAGATCTGCAAAAGATAGAAATATACTCAGAATAGATTGAAAATCATATTTTTGTGCTATTTAAACCTGATTTGAGTGAAGAGGGTTGCAACGCTTTTCAATTTGAATCATTTTCACAATTAGAATAATCTGGAAAAGGGAGTGAGCAATTGATCTGAAATTTTGCATGCAAGCTACATACTAAAGAATAATATTAAATCTTGAAAAATTATTTCCATGGCAGTCCTGTGATGTCTAAAAATCCTCAGTGGAGTCCCTTTAAAAAACCCAATTTATTTACAACTATGAAGTATCATTAAGTGTATTAAAATTGCCTCCCTTTAAATCAATATTTGCAAATTTTTGAAGTAAGAAGAAAATGAGAAGAAATTTTTCAAGTGCTTTGTTATTATAAAAATGTTATGCAAAATCTTGAGCGTGTAAAAATATTTATATAATGTAACGTGAACACCCATAAAACATAATTGTATATGATTTGGATACATCATTGTAATTTATGCATTATCACGGCTCACCGAATGTTAGTGCATAATATTTCGCATTTTACGGGTTTTATACAAGGTATTTATACTGCTGAATACAATTTTTATCACCCAAGACTTGATCCAGGTACGAAATGATACTTGCAATGTAAAAACAGAATAATTTAAAGAAATTTGAGAAATTGAGATCGTCATGATTCGTAATGTTTTATTATTTTATAATCAGCATAAAAAAATAGCATAAATTTTAGAAAGGAAGTATATATAAAACATAATAATTGAGCCGAGTCATGACAAAACCAACATAGTGCATTTGCGACCAGCATGGATCCAGACCAGCCTATGCGGATGTGCAGGCTAGTCTGGATCCATGCTGGTCGCAAACCCATTACGTTGGATTTGTCATGACGCGGCTCATATCTTGATATGATTGCTCGTTCCAGTGGTCATGGACAAATATTATGTAAAGCATTATATTTTCATGTTTTTGACCTACTTTATTTAAAAGTTTTCATAAATAAACAGTGCTATGATATAAGTCTTTGAGAGGCTGTCTCAAAACCACTTGCCCCTCACCCCTGTGGGTTCAAATCCTGACAGGTACATTGGATTCTTTAATGTGAGGAAGCTATCCAAGCTAGCTTATCAGGAACGTTGGTACTTCTACTCAACTGAAATATTGCAGGGAAGGGCATCTGAGGTCTTCCTCCAACAGAAAAGCTGACAAGTCGCCATATGACCTATACTGTGTTGGTGTGATGTAAGACCCAATCAAACAAAATTCTCAAAATTTTTTTGGTATTGATTTTGTTAAATTAATAGTTTCCAAAAATAATACGCCATTTGCCGAGTAGGTCCATGCAGTCTGACCAGCCTTATTACTGTTTAAGTTGCTCGAAATCCTTTAAACCTTGAATTGACTGTTACAAATTCAAAGCAGGGTTCAATTCCATTAAAGGTATACTCAGCAGATTAATGATTTAGGCTCAAGACCGTTTTTCCTATGTCAGTTTGACTTTATACAAAACTATGATGATTACATTCCTTAAATAAGTTTAAATATAGCACATTTTTTGTGACGAAAGACTTACTCCGGAATTAAAGATATTTTGGGTTTTCCCAAGCTAATCCATAGCTGCTAACAAACTTTTACAGTTACAGGTTCGAAAATAAGCGCAACAGGTTGACTTATCTGTTGTGATGGGTAGTCCACCGTAAAAAACTACGGATTTAAGCTGAGGAAGTTAACCACATTTCTGGAGTTTGGGATAACATCTTTTCTTTTAAAATAACTTTGTATTAAGATGCAGTATCATGTAGGTAAGCTCTTGGTGAATGAAATAATCTGCAGGAATGTGCATTTGCCATTCTTATTTTCTCTTTATCAATGGTAGTATTACCCAACCCATGGGAACTTAGGTCTGATTGTAATGTAGGAGACTGGTTATCTTGTTAAATGAGTAATAGTGAGACAATTAATCTGTAAATGGTGTCACAGTCTATTGTTTTTGACTGGTTATCTTGTCAAATGTGAAATAGCTAGACAATTAATTACAGAATGGTGTCACAGTCTGTTGTTTTTACATCATTAAAGCAGGTGTAACAGTAAACAGTAATGAGCCAGTATAATTATGTAATATGTCTTTAAATGCGTCAATTCTTTGAATTCCGATAAGTAAAGAGTGGAACTCAGAGTCCTGGGAAGAATGCTCAATAAAATTGATATCTGTGGGAGTTTAAACAGGTACATCACTGTGTGTAAATTTGCTCCTCCAGCTCAATATTATAACAGTGCAAAAAGAGTAATTACAACTACCTGATTTCAGAGGATTTTAATGTATGCAACAGAGATAATTTTTTATAAGTTATCACTTATCAAAGAGTGTATAATGATTGTTACTCAGAGAAATAACTTTAATATGAGATACAATTAATGTAAATATAATTATATATTATAGATAATGATAAAGAAATTGACCTTTATTTATGATAACTGCATGATAAATCACTAAATACTGTATATATCCAACAAAATCATAACTCTGAAGGTTTTTTTTCACTGGTTATGAAAGCGTTTTTTTGTTTTTTTTTTTTTAAAGATTCTTTACCAATGGATACATGAAACCTTACACCATACTTCAGTTGACTTCCTACCTAATGCACCATAAAATTTACTGTAACAATACTGACAGTAACAGTGGGACAGTATGAACCCAATAATCTTTGACATAAACATTGTTTTTTATTGTTTCAAGGCCCTATTACTTTAATGTTGGTTATTTTGCTAAAATAATTTTATCAACTGTTCCTTTGCACTTCCATTTTCTGGAAATGTTGAATCTTTGTGTTAATTTACTTATAATAAAATTTGCATGAAAGTTACATTGTCCTATAGTTTACAAAATCAAATTTTTGTAATCTTGGAACAGATTTTTTTTCTAATTTTTTTATCATGACCGATTTTTTTGTCTTTGTATTTCTAAGATTATATCTTAAGCACATTACAGAGTGATTTAGTTGCACCAAAATTACAGCCCTTTAGCTCCTGAGTTACAGCCCTTTAGCACCAGAGTAACAGCCCTTTAGCATCAGAGTAACAGCCCTTTAGCACCAGAGTTACAGCTCTTTAGCACCAAAGTTACAGCTCTTTAGCACCAGAGTAACAGCCCTTTAGCACCAGAGTAACAGCTCTTTAGCACCAGAGTTACAGCTCTTCAGCACCAGAGTTACAGCTCTTTAGCACTAGAGTAACAGCTCTTTAGCAACAAAGTTACAGCTCTAGAGCACCAGAGTTACAGCTCTTTAGCACCATAGTTACAACCCTTTAGCACCAGAATAACAGCCCTTTAGTGCCAGAGTAACAGCCCTTTAGCACCAGAGCTACAGCTCTTTAGCACGATAGTTACAGCCCTTTAGCACCAGAGTTACAGCCCTTTAGCACCAGAGTTACAGCCTTTTAGCACCAGAGTTACAGCCCTTTAGCACCAGAGTTACAGCTCTTTAGCACCAGAGTTTCAGCTCTTTAGCACCAGAGTTACAGCTCTTTAGCACCATAGTTACAGCTCTTTAGCACCATAGTTACAGCCCTTAAGCACCATAGTTACAGCCCTTTAGTACCATAGTTACAGCCCTTAAGCACCAGAGTTACAGCTCTTTAGCACTATAGTTACAGCTCTTTAGCACATAGTTACAGCTTTTTAGCACCAGAGTTACAGCTCTTTAGCACCATAGTTACAACCCTTTAGCACCAGAGTAACAGCCCTTTAGTGCCAGAGTTACAGCCCTTTAGCACCAGAGCTACAGCTCTTTAGCACAAGAGTTACAGCCCTTTAGCACAAGAGTTACAGCCCTTAAGCACCATAGTAACAGCCCTTTAGCACCAGAGTTACAGCCCTTTAGCACCAGAGTTACAGCTCTTTAGCACCAGAGTTACAGCTCTTTAGCAACAGAGTTACAGCCCTTTAGCATCAGAGTTACAGCCCTTTAGCACCAGAGTTAAAACACTACCACTAGAGTTACAACACTTTAGCACCAGAGTTACAGCTTTTTAGCACCAGAGTTACAGCCCTTTAGCACCAGAGTTACAGCTCTTTAGCACCAGAGTTACAGCTCTTAAGCATCAGAGTTAAAGCCTTTTAGCACCAGAGTTACAGCTCTTTAGTGTAATATTGAAAATGTTGAGAAAAAAATGGGTTATTATTTAATTTTACCCATGAAATATGGTGCTATATCAGTCAAATATATTTCATATTTTTTAAAAATAAATATGAAATATAAATATGAAAGAGGGCGGAGTCAAAACTCCGTACTGGCTCGTGAAAATATGTGGCATTTTATCATGTTTCGTGAAAATATATTCCATATTTCACGCAAACGAAAAAATATCCTCTTATTATTCTTCTTACCCTGAATGTGTTAAATTTGTGTAATGGATTATGCCCTGCATTGAATTAAGAATAATTCATTCAATGTTTCATGGATTTCAACATAAAATTTTTAATTTTTTTTTAAAAATTGAGCTTCCAACATAAATTTTAAAAGTACAGAGCCTCAGAAGACTCAAATATCAGTTAAAACAGTTAAACTTCATTATCTTCAACAATAAAAGTACATAATTTTAAATGACTCAAGTTTCTCCTTAGCTAAGTTGAGTACCATGCAAACAAAATCATATGGATCATCGGTCAGGTTCTACTCAGGTGCGTTTGTGCCTGACATAATGCATGTAAGGGCACCTAAGGTCTTCCTCCACTAGTAAAGCTGGAACGTTGCCATATGATTTATACTGTGTCGGATTGACGTAAAACCCAATCAAACAATCAAACAATTATATTGAGTACCATGCAAATATATACAAGAAACAAAACAAAAATTTTGTTGGCCTGATATAACCTTTACAAGGTGTATCCATTCTTTAAATAGATATCCTTTTACGGCTTTTGTTATGTAATTGATTTGGGAGGATATAAATCAAGGGGAATAATAAAGATACTTGTGTAAACGTCAACTTTCATTAATTTTACATGTCAAAGTAGAAAATACAAAACTTGATTTATAGGAATTACTACAGTGTTTTGATTTGATCAGGCATGAGTCGGGAAATGAAAATTATTTTTTAACAGGCTTTATAATTGAAAGATTTTGGTGCAGTTTTTTTTTTAAAAGTTTTTATTTGTATTCATACAATAGGCACCCCCTCCCTCTCTCTATATATACTTTATATACCCTCGTCCCCCCTCAATTTAAGATTTCAAATGTTGACTTTGTTACTTTTTGTCCTTGAATTTATTTTCAGCTTTTAAATAGTTTTGGCTTATATATAAACTATCATATCTGTGTATCTTGCAGAGTTGGATTATTTATCATATTATAATTATAAATTCAATTTTTATATACACCATTGTTTTTTTATTTCAATTTTAAGATTAATCATTTAATTATCAAGAATACACACTATTATAACACACCCTGTTATATATTGTTTTGAAGGACAAATTTAAAACACTCATTTTGTTGTCAACAATTCTGTTTATAGGGGGGGAATTAGGCAGCATGTAAAAAAAAAGCATGTGAAATTTATGTTGACATGTAAAAAAGTTTAATGAATGTAACATTCAATATGAAATAATAAAATATATAATACATTGAAATATTTTTGGTTGACATTTAAAGTAAGTCTGTCTGAGTAATTGTGATTTCTAATATTTTTTTTACAAATATATATGCCTACTGCAACAGGTTAAAATTCAGGCCAACATGAAGTTTGAATAGATGTTATCCAGAATTCAGCTAATATGGTTTTTTTCCTTATCTGTGCAGCCTTTAAGCCGTGTCAAACCACTGGGCCTTTGCACCTCTCATACTTGTGGCAAGGCTGGCTTAAATACTGGTCATTAAATGCTCAAAAATGTATTACTGTAATCACAGACAAACAAGTGCTGGTAGAAAATCCCATAAAAAACACCAAGTTATTATCTGACACCTCATTAAGATTGTACCATTAATGATACATTCCACAATATTGTACAGTGATAACTAGAGGTTAGCCACATCTTATATGTTTTTATTACATTCATGTGGTTTATAGGTATACCAAATACTTTTTCAAGTATAGGTTATAATTTTTTATGCTATCAAAGAGAACTGATTGCATGGTATCATGGTTGGGTTACCTTTTGCTGTGTGAATTCACATAATAATAAGAATTGTGATAAATAAAATTTGTTCAGTTCTGTTTTCAACAAGTGCAATAAAGAAATTAACAAAGAAATGTAAAAAAATTATGAAAAAAAAAAATTGTAATATATCAGTTTGTATGAAATTGTTGTTGTAAAAAGGCAGTTTCTTTACGGATGACCCCACTGCGTCGAGGTTATACTATACAGTCATGTGTATCAGGTGTTGTTATTTAGTTGTGTTTAGTCCTGTTATTTGGTTGATTTTAGATTTTTTCATATTGCATGATGTTGAGCGACAAAAAATGGCAGTTTAAAATTCAAAGTGCGGAAAGTGGTAGCTGCGAATTTGTTACACAATTTCTATTGGGTAAAATCTTAACTTCAGGAAATTTTTTTTATGTGATTTCTTAGTTAAAATCATACAAGTGGAAGGAGTCTCACCAATTGTGTTTCATTAATATTAAAAAAGACAGAGAAAAAATGTTATGCTTAAAATATCGTCCTGAAATAGTAATGTAACATTTCACAACATTTTTTTCTTTGAATTATTCTCTTTTAAATTTTAACATCTTTGTATTTTTTTCGCATTTATTTTGCATGACAAGACAAATGGTATTTGATCAGGCAAAGTCCTCAATGTAATCGGATAGTCTTGAAATTTAAGGATTGTTAGTGATCCTGGCTCCCTGTGCATGCTATAGTCATATGCTGATGATATTTAGTCCTCTGATAAAAAAGGTAATAAATACAGGTAATAAACATGATATAGCCATGTTAAATGCATGATTAGATTATCATTGTGAAGTTCTGTCATTGTTGGGTGTTTTTTTTTCTGGTAATCTAAAACCATGTGACAGGTTGCACACACAAATTACTGTCATTCACACAAATTTTGTTTACAAAACTTTTTTCATAATGGGGGATAATAGGCCAAACAATTTTTACATTGTTAAACTTTAGAATTGCTAGACTAAGTATAAATGATTGCGTTTTGGCAGTAAATTATGTTTCATTATGTGTTTTTGAATAAATTTTGCATAACCTGATAATATCTCATCTATGTAAATCTTTAACCACCCAAAAAACAACAAAAACATCATTATGGTTGATTACCAACTGTTTGTCAGTTGTCTGTCACAAGTTTAATCTTTTAGAATGGCTGTGTACTTTTATAATTGTATTCATATTTTAATATTATAATATTGTATGTTATAATAATACAGGACAAAAATGATGATATTCACTAATCAATCTGCAAAACCATTCTTTATTTTTAGGGAAAATTTCAATGTATTTTTTTTGTACTGACTGAATATCAAACAGTGCAGACCATGTTGAGACAAGATCAGAGCAGTAACCTCGATCTGGACTGGTTCCATGCTTCCAGTAGTTTAAGGCAGGGCTGGCAAAATCTGATTTTTAATTACCGGTACTTGTCCATTTTACCTGAAGCATTTCTTTACTTGTCCATATGATATTTAAAGAGATGATTCTGAAAAAAAACAACACTTGTCCGTACAGACTATGGGACAACCTGGGCAAGACGGACAATTGATTTTGCCGCCCCTTTAAGGGTTTTAACTTGTGCTGATCTGATCATGGTCTGCAGTGTTCACTATTTTGTCAGCACATTTTTTTGAAATTTTCCTCTCATGGTTTGATTAAATCCAAAGATGGACAAGTCCTTATAAGAACGTATGTGTGAAAGGGTTAAAGAATAAAAGTCAAAATAGCAACGTGATACCTTCTTAACCAGTCAAGAACTTAACATTACTAGGTAACCTTTTGCCTGCTGTGGCTACAACTGATTCTACCCATTTAACCAGTACCGACCTAGCATCAGCATATCTATGGTCGCAGCACTCGGTTCGCTATCAATACAGCTTGTACTAATTTTGAAGTGGCTCCTTTAAAATGGCGAATGGTTTTGTTAAGAATAAAAGATACATGAGTCTTGAAATTAAAGATATTTAGCGTGTGAAGGGTTACACTATTATCATTATTGGAAGCAGATTGCAATCAGCTATTACATCATCGTTGCATGCTATAAAGCATAAAATGATATTTTATTGTTGCGATATCGTCATGTTATTTCCTAAGATTAAGAATCGGCAATTGTTCCGGTAAATGGAAATTGTATTGAATTAAGAATACAAATTAATAGAGTTGATGTTGGTGAAAGTTTTTTTTAATGATTTTAGCTTATATTCAGAGGTTAAGTACACTACATTGTACAGGACGAGTAAAATGTTTAAGAATTGATTTATCTATATACTATCTGATTGTGCCACAGGTTAACACATGGGAACAAGCCCTACCCCCGCAGGCCCATCCCCCAGGACCCTCTATCCTTCCCAAATATCCTTCAACCCATTTAAAATATATGTCAATACAAAATCAAACAATTCTAAGAAAAAATATATCACTGGGATCCTATAATTAACTATGAAGCTTGGTTTTGTATTGATAGGTTGAATTGTATAGAGGATCCTGGGTGGTAGGCATCTATGCTTCAGTGCCATCTTCAGATATTTACTCTATGACCTTGACCTGAGTGGGACTAGAGATACATACACCCCTGAGGTGGCCTTCTTTGATACGGAACAGTTTATCTGCCACTAAATTTTCTTCCTTTTTTTTGTAGATTATGCATGACTGGTAATTTAAGTTTGTTTCTGATACAAATTTATTTAAGGAAGTTTTCTCATGAAATAATTTCCGATATTTAAGTTGATTGTCATGATATCATGATCATCATTAGCATAGGTTAGTGTTTATTTATTCCAGTAAAATTATCTGACTCAACAGATTTAATGGAAATAATGCAGACTTAACAAACAAGAATGTACTTGGTGATTGATATTTTGAATCATTTACACCATGTGGGCATGATGCATTGTATATGCAAATAAGTAATTTAACATAATAGTATACTGTATTTTAAATGACATGTTGGTTCTAAATGTACCAAATAATTTGAAAAATGGAACATTTCATTGGACAAAATTTAATTTGGAAGGGTAACAAAAAATTGGTATCAATGAGACGTGTAAAATGATTTGCATGTTTAGAGAGTCAATATTCAGCCAGCAATTACCCACGTAGGGCAACAAATGTCACAGGGTGAGAAAAATGTGCTGCCTAACCCAAGACCCTTTGAATACTGTACTGTGGCTCTACCAACTGAGCCATCCGGCCGCTTACCACATCCTCGACTCCCCTAAATAGTGAACAGTTCAGAACGGTGGCCGGATTGACTAAAACAATGAGAGCTTTTGTGACATTACCCATGCTAGACTTGTAAGTTCATAACTAAATGTATTGAACTTGTTGAATTAAATAATATTATGCACACCAGAGGCTCGCATAATACATTTTTATTCAACTCATTCAATAAATTCAGTATTAAACTTACTCTCATTCAATATCCTCAATGGATGCCATGGAAGGTTACGAATGATCAGATGATATTATGTTACAGAAAATTACTCGCTCCTTTAGTTTTGATGTAAAAGGCTATTTAGTTCAGGTAGGACCAACTTCAGTATGAAAAGTTAAAGAGAGAGTAAACATTGTTATGGATTTTAATGATCGTAGTCTCCGATAAAGTAATGGAGACAATTTGACGAGATCTAATATTGATGGAAAGATAGACTGCTACTTGAACTGTATTGTAGTAATTTGTATCGAGGACAGATTGGTCGTCTGTTTTTATCAGATTACAAACAAAAAGAAAATATTGACAGGTGCTCTTTTGTAAATAAAGAATTTATGATAAAATGTGATAAATTTGCAAGAGAATTGAAGGGGTTTAGATTAGAAGTGTTATTGTTAGTGGCTACTTTGTTGTAACATAAGAATTCATTGAACTTTTGAAGTGGAAATAAGTCTGAAATATTTTTAAAAAAAAATCATATTAAAGGGACTCCACTGAGGTTTTTTGACATGACAGGACTAGAAATGACCTAGTCTACAGTCCTTTAATACAATGTACATCAAAATGAATGTTCTGTATATAATACAGCAGAATGATGAATGCTCCATTTTAGTAAACTCATAGCCACAAAATAATTGTATAATACTGTTGATCAAATAATTTTATTTTAAGTCATGGTTGATACAGTTATTGAAATTTCTAACTATAGCACTTTGGTAATATATATACACTGATAAATAATGAATTATGGGATTGTGAAGTTAATATAATTGAACATATTCATGGTAGTTCAGCTTAACACTACGGCATAAAAATTTGGGTCTGTGAATTGAAAGATAAGTTTTAATGACCATTGATATACAGGTTTTTCAGAACTTTTCAGAACTTAGCATACTGCTTACAATAAACTTTGCATAACTTACAATAGTTGAGACTGCTTCATTTCACAGAAGTTATGTTGTCACATAAACATTAAAGGATGTCAATGTAATTCTTTGACACAGTTACTAACAGAGTTAAAAGTCTGTGATTGCTATCTGTAACTAAATGATTTGCTGCATAATCAGACTTTTAGGTATAGAAGTCACAGCACACAGCAGATTGTGTATGGTTATAAAATGATTTCGTCCAGAGGGTGCTTATTTAAATCTTGAAGACTTCCCTATTAAGACCAGAAAAATCCTCTTCAAATTACACACAGTAGCCAATTTGCTAATTCTGTGCCGAAGAAATGTGAGGCGACTTCCATTTTCTTGATAATGGCTATAATTTGGTTTCTAAGGTTACCGTAATGTCCAGTAGCATTGGTTGTTAAGATAAAATTTAATGGCCAACCTTTCTCAGGGGACATTAACATGCAATTACTTTTGTCAGTATTATCTTCAGAGCTTATTATTTTCCTAGTGATATATGGGAGAAAATCTGATAATAATATCTATTGAATTGCCAATTAAGTATTGTTTATTTAATTGACCATTAGAGGTTTTTTTTTGTAAAGACTTACATTTGATAAATAAACAATGAACTGTATTTAGAACAAATCAGCTTTGTAGAATTGGATCAATGATAAATAGAATAAATTAAATAAGAATTAACTTTACAATAAGATGATTATGTTCTTGTTGTTTTTCTTTTCTATTTGTATACAGTGCTTAAATTCACATTGAAATTGAAATTCTGTATTGATTCAAAAGTCAAAAATAAATTAACTTGTTTTTTTTCTCAGTTAAAAAGCATGTCTGGAATTGCATCAGTTATGAAGGAATTTGAATGTTTCCTCAATTTATGTAAATTGTTTTATATAATCAAAATTTAGAAATTTATTGTTTCTGCATATTATCAAACATGATTTTTTTCTACTGTATTTTCTCTAAAAAAATCCCCTCCCCTTATATCCCCTCCTATATAAAAAGAAAATAAAGATACCGGTAGATCTACCAACTAAGGCAGTTTATTAGAAATCCAACTAAGGGAATTTAAACACAAATTTTAATGCTGCTGATACTTTTTGTATATATAATTTAGCAATAAAAAGTTTCTACATTTTTTTTTCAAAATAAACATTCATTTATTTTATTGATATTCCAGGGGCGTTTATTAGAAAATATGCGGTTTCTTATAAATATTTATGAATTTATTTTGAACATAAGTAACATATACTACATTAAGAATAATAGGAATATGTATTGTATCATGAATGATAAATTTGTCCAAACTTGACAGAAACTATAAATTATCATGCAATGGAAGGAAAAGGATGAATTTGGAAAATTGAAGAAAAATTGAAATTGGATCTCCGAGAATTGAGATTTATCTGTCTGAATTGTTGTTATAAATATTGTTGTTCTGAAAGGAAAATTAGAGCCAGATCCATATTCTACCATGCACTTTAGTATTCCAATAATAATAGTGCAATATGGTACACTGAAGTGTTTTGTTTTGTAAAATCAAACACTACAATTAAATTAACTAGGACTTTTTTTTTCACAATTAATAAAAAAAAAAAAACAAAAAAAAACTGTCAAAGACATACATTTATACTGAACATCATTTCACATGATGACGGGTATGCCATGTTAATAATTATGTTAATTAATTATAATACTAATGTATATTAGTATACAATGTTAATACAGGTAAATATCATTTTCCTATTTGATGTTTTTATGGTCATTAATAACCCACAGTGGTTAGGTGCAAGTAGCAAGAAGTGGTTTAAACTCATTGACCGGGGCGTGATCACTCGGCCACGGACAATTGTATAATGAGAACAGAACAGAACATATACTTTATTTCTGACTTGAGCTCAACACATACATATGCGTGTATATTTATTATCAACATTATAAAAATTTTAAACATGGCCCCAATATTGAGATTTTTTTTTTCTTGGGAATAAATATGTGTTGTTATTTTTTTTTATTTTGAGAAACAAATATTTTCTCCAAGGCAACTAATTTATCTTTGTTCTACTTTATCATGTGAATATATTTGTAATGATACCTCAGTAGACTATATGTCCAGACTAATCCACTTGGATAGATGCTATTATTTCAGCAATGATGGATTGTCTCCCTATAAACACAATTCTGTATATCAATTCTGCATCAATATAAGCCTATTATTAATCCTTCCTGCAAGATAATCTATCACTTTCCCATGATGCTTTGTAATATTAGCACTGTATCAATTCTTATATAAATTTGACATTTACATACTCATTTTGAAGGCACATTATGCCTCAGAAATGTAAAAAAAAAAACATATGTTTTTTAAAGGCACATTATGCCTCTGGCTCAGAAATGAAAAAAAAAACCTTTTTCGTAAGAAAGGGCAAACTTTTAGTTTTTGAACATTTAGATATTATGATTTTAGGGCCTGTTAGATGCTTGATCAGCATCAGTCTCAGGAAAGTAGCACTGAATGTAGAATTTCTTGTCATAAAAGAAACAAAATGAAAATGTAAACATTATAGAATTCTGACTTTCATACAAAATAAACTTTAAATCACTATAAAGGCAACAAAAGCAAATGATAAATCAGGTAATTGGCCAATGAGTAGCTTTTTAAAGACTTCAACAGGATACCAAAAATAAGAAGCTTTTGAGAAACAAAAATAAAGGCATTTCTGCGGCATAATGGGCCTTTAAGTATAAAAAAGCAAGTGTTATCAGGACTCTTTTCCCTGAATTCATGATCAGGGTTGCCAGCGGACTTGAAAAGTCAGGGAAATTGGGTATTTTTTCAAGGTCAGGGAATTGTCAGGGAATTTTGAAATTTGGTCAGTGAAAAATGAAAATCCTGAAAAGTCAGTGAAAAGTCAGGGAAAAATTATTTCAAAGGTCGAAAAATATGCGCATTGAAGGTCTTTCTTGGCTATGGCAGTCTTTAGGCATTTAATATTTGACTTTATCACTCTCACAGTTAGCATTAAATTCAAATAACAGTAAACTATGATATTAAGAAGCATTATATGTCAACTTAGTGATTATAATACCCATTATTTACCTTAGAACATCATTCAGCCTAAAGACTGAAAGGCTTTGCAACCCTTGTCTCCAGAGCTGACTAATACGTAATTTCTGTTGCATAATTTAACCAGTTTCCATCATGTTTGCAAGACAAATATTCTTGTACAATTTCTTAGTGTCAAAGCAAAAATCAAAGCAGGTTATATGCCAATATGGTAGTTTGGTATACATGTACTGACTAGATTTTGTTAGTAATTAAAAGCCCTTCTTTGCTTTTTGCTTTGACACTAAGAAATTGTACAAGAGGATTTGTCTTGCAAACATGATGAAACTGGTTAAATTATGCAATGCTATGTTTTTCACTCTAACTTTTTTTCAAACTAACTTACTTCACTCATTCAAAGTCTTTAATTTTATACTGATTATTTCATGATATGCCAAAATGAGCCCTATGTTCTTGTTTTCACAATCAGTGGAGTTTATCATGATGCCTTATACAAGTAACTGTGTTAAATGTTTATTGTTCTTATAGTTTAGAGATGTTTGAATTTTAAGTTTTGTCATACAAGTATTACTCTTATAGTCTTGGTGTTTTATGTGTTACTACTGGGAAGGAAAGAGTGACTTATGTGATTTCTAATACAGATGCTTATATTATGATTCTTCTGATTTTCATGTCATATGTTTCACTGACCAACAGTCACACTGTATTTGAATAGAAATAGTTAAGAATAGTAGAACACAATGTTTGAATCATTACTTTGATGTAAATGTTTTATATTTTGGAAAATAAATACAAGTTTACATGCAAAAATATAATGGGAGGATTGGACGGCTAAAAGGGGAGGTCAGGAGGACGTTTATGTGTTTGACGATTTTGGTCAGTGAAAAACATGAATTGGTCAGTGAAAAGTCAGGGAAAAGTCAGGGAATTTTATTTCACCAAAGTGCTGGCAACCCTGATTATTGATTATTTTCAGAAAGTCAATTTAAAAGCTTTATTTTTTTCAGTACATTAAAACAATAAAAGGACTACTGATTAACAAAAAAAGATTTTTTGTAGTTCTTGACTTTCGAACATTTACACAATGTAATGGAGTGAAATCTTTGAAAAGAATTCTCAGTTGAACTCAGTTGAATTGAATCATGTTTTTTTTCATGAAAAATAACATTAACTTGCATCAGCTGGTCACAGGCCATGATAAACCTTGTTTTGTTTAAATGACCACTTACATGGTCAGATTCCATGGTCTGCCAATGTGGTATTGACCATATTAGTCAGCCTTAAAATAGCAGTATCAGAATGTTTGGTCTAATTGATTTTAGCACCATAATATTTAAGAAGTTAAAAAAAGTTATAAAAGAAATAAATAAATAAACATTTTGCAGAATGAATTTGCAATAACTAGCTGTCTCAAGAAAAAACAAATATTCAACTGAAATTATTCCTTTAGTTGAAGCTATTTTGTCCCTGTGACTTTATTTTTGTGATGTGATAATTCCCCCAGTCAAATAAGAGTATTGATAGAGTATATGGCTTCTTCAATAAATGTGAAATCCTTTTTTTTTCGTAAACTATATTCTTCAGCAAACTCCTGAATTTGCCGGCTGGCAAAATCTACCAAATGCAACCAGTGCAGACCAAGATCAGCTGGCACATCTAGCTGTGCCATCTGATAATAAATTGTCTGCACTGTTCACTTTTCTGTCAGTACATATTCTAAAATTATAAATATTTTTTGCTAAAATTGAAGGATAGAGATTTTTAGTCCATATGAAATATATTTTTTTTGTGGTATAATGGTTAATTAATTTTGACTAAGTGTACATAATTTTTGACATGTTACTAGGACCATATTGAAAAGATCATAAGATCATGTTACTAGGACCATATTGAAAAGATCATAAGATCATAAGATTATAAGATTATAAGAATATTGCATATATAATAATATTCACCAGTTTGCTGAAGAATAGTTTAAGAACCATATTTGGAAGGAGACTCTCTTTAAAATTTCTGTAAATGTTCAAGACCTGTTCTAAAACCATGTTCTTATACAGAATGTTCTTGAACAGTCATTGAACTGTTTTTGATGATACTGAAACATTACATGAACTGTTCAGTTGTTCCTGAACATAAGATATAATTCAATTGAGAGTTTGACACTAACCAGTCAAGATCTGGCTCTGTATAAACTAATGTCATTTTGATAATCACATTTTGAATTGATCGATGAAATGGTTTCACTAAACCTAAGTGTGATAATCAGAAAATGTAGTCTAGCAAACCAGCTAGTCCATTTATATAATATAAATACCTTTTACAACCAACTCCAGTCCTGAATATCATGTCATATTAACAATAAGATAGACTGGTTTGTTATATATATCAATAACATTAAATTTGTAATTTTCAATACAATACAGTGGTCTTCAGGAAAAAAAGAGCACTTTAGAAACTGAAATTACATTGGCACTGCAAGATTATCATTCATTGTCTTGTGTTCTTGAAATATAGCAGCTAATATGATGCCTATCAACACAGGAAGTCAACTTTTCACAAATTTTCCTCCCTCCATTTTGAAGAGGGGCATTTAGAGGTCATGAACATTTTGCCAAAGATGTTCCTGAGGATTTCTTCAGCCAATGATCTTGACAATCCATCTCCTGTCAACTCAAGTGGTAATGAATGATTGAGTAAGGGCCAATGATTTGTTCCCTTGTCAATGACACGCTTCCCATTCTGTGTCCTTCCCTGACCAATTATTTCTATCCATAAACTGTACAATTTTAGAAAGACACTCATTGTTATTGAAATTTCTCAAGACTTCCTCATCTGCTTTCTTATTCTCATAACAGTTTGTCAAAATTCTATTTCAGAAAAGATTTTGAGTTTTATATAATAGGGGTGATGTAAAGTGTGCTAGAAAAGTGTCCACAAGATATAGAAGCCGACACACACGCTGACTGTTCTAAATGTTGTCAGGACATGGACAAAAATCTATATATTCCCCAACCCCCAGCTGCCTCTTTTGTAGAAGCAAAAAAATAATAAAAAAGCTAAATGCTTGAACCTGTTTTTCAGATACCTAAATTATAACATACATTTTCAACATATTGCTTTATTTACACCATTACTAACTGACAATGTGCTGACAGTGTATTGTCAGTGAATTTTCCCTTGCCATTCCAGTTACTGACCAGCATGTTTCCAGTTCTGACACTCACTAATTCAAATCACTTTTATGCCAGTGAGGCAAAAGTGTTAAATGTGTTTAACTATAATTTTTACCCTTCATATTGAAAGCTATTCAGGATTAATAAGAATGATGTGCCTATAGTAATAGCAACAAATGAATCTTAGTTTTATGGAGGACACAGAATTTATTCTGTTATAATTGTGTTAATTGTATTAGGTTTTAAGTGTTCTGTTTTTTCTTTAGAAGACCAAAAAATTGTTTCTGTCACGACAGAACCACATATATCTGAAAATAGGTCAAAACAGAGTCGGATTTCCAATGTTTCAAAGAACTGTCATGCATAGCTATGTTACAACCCGTTTTGTAATAAAGTTGCAAATTGTAATAATTATTACAAAACGGGTTGAAAAGTTTATTACAATTTGAAATTTTCCGCACAACCTGTTTTGTAATAAAGTTGCAAATTGTAATAAACAATCAATAGAAGACAAAAAACAATTTTCCCCAATTTTAAGTAACTTATACAGTAACCTACTTTATTGCAAAAGTTACTATCATTAATATTTCATGAAAATAAGCATCATTTCATTAAATAATGACAAACATATCATTTCTAAGGCAAATTGTAACATTTATTACAAAATGGGTTTGAAAGCTTATTACAATTTGAAATTTTCCGCAAAACCCATTTTGTAATAAAGTTGCAAATTCAATGTAATAAACTATCAAGAAAAGTCAAAAGTCATTTTACCCACAAATATAAGTTCATCTTCAGAAATATCATTCAATTTTAAGTAACTTATAAATGTGACCTACTTTATTGCAAAAGTTACTATCATTAATATTTCATGAAAATAAGCATCATTTCATTATATAATGACAAACATATCATTTCTGATGCAAATTGAAACATTTATTACAAAACGGGTTGAAAAATTTATTACAATTTGAAGTTTTCCGCACAACCTGTTTTGTAATAAAATTGCAAATTGTAATAAACTATCAATTGAAGTCAAAAGTCAATTTTTCCCACTTAATAATAAATAATATATAAGTTCATCTTTAGAAATAGCATTCAATTTTAAGTAACTTATAAAGGTGACTTACTTTATTTCCAAAAGTGACCATCATTAATATTTCATGAAAATACTGAGCATCATTTCATTAAATAATAACAAAAATATCATTTCTAAGCCAAATTGTAACATTTATTACAAAACGGGTTGAAAAGTTTTTTACAATTTAAAATTTTCCACACAACCCGTTTTGTAATAAAGTTGCAAATTGTAATAAACTATCAATAAAAGTCAAAAGTCAATTTTTCCCACTAATATAAGATCATCTTCAGAAATATCATTCAAATTTAAGTAACTTATAAATAAATAATCGATAACTTAAGACAAAACCAAATGATATTAAGTCCTGTAGCACCGCCATCTCATTCAGGCCCAATCGAATGAAATAGTCCTTTAGCACCGCTTCTTTTACAAATGGTAACTTATGGAGATATTATAACGAAAAAAACGGGGGGGGGGGGGGGGGGGAATTATGGGTAAAAATGAGGGTATGGGGGTAAATATGGGAATAATATTTTGGTTAAAAATTTAAACATCAAAATGCAAAATGTTGGTTGGAATGGCGAAAGGGAGTTTTTAGAAAGCAGTGCATAAAGAATGAATTATCATATAATTTATACAGAACCCCTAAAGTCAGCCCTAAGCGGCGAAATTGAAAATGTTGTAGGCTATTTTTGATTGAGCCATGGGCGGCAGTGGAATTTGCAAGCTTCTATCTACATCCACTAATACCGGCTTAAGCAGAATTCAACATTTTAACATGATGATTGTGAAGATTGTATTATTGAACAGTTATCAATGCCCATCTTTGCCCCACTCTTGTCCTTTCATTTGTTTTGTGCCCTCCTAGGTGTTTTTTCAACGGTATTTTCCGGGTTTTAATTAGAAGCTTAAGATGTTTGCAAGTAAACAGAAATATCTTCATACTAAACGACCCCAGTGGAACAGGAGATTGCCAATTTATTTCAGTTTCAACCAACTGAAAAAGGTTGGAATCCAAAGAAGTGGACATCATAATTGATGACCCCAGGGAATTAGGAGATTGCCAATTTATATCGGTTTCATACCAACTGAAAAACGTTAGAATCCAAAGGAGTGGACATCATACTTGACAACCCTAAGGGCAATAGGAGATTGCCAATTTATTTCAGTTTCAAACCAACTGAGAAAGGTTGGAATCCAAAGGAATGGACTACTTGCTTGCAAACATACAGCAAAACATTTGTATTTAGACTTACTTAAGAAAATGTCTCAAAGAACACTGATTGTATTTGCAAAAGATTTTAGTTTTTTAGTTCTTTGTCATCAGCTCGTAGGGTGCATTATACAACCGAGTGATTTCAATCAAGGGTGATTTTGACCCTGAAATGAAAGGTTTTACCATGAGACACATTGTGCTGTAAATATAAACACTTAAATCTAATATTCAAATTAAAAAAACATCGTGCAAAGAAAAATGATTTTCATTTTTGTATTCTATTGATGGATTATTACAGTTTGCAACATTATTACAAAACGGGTCGTGCGGAAAATTTCAATTTGTGATAGACCTTAAACAACCCGTTTTATGATAAATTTTACAATTTGCCTATGATATGCTTGTCATTATATACACTGATATATTTATGAAATGATGCTTATTTTGATGAAATATTAATAATAGTAACTTTTGCAATAAAATAGGTCACTTGTATAAGTTACTTAAAATTGAATGATATTTCTGAAGGTGGGAAAATTTATTTATGACTTCTATTGATACTTTATTACAGTTTGTAACTTTATTACAAAACGGGTTGTGCGGAAAATTTCAAATTGTAATAAATTTTTCAACCCGTTTTGTAATAAATGTTACAATTTGCATCAGAAATGATATGTTTGTCATTATTTAATGAAATAATGCTTATTTTTTATGAAATAAATGATAGTAACTTTTGCAATAAAGTAGGTCATATGTATAAGTTACTTAAAATTGAATATTTCTGAAGGTGACTTACATACATGTATTAGTGGGTAAAATGACTTGTGACTTCTATTGAAAGTTTATTACAAAACGGGTTGTGTGGAAAATTTCAAATTGTAATAAACTTTTCAACCCGTTTTGTAATAAATGTTACATTTTGCGTTTGTTATTATTTAATGAAATAATGCTTATTTTCATGAAATATTAATGATAGTAACTTTTGCAATAAAGTAGGTCACATGTATAAGTTACTTAAAATTGAATGATATTTCTGAAGATACACTTATATTAGTGGGAAAATTTGACTTTTGACTTCTATTGATAGTTTATTACAATTTGCAACTTTATTACAAAACGGATTGTGCGGAAAATATCAAATTTTAATAAACTTTTCAACCCGTTTTGTAAGTTTAATTTTCCAGAGCTTAGGCACTTTTCAATTTGTTTGAAATTAACATCAGGAGTGGTTTGATGTTCATATATGGCATCTTAATGTTTAAAAAAATAAATACAAAAAAACAAGATGTGCATGTACAGATTTTATTGCTGATTTTGTAGGGAAAATTTCTCGATTTTATTACGGAAATCATTTCGAAACGTCTCTCCTGAAGTAAATCACCATTTTATGTATATCGTGCAGACGATTTTTGTGCCGTAATTTAGGCATCGGAATGATATCTAGTGTTTCATTCAGGACTAATGTTTTTCCTTATAATGATCGAGAATAGTCGAAATCGTTGCTCTTGTATTTCATTAGATCATTTAATAACAGATGACAGACACTGATCATGGCGTCCAGTCAGACTACTTTGGAATGCTTCGAAATGTATTGATTTGTCTCCGGACTGCAACGTATCAATGAAACCAAAGTGTCCGAACTTTATCCAGATTTTTTTTCCCCTAGCTGTAACATAAAATTTTTTATATATGGTAGTTCTATACAATATTAATAAAGTGGAGCAAACAAATCAACCCAGGTCAAGTTTAATGGTTTCTTTATTGATGTTAACCAATGGTTCTGATTTCCTGATTCCTCAAGACTATATCAGGGCATGAAATACCCAAATCTGGTTAACAAAAAGTTAGTATGTATATATATAGTCAGGGGAAAAAGTATTGTTTTTTTTTTCATATTATCCAAAATGAATAAATTATCTAATTTATTATTATTTGTTTTTTAGGTGTTACAAATAAAAAAGTTGCACATTTTTTTAACAATTAGGAGGTGATCTTGAAGAATTGAAGAATTGAATCATGTCACCTGTTTTGTATTAAAATTAAATCAAGTTAAGAATTTAAAAATCTTAAAACTTGTGAAATGGAAATTCTAAATTAGAAAATTCTAAAATATAACATGAATTTCACACAAAAATAATAAAATACCATAATTATAAAGCATAAAAGTTTGTCTTACTTAAAATCGTATATCACCAGAATTTTGAGTGATTCATAAGCAGGACAAATTATCAGCTTATTAGATTTTTCTTGACATTTGAAGTGTTGCATGAACATCAGGGACCTGAAAATCTAAGGATTTGTTCTCTGATTTTGAATTCAAACCCTGGAGACTTTTGCTATAAAATTGTCTCCTTAAATTAAATGAAATAAAACTTGACACAAAACATGATGTGTTTCTCTTATAAAACTCAAATTGTGTCTCTCTAACACTGATTAAGTATTATCGATTGTCACAGATCTTGTTAAACATGCTCAGTGTTTTATATAAAACTGCCATACAGCTACATTTGGCTATAGCATGGCAATGTTAAATTTAGATTTTCATTTTATTAGGAAGTTCAAACCGAAAAGAGCTTCAATATGCCTGGCTCCATTATAAGTATGCAAGTGCAACATTAAGATTGATTAAATTATATAGAAAGTTGTCAGTATTTGAAATATTATGCAAATTTCTGTCCAAAGATGAAGACACTTATCTGAGTTGCACAAAAGCTTTATCATTTATCTTGGTGAAACATGATTTCTTTGTGCAGATGAAATTTTACTCTTTTTAAAACTTTTTTTTAAAATTTCTAAATCTCATTTTTGTGTCGCCTTGAAAAGGTGACATATAGGGGTTACTTTTGTCGGCGGTGTCGGCGGCGGCGGCGTCTGTGTCGGCGTCGTTGTCGTTGTCGGCGTCCGCTAAAGCTTGTCCGGAGCATAACTCAGTCACTATAAGTCTGATTGACTTCAAACTTGGTATGCATGCTTCTTTCAATAACCCGAAGTGCAGTGCACAAGGACCGGTACTCTGCAGTTCTTATTTTTTGAGTTATTGCCCTTTGTTAATTTTCATACTTTAATTTTGTCTGGGCTATTTCTCTTCAACTAAAAAAGCTATAGACTTGAAAACTTCATAGGATGATAGATCTCATTAAGAAGAAATGCAGTGCACAAGAACCAGTACTCTGCACTTCCTAATTTTTGAGTTATTGCCCTTTGTTAATTTTCATACTTTATTTTTGTCCGGGCCATTTCTCCTAATGTATAAAAGCCATGGACTTGAAACTTCATAGGATGATAGGTCTCATTAAGAAGAAGTGCAGTGCACAAGAACTGTACTCTGCATTTCTTATTTTTTGAAATTATTGCCCTTTTTAATTTTCATACTTTATTTTTGTCCGGGCCATTTCTCCTAATGTATAAAAGCCATGGACTTGAAACTTCATAGGATGATAGGTCTCATTAAGAAGAAGTGCAGTGCACAAGAACTGGTACTCTGCATTTCTTATTTTTTGAGTTATTGCCCTTTGTTTATTTTCATTTTTTAATTTTGTCCGGGCCATTTCTCCTTAAGTATAAAAGCTATGGACTTGAAACTTCATAGGATGATAGATCTCATTATTAAGAAGTGCAGTGCACAAGAATCGGTACTTTGTATTTCTTAATTTTTGAGTTATGGCCCTTTGGTAATTTTCATACTTAATTTTTGTCCAGGCCATTTCTCCGAAAGTATAAAAGTTATGGCCTTGAAACTTCATAGGATGATAGATCTCATTAAAAAGAAGTGCAGTGCATAAAAACTGATACTCTGCATTTCTTATTTTTGAGTAATTGCCCTTTGTTGATTTTCTTACTTTATTTTTGTCCTGGTCATTTCTCCTCAAGTATGAAAGCTATGGACTTGAAACATTATAGAATGATAGATCTTATTGATAAGAAGTGCAGTATACAGAAATGCTGCTCTGCACATATTATTTTTTTAGTTATTGCCCTTTGTTATTTTTCATATTTCATTTTTGTCCTGGCCATTTCCCCTAAACTACATTGTTCACAAGGCGACACATCCGACTCGCGGAGTTCTAGTATTTTGTATTAATTTATAACACTTGGCTTTTTTGGGGCGTCTGTCAGGCCAAATGGTTGAGGTTGTTGATTTCAAAACACTTGCCCTGCACCACTGTGGGTGCAAATCCCACCTGGGACTTTGGCGTCTTTTATGTGTGGAAGTTTAATTACTCCAGTTGAGGCTTACAGAGCATCAGTTGGTTTACTTCTGTCTGTCTGTCTGTCTGTCTGTCTGTCTGTCTGTCGATCATGCCTGAAATAATTATAATGGAGGGGCACCTGAGAACTTTTCCTCTGCCAGTAAAGCTGAAAAGTCATAATATGATGTTTACAGTGGTGGTACAACATATCTCTTTAACAAAAGAGAGATCTTGATTTTACTTTTAAATAATATTATATAATTATTACAACTTTGCATGGTTCAGTAGCACTGTGATTCCTCCAGAAAATGAAATTATTAGTAGTCTCATCTGGTATGAGTTGCCTGTACGAGGTTCCAGTCACGACTATTACATTATACAGTGACCATCCTTAAATTACATATGCTTAATGTATTACATAATTGTCATATCTGTATACATCAATATATTAAGGTGTTAACATATTCCTAAATAGACAAAGCTGATGATTTTGACCGAAGACGCTCATACATTCGTCTGGTCTGGTCTTAAAAATAATACCCATTGATTTTGTCTGAGGAATTGTTATTGTTTGTTTGTGGGACTTATATTCTATAGCCAGTTTGATTGTTTTTTGGTCACTTTTTACAGGCAATTATTATACATGTAGTTATATTAGTTTGTTGCTTAACATAATATGTTACTTGTGCATGTATACTGTGATTGTCCCTGAAATCCCTGTTCTCGGATCTTTCATATTCACGACTATATTTAACATGGTGCCGAGATTTTAAATTGTAAAAAGCAAATGAAAAAGCAACTGAATTCAGATAAACCAAATGAAATACAGGAAGAAAAATTACATACATATTGTTATGAATTTATATATTTGACTTGACTTATATTTGATGCAAGTTGTTGCCTGAGCCAGCTTTGTGACAAATATTTTTTTCATACAATTTTATGAAATCATGATTGGGATAGGGATATCTAAGATGGTGATTCAGTTATCCGAGTTAATCGGAATTCCATTTAGGACACATTGTATTGGAAAACTGCTCTGGCATTTCATTAGGTCATTTAATAAGAGATGACAGACGATGATCTTTGTCCAGTGACTTGTCAAGAAACTTGAAGTAGTATTGATTGCATGTGCTGGTACAATTTCAACAATACCACATGGTCACAATAGTTAAAAGAATTCATTTTGCTGGACAATGGTCAGCTGGACAATTAATGTTGTGAGGATATTCTTGTTTCGTCTTTGATTATAAATAGATGGTTGCTGAAAGTGTTGCTCAGGCCATAAAAAGCTGAAGTTCTGAAGTACTTTGAAGTCCTCCCTCGCCATGACTTTTTTATTATACACAAGTACAGCAATTACTTCTTTAGGTCATCATTATGCCTATTTTATATTTCAAGTCTCGAAAAAATATTTCCAGTCCTCAGAGTGTCAAGTTAAAAAAATTCAGACAAGTCCCTTTAAATGTTACTCCTAGACTTAGCACTACACTTCTTTAAAAATGTCCTGAATGTAAAATGGGAAATAATTGTGTTATGCTGTTTATTTGATACTTGACAGATTCCATAAAGCAGGGGTGCTCTATTATTAAGATCCAATAAATGTAAGACAAGGATTCCATTATTTGAATTGTATGCAAATTTCTTTAGAACTGACAGTGAACAGACACTTCTATTTGATCAGATTGTCCATAAAACAAGCATCAAGTTCCTTAAAACTTTCAAGGCCTCTCACTTGAATAAAAAATCCACATGCCCCTTCCCCTACCCATATTCCCTCTCTAATTTCCACTCACATTATTAAAAAAAACACACACCCCTACCCCTATTCCCCCCTCTCTAATTTCCACTCACAATAATAAAAAATCCACATCCCCCTACCCCTATTCCCCCCTCTCAAATTTCCACTCACAATAATAAAAAATCCACATCCCCCTACCCCTATTCCCCCTGTCTAATTTTGATCACTTTTAAAATGTCAGTGTACATTGCATTGGTATAAAAAAGTTTTTGAATCTGAATATTGGGGGCTATTTTTTTGGTGCCAAAAGAGAGGGTGGGGGGTGAACAAAACTAGGTAAATGTCTATTTTCATGATTCATAATTTGATTTCAGACAAGAGAAACTGAGCTTTTCTTATCTTTTATCAGAAAAAAATCATTTACATGTCTAAATATGCTATGAATATTAATTACATCATTTCTTTTTCCTACCAATATTTATTCTTTGACATTATTTTAAGTATTCCAGGAGTGTAGGACAATATTTTTGGCAATAGCATTTCTGGCATTTGTTTTAATGGTATTAAATTAAAGATGACAAACTTGATCTTTGTCCAGCCAACTGTCAAGAAACTTCTAAATGTATTGATTTGTCTTTGCTAAGATTTAACAATAGCAAATGCCACACCAATAAAAAAGAAATCATTTCGGAGCCGTGTGCCAAGTTATTTTTTCTCTCAATCTCGACACAGCAATAAAAGAATGGCTGAAAGAATTGTCATAAAAAGGTTGAGATTAAAGGAATTCTTTGAGAACTTCTTTTAAGGATATTGTTTGAAGTGATTCTTGACCAATTTCTTTAAAGTCTTTTATACAGAAATTTTGTTCTTTAATGTGTTTATATCTAAATCCTTATTTTGTATATTGCAGTCTGATATATATACTGCAAGGTTTTCATTATCAACAGATTTGCCATCCAGTATAATCATCGGTTGAAATTCTGTAAAAACCGGTTGTATTTTCAGCTTGTATAGATTAAAATATGATCCTATGACCCTTGCTCAGATAAATATGAAAACGCAGATACTATGTATTATATAATACTGCATGTTTGTAACATTGCTTATTATTTGGTTATTGTTATGTTAATATACAATTCATGAAGAAATCTCAAATTTTCCTCTAAAAAAGGAAGTTTTCTGTTGTATACTGAGTTTGTATATTCCTGACAGGTTATAGGGCCATATATGAATGGTTGTTTACAATATAACCCGAGCCACTATATTTCTTACACAACCATTTATATAGGGGCCATATAACCTGTCAAAAAATCTTCATCACTAATAATGTTATGATGATGATACACACCATAATTCTATTATTACTAAAATCTTATCTGATACAAGGCGAAGCAATTGGTCTCATCTGTTAAATTGAAAACTGAGATGGTTTGACTTTCATTTTTAACAACGCACACACATAACAAAATAACCAAGACATTCTATTCTAAATTCCAATATTGAAAATAAGGCAGGAATATATTGTAAAGTATTAAGTTTACAAGATATTGGCTCCATAAATTATGCATTTGCTCCCTTTAGATCAATGTAGGAGATAAAAGAATGTTTCACATTTTGAAAATTTATGTAAATTTCTGTCTGAAGGATAAAGACGTGAATCAGCACTGCTCAGTCTGTAAAAGGTAAAAGGTTTCGTTTTGAGTATTAGAGGCCCATTTAAAGCCCCAGAAATGCTTTTATCATATTTCTCAAAAATCTATTTAATTTATATTTTATGTCCTGTTATAGTTTCCAGAAAGTTACTAATTTATTATGTGAACTGTCTTTTACTTCAGTTGCCTTTTGGTAATTTGTACAATTATAGTGATTTAGTATGGAAGTTAAAATTCTTTGTTTACATTTTGCTACTTTTGTGACAAATAATTTCACGCTTAGCACTCCTTTCTTCGGGTGAAAAACAACTAACATACTATTAAATAATTCTTTAAAAGTAATAAAACTCATATTTGCCCTTTCTAAAAAGGAAAGAAATATCCATTTCTGAGAAATAATGCGTATTTAAATGCAATACTTGAAGACGTTATTGTTAAACTGTCATTGAAATTGGAAAATGTCCAATACTGAATATTTAATTGGATTATTTGTCCTCAGTGGTTATAATTGAATTTAAACATATTCCACTTCTTGATATTGTTGAGTTATTTTATTGCAGACTCACTCAGACTCTGTATTGAACAATTTCAGGTTTTCTTGACTAAGGGATGTCAAACTTATCTTATTGTCTTTTTTGGGTTTTAAACTCTTTCCACTATCAAGTACTATATATAGATAGCCATCTTTTAATCTGGACCGTAACCCATTTAAAATTCTAAGGAAAAATTTCAAATTATAATTAATTTTTTGTGTCAAGATATGGACCCCCGTCTTATAAGAGGTCCGTCATATAGGCGAGTAAATTCGACAGTCATTGTACTAACTGAATAGCAGACAGTACAGACCATGATGTTTCCTAGTGATGACCTTGATCTTTGTCTGTACTGATCACTATAACTTTTACCTTTATTCTTACATAACAAAATAACAGCTTGCAGATATACAATGAATGTTTTCATTTTCCATGAAAAACAAAAAATCCTACAAAACAACAGTATTTCTGAATTTCCAAGTGTTTATCACAACACAGCTTGAAGTCTCGGGAGAGTTTAATTAAAGCAAAGTCTCACATTATACATTGACCCAGCCTATAATGATATCCTTGTGAGGAATTTCTTCTTGCCATAGATTGTAACCCTGTACTTATATAATTGCTTTTAAAGGCACATATGTTTTTAGATTTTTTTTTTCACTCTCTATGAAGGGCTTAAGTCATCAGAGTTTATTTCATTGAAATTGTGAATTTAAAGCATTATACTTGTTTACTTCTTTCAAAACAGACAAAACCATGGATCCCAATTTGGGAAAATTTCAAAAAAATATTCTGACTGAATTAGGGAACTGTAAATGCAGACTATGATAGGACCACACGGATGCTGGGGCTCAGATCTTGGTCTGCACTCAGGTCCCGTGGGTAGAATCTGATGCTGCCAGCAGGCTAAGATTTAAGCGGTAAAAATGGTAATTCTCAGAGAGCTTTATTTAACAGCCTTTAATTTTTAGTTCTTTGAGTTTTCAGAGAAAAAGGTATAAAAATTGGAAGAGGAAAATTGCAATAAAATTGTGTGACAAGAATAAAAAACACTTTACTGGAGCAAAAAACAAACAAAATAAATCATAAAAAACACTATCATGAGCATCTCCTCATGTTTGCTAGCTTTGACAGGAAATTGCAAAGTTTGCATTATTCTTGATGAGAATAAATAATACACTCACATCACTAGAGAAATGCAATATTTTATATGGTTATATCAAACACTCCATATGACACGCTGCTGACACCCTGTCAAATGCCATCACTAGTTCTAAAAGTTAATTTACAAAATAGGATAGGAGATATAAATCCAGAAGAATTATTTTTTGAAGGATTGGTTTTCATGGTCTTTTGTACAATTTTTGTAGTTTTAGCATTTTTTGCGTTGCCTTAGTGTGATACAGAGTAGGGGCGGGTTATATGAATCACTTCTCCGTTGTCTGTTCGTCAGTCTGTTCATCCGTCTGTGCTACAGAGTAGGGACAAGTTAAAGGGATCACTTCTCCATTGTCTGTCCGTCAGTCTGTTCATCCGTCGGACTTCTCCTCAATGTCGGTCCTTCTGTTCCTCCTTCAAAAACTACTGGTCCAATTTCATCCAAGCATTACAGGAACCATCAGTTATTCTTCTAGTACTTGAGCATATTTAACAGGTTTTCTGGTTGAATGATTTTTGGCTGAGTTATGGCCCTTGAATAAAAAAGTGTATAGGCCTTCATTCAAAATTCTGAAGCATACTGTGCCTTTCTATATATTTAAAAGCAAAATCTTCTATAATGAGCTAACTGTGAAATGATTTCAATGTAGTATTATTTTGTCAATTAATTGAAACCTGACCAAATAGATATTTAATGCCAAAGTTACAAACTTTCTGTAGCCTGTTTTTATAATTCCCTGACTGAAACAAATAAAACAAGAAGTAAATTGTTCCTGCAAATAATACAAATCCATTTAAAGAGACTATTTTGATTTGATGAAGAAATTGCTTCTTCGTAATCCCAGCCTTTCCCCGGTTATTGTCATTTTAATGCGCTTGAAAATTGTTTATATGCATTGTTTAGTTTTAAATCACATAGAATTAATGATCAACTTTCAGTAACGTGAGCTTAGGAAATACCATAAGCAGCTTATGTTATAGACAAATTATTTTTCTCTGGCAAATACTGACACTGTTTATATTGTTCATTTGATACAAAAGTATGTTATATGTTTTAACTGTACAACAACCATAATTCTGAAAGCTATAATTTTGGAATAATGCCTCTTTTTGAAATAGATTTTTTTTCAAAATTTGTTGTTGATAGTTGTTGCCCCTAACAGACGTGCGTTAACACCACATATGGTGCTCTTGTTATTTATAGCATATGACTCGAAATTCATTATTTTATCACATTTCAATCCTGACTAGTCTGTAAAGAAGGAATTATGGGTTATTTCTGTATATATTTTGACACTTTGTTCATAATTCTGAAAGCAATATAGTTTTGGAGTTATGGCCCTTTTTAACTTAAAATTTTTAACAGACCCGTACTGACATCATATGCGGTACTCTTGTACAGTACATGTATGGAAAGCTGAATGATATATGTAAATTCAATTAATAGAGTATAATTTGATACCTCCAGATAATTTCCAATTATTTACAAGACAATATGTTGTGTTATTCAAGACAAAAGGGCAGACTTTTTACAGAGAGTTGCTGGGTATTGATTTCCAATCTACATTCTATTGTTTTATGATTGCATTGCCCCCTCTTTCAGTGTATAATTCGGTGTTAAATTAAGTTTTATGAAATACAGTAAATATAATGATAAAGGATAGTCATGTTTCACACTGGTAGACCGGTAATCATCAGTTGCGGATAGGTCACTTAATGATCAACTGTACCGGAAGTTTGATGAATTTTGGTGAAAAGACTTTATATCACATAATTATTTAAAGTTGTATAAGATTTTATTTTGTGCACAATAAGGCGCTCTTTTGTTTACAGTCCTAATTTGATAAAACTATTATGTGATAACAGCTCCCTTATCATTCCAAAGCATCTTTTTTACATCTGCAATACAATGTATGAATATACTAGACAATGAAGTATTCAGAGTACCTGTCTACAAGGGTGGATGTCATTTGCACTAAAAGCTTGTGTCTTTAATGGAGAAAACTTATGCTAAATTAAGTACTGTTTCTGTAAATTAAGAGAAATGTGTGTTTTTAAGGCAATAAAACAGGCAGGGGTTTTATTGGTTTGGCTGTAAGATTACACACATCAGTTGTATATTTGCTGTTAAAGCTTTTAAAATTGATGTTTTATCTGTAAATAGGCATTCAACGTTGACATTTTGTTTATTGGTTATTTTACATAAATGAAATTAAACTGTTTACTTTGAGACTGTTTTAAGGTTGTTTTTCAAGAAAACTTGTCTAATATTTAGGAGCTTAGAAGTAATAGAGGTATTAAAATGTGTCGATACATTAGTTTTATTGAGGTGCGTTTCTGAAATGTTTTTGGCTAAAAAGATGAATGTGATGTTTTATAGCGTTGTTATTGACATGTTTTCTGTATAATTGAGCCGCGTCATGACAAAACCAACATAATGGGTTTGCGACCAGCATGGATTCAGACCAGCCTGCGCATCTGCGCAGTCTGATCAGGATCCATGCTGTTTGCTATCTGAGTTTCTTTACTTGTTATAGGGTCTGTAAGGGAACAGCATGGATCCTGATCAGACTGGGCGGATGCCCAGGCTGGTCTTGATCCATGCTGGTCACAAACGCATTACGTTGGTTTTGTCATGGCACGGCTCATATATATCCATCCCACCAAATTTAATATAACAACAAAATTAATAATCATTCATAAAGAAAGCAAAAAGTTGTTTTTAGGTTTTAATCTGTAGAATTTGACTAGGTGTACATTTGTAAATTCTAAATGATATTGCATCACACTTAAAACAATAGAAATATTTGCCAAAAAAAAAAAGAAAGCAGAAAACCAATTTATGAAATTGCAGTGAAAAATAATTTTTTCCAGTGAAAATATGGAAAATGAAAATATTCTTTTTATTTCATCAATATTTTTCAATTTTTCATTTATAAGTATACTGTATAATATAAAGCATCATTTGGGATATTATATCATGTTGTTTTACATCTTCCAAACTGAATGAAATTCAAATTAATATAAGTGTATTTAATAAATTTAGAAACAAAAATGTGAATTGTTCAAGTTAAATGAGGTAGATATTTCTACAACTTTAAGAATTTAATCTTGATATACAATTGATATATAAGAAACTGTTTTTGAAAAAAATAAAAAATAATAATGTACGTTACTGTACTGTTTTTGAAAAGAATTTTATTTTTATTTACGCGTACAATATCTATTTATGGTATTATTTTTTAAAAGAATTTAAATTTAATGAAAAATTGATGTACAAGGTATTATATTGAAAACAAATTGTTTATAATAATATATCATTTTGATTTATATCTGGTAAACACATTACAAGTTATTTTTAGGCATTAACTTTCCAAAAAAATGTGAACAAATTGTTGTAGTAACATTTCATTGACAATTACTTGAATGTTGAACGCACCTTTATCCTTTGATAGAAGCACCTGTTAACAAAGTTGTGAAGGAAAAAAAATGAAATGAACTTGGCAGCTAATAAACCACCAAGAGCATTGCTGATGAATGATAATTGATAAAAGTGCAGTATCTTCTTGTAAGAGTTCTTTCCCTTGTTCAGTTAGATCGCCCAAGACCCGAAGAGTGACCTCCCTTGATATTACTTTTTATATGGAAAATTGAAAGTTCTAAACTTAGTTGACGTACATTTTCATGTCATTATGTGTACATAAATGTTAATTTTTTGTCAAAATTTTTGAAATGAGAAAAAAGTGGAATGTTAGTTTTCATTTGTTCAAGAAAGTGAAAAACTTTAAGAATCATAAATATGAGTGTTGTCAACCTCTTTAACAATGTCTTAGAACACTTGACTGCACAGTATGTTATATTTTAGAATGTATTTGAGTAAGATTATTTGTATCAGTTTTTGTGACAATTTTAGTGTATATGTATTAACCTTTGGTACCAATAGAATTATAGCTGCTATCAAATTAATACCTTGTAGAACTGCCATCGATAGAAACAATATGGATGTTTTGTCAATATTTTTCTGTCAATCAATAATTGATACACATTTGAAAAAAAAGAGATAATTTTGGCAAATTAATTAAGTGTCTAGAAATTATGAAAATTCACCCAAAATATATTACAAAAAGCCGGTGCCCAAAGCACTGTCCCAAACATATATTTATCACATATCCAAAATTAGAGCTATTTACAGTAAAAAAGAATTACTTTTTTGATTGATGCGAGCATATAGTGAAATGTTTTCGTTTAAGCCTCGGTCTCACTTACTCCCGGCAGAGCCCAGGACCATCCCGGTAAGTTACCGGGATGATCCGGGATGAAATTATTGTTGCGGTCACACTTACCCCGGCAGCACTACGGTAGTTCCCTACTAACCACCCAGGATGCGCTCCGGATCATCCAGGCAGAGCCCAGGTGAAGCTACGGTTCATGCCGGTGCTTCCCCGGTCGTTCCCGGATGACGCCGGAAGAGCCCCGGTTGACCCAGGCAGAGCCCCGGCAGAGCCCAGGACGATCCAGGCAGAGCCCCGGTAGAACCCCGGTGGATTGAAAACGCCCGAAAATGATAACTTTGATACATAATTTTTATTTAATATAATATCTATTGTTCCAGAATAGTAATTCATGATGATTTTCTGAAAAATCCTTATGCCATACTGGATAGAAGGGAAATGGGAAGGCTTTTAATACAAACAAGTTCAATCATCACAAATTGTCCTTATTTTTTTTTTATTAAATGATACCGGGTTTTTGCCGGGGCCTCTACCGGGGCTCTACCGGGATCAACCGTAGCTCTACCTTTATCCTCCGGGGCTCTGCCTGTAGTTACCGGGCTCTGCCGGCATATACCGGGCTCTACCGTAGCTCTACCGTAGCTGTACCGGCTATATCATACCCCGGATCATCCCCGGTTTGTGCCGGCAGAGCTACGGTGCTTTCCCGGTATCACCCCGGTCATTCCCGGCAGAGCTAAGGATGATGCCGGCAAAGCTATACCTTCCCGGATCATCCCGGACCACCCCGGTGATATTAAATATTTTATTCCATCCGGGGTCGAATGCCGGATGTTCCCGGATCATCCCGGATCATCCAGGACGTTGCCGGCAGAGTTACGGATGTACCCCGGTTGTTCCCGGTCGTACCCCGGTCGTTCCCGGATCACCCCGGACGTCTACCGGGGCTCTGCCGGGGCTCTGCCGGGATGTAAGTGAGACTGAAGCTTTACTGCGACTTTATACACTATGCTGTATAACATCATTTTTTTACATCAAAATATATTCATAGTTACGCAATTACGTTTTTATGGGTGTGATAAATCCGTTTAATCCTATATTGATATATTATTGTCAAAATGCTTTGCACCGAATTTTGACGGCTCTAATCCCTATTATTTTTTCTATTCTGCAGATATAATCATTGCACCTGAACAAGTAGATGATCGTTACAAATGTCCAATAAAATATGACTTTAATTATGCATGTCCAAGTACCAAACAGCCTGGGCGTAAATTAGTTTGTATACACGAGTCGTGGTTGTGTGACCAGGATCTGGACTGTCCCGAAGGTGAAGATGAAGGGACGGGAGAAGGCATGCCATGCCATAACAGAAATGGTAAGTAGTTAAACATAATAACTCAGTCTATTACAAATTTCATATTGAAACAACAAGTCTTTGATGCCCAAAACCTTCCACAGCTCAATGCCATAACAGAAATTGTAAGTGGTTATACATATAACCCAGTCTATAACAAATTTCTCATTTAACCAACAAATCTATGATGCCCAAAATCTTCCACAGCTCAATAGGGTTTAAAACATTAGAATTAGAATCAAAGGGCCACTGGTTCAATCCTCGGGAAAGGCAAAATATGTCATTTAAACAACAAATCTATGATCCACAAGTCCTTCCACATAGCTCAATAGGGTTTGAAGCATCAAATTTAGTATCAGAGGGTTGCTCAGGTTCAATCCTTGGGTTAGGCAGAATTTCTATGTGACAATTGATGTCGGCTCTTTGAAAATCAATCTTAGACATACAGTCTTATAGTTGTTATATATCTGTCACTGCTGATTCAAAAATCAAGTGTGATTAGTAGTCGGTCACTTGCGGAGAATTTGTCAATTACTGGTTACAGTTTATTCAAGAAAGCCTGTTTGGTTGAAGTCCACTGGCATGACCAAAAACTGTGTTAAAATCTGTGGTATAAGAATTGAAACAAACAAAATAGATATGATATTAGCCAAACATTCTATAAAGCCGTACATCATTGATGATAATATCTAATAAGAGGCTAGTAGACAAGATATATAATATAGTATTAATCAATTACGAAACAAGATCTTGTAAAGGATATTGTCAAGATAAATATATATGTCTGAGGTTAATTGATAGTTTTTGTTACATCTGAATTAATTGTATGCCTCTCTTCATCTGACCTGTCACAAGGAGAGAGAAAAAAAGTAGTACTCTAGGTCAATGACCTCTAAAAATATATTTAGGGTCATGTATTACTTTGAGATATACCCCATGATTTGCATATATAATTAGATGATCAGATAAATGATAAATGAGGTACTGTTAATAAAAGGTCAAGTGCTATTTGATATAACATTTACAAGTGGTATTTCGTCTGAAAATTGATGAAATTAAAATGATATAAATTAAAATGAGCAAAAGTATAATAAAAATTGAGACCAATTTAAAAATTAGCTGAAGTCCATTAAATGTGAAATGAATCTCAATGCTATATGATAATTAGATTTGGCAAGAGGGTCATTTGTGGCTGAGTGGTTATAATAAGGTCTTTGGCTTCTAACCACTTGCCCGTCATTGCTGTAGGTTTGAATCCCATCAAAGACTATGGATTCTTTCATGTTAGGAAGCTATCCAGCTAGCTTACAGAATGTTAGTGGTTCTACTTTGGTGCCTGCTTGGGCCTGAAATAATGCATGTTGAGGCACCAGAGGTCTTCCTCCACCAGAAAAGCTGGAAAGTCGCCATTATGAACTCTTCTTTGTTTGTGCAATGTGAAAACCATCTAAAAAAAGGGTGAAAACAACAGATTTGGCAAAATTTAAAGGTCAAAATCTATCAAATGCTTAGTGTTGAGGAATCTGGTGTTAGGGAATGTTGGTCTATACTTGTGGTGTAATAGGCAATTATTTATAGATTTTGTTGAGTCTTTAAGTCATGGCATCATTTTTAAGATAATAATTAAGGTAACTTCACTGGTTGAGAAATACTTCAGATACACCTTTGTGTATTTTTTTCAGTTACAAGAGGTCACCTTTAACCTTTTAGTAGAACATCTGGCCTTTTAGTACCTCTGGCCTTCGGTTATCTGCCTGGATAGCTTCCTCACATGAAAGAATTCTTACTGTACTTAGTAGTGTTTGAATCGGCATAATGACTCAGATGATCATCTTTGAATGTATGACTACTGTGCAGTGGTCTTGATTTCTGCTTATAATTTGACCTCATATTAATTTGATGTATCATTTATATAAAGAACTGTTTGAGATATTATATTGCTGATTTCTTTATTATCAAATATTTTCAGCTGATTTCTGTATGAAAGACGCACAATTCCAGTGTGGAGATGACGCTACTCTTTGCATTCCAAAGAACTGGATGTGTGACGGGGACCTTGATTGTGACGATGGTTCTGATGAGGCGAGGCCTAATTGTAAGTAGAAAAGGAATACTGATACATCCCTTCTACTTAATGAACTAGTCAGCTAGTCATTTGTAACTCCAACACCCCAAAGCCCCAGTGGTAATTTAGAGATTGTTGTGGGGGAAGGTATGAAATGAGCTGTTACCCCCTGTATGGCATGGTGAATACATTGTCTCAGCCTTGGGACAATGTCAAATTTACTGTAGTGTGGGGCTGGGGGAATAATTAAGATCAGATTTTATATCATATGACTGTCTTCACATCCAGGGATTTAAGAAAATTCAATAGCTCTTCACAAGGGCTGGGAGTGGGGCTGGGAGTAGTTGGGAGGCTGTGGTTGCAACTTACTAGTTTTATTTATGATAGAAAAGCTGACTGGGGCACTTAAGCTGAAAGGGAAACTACTCTCTATCTCATATTTATGTGGGTTTAAATTTAGATTTAAATTGTACCTGCTTTTTTTTGAGATATTTAACTTTGCTAGCAAGATGTTTCAAGGTTGAGCAAGGTGCAGTATTTTTGTAAAGTTTTACAGAATGATTTCCAGAGATTGGGCCAGTTTCACGTACATCAAAATTTCGTTCTACAGAATTTTTGTTACTGCTAACTAATAATTGGTCATATCACAATGTTGCAGTGCTATTAATTCACTAAGACTTCAGTATCAAGACCTTGGTATAAAAGAAGTAAAACTGATATTGTAGTTTTATAAAGTATAGAGAAGAATTGAGATTTTTATATATCAGTTTGTATTAATCATATTTATATTTTAACAGTTTGTTACTGAGTTTAGGCTTTAGTAATAATAATTTTGTGTTTATTCTCTTGAGTAAATGATTTTATTCTTTTGCTGTTTTGTATGTGCTTTCATATATAACTTAAGTATTGCTTGAATATCTTTAATGAAAGCAATGTGTAATTATTCACAGCAATGTATATATACAATTATTCACAATTTACTTTATTTTTTTAAAGGTTTAAAAATGGGAATAGAACGAAAAGGTTAGATACGAAGCACGTCTTGTCTCTGTGTTTTTCTCGTGCATTTTTGACACATGATCGTTTAACATTGTAAGAGTGGACATTTCATACTGCCTGACTTAATTCATTGCTTTTTTTCTGCTCTTGTCATGAGCACAAAGTGCTTAAGGCAAGCTGTTGTGATACCCCATTGTTCGTCATCCATTACCATTTTTACTTTAACAACATCTCCCATACTTCTAGACCAATAGTGATTAAATTATACACCACTTGGTAGATTTTGATGAAACTGCGCAACAATGATCAGTCGAAAGTTCTCAAAAAAATTTCTCAAGTTGTTCCAGTATGCTGATCATGGAAAACCCTCTTAATGAAATCTTTTCCCTGCAGACCATATTCTCCGGTGAGCGATTAGGGCCAGCATGGCTCTCTTGTTTAATTAACTGTAAAAGATACTGGAAATGGGTTACAAATACATAATGCTTTGAATGACTTTGTAACATGAACATGTGTCTGGATTATTATCTAACTTTGGTATATTTTACTCTAGGATTTTCTTCATTCAACTTTATTTTCTTTCTAATGAATGGCCTTGTACTCGTAAAGGGATTACTAGAATTAAAAAAGAATTTTTTTTTATCTGTCTCTCAAAAAATTGGTCATCAACAAACCAAGTGTGTAGGTTACATCTTTAGATATTCACCATTCAAGATTTTATTTATTAAAACAATTACCCTAAGTAATGAGATGAATTTTTAAAAATCACAATCTCAGATCCACTTTCAAGATGGTAAAAGCTCAAGGGCACTGAAAGGTCACAGTTTTAGATGACCTCTTATTGATGAAATAAAGAAAAATCTTTGATTATTTTCATGTGTACCATTATTGTTGAATGTTCATTGTTGGAATGCTTCTCAAGCACCTTCATTCTGATGAGCCTATTAGGGTATTTATGACCTTCTTGCCCACTGAAGAGAAATCTGATCATTCAAAATTGTCCTAGATATCATTTGCATAAATTTGTAAATGAAAAGTAAAATTAGTTACATATTAATAATTTTTGTAATGCTGAATTGTCTGTTTATTTTCTTAAAGGGACTCCACTGAAGTGATTTGACATGACGTGACTGGAAATATTTTTTTGACATAAAATTCCATTTCCATCTAGACCAGTGACTAATGTGCAAATTTCATATTGTTCACTCACTCTGTTTTTCCATAATAATTATTCAAATTGTGAAAAATGACCAAAAATGAAAAAGCGTTGCAACAATTTTCACTCAAATCTGACTTAAAGAATAGCACAAAAAATATATGATTTTCATCATATTTCTGAGTATATTTCTTACACATTTATCTGTTTTAAGTGCCCAAACTGATCTTGGTAAGAAATTAGAATTTTTATGTTTTGGGCTTTTGGACCTCAGTGGAGTTCCTTTAATATTTTCATAACATTGTATGAAAGGTTATTTGATTTTCATTTAAAGAGTTAATATAGCATAATTGATTGATGCTATGATGAATGTATAATACTGTAAATTCATTTGTTTTCGTGGGTGTAAAGTTTTGTGGGTTTTTTTTACAAAAGACATTTTGTGGCTTCTTAAATTTGTGGATTGTCTTTTTTTCCCAACAGAAATGCAAATAATGTAATGATTTTATAGCAAATGATATGAAATTTGTAAGATATGAAATTCGTGGGTTGACTTACCCATGAAATCCACAAAAATTAGTACCCCATGAATAATAATGATTTTACAGTAACTTTACCTGTTTAACATGATATTTTATGTCTGAATATTTGTCATGCATCAAACAAATCGAACAAATATAACACAAGTCTTTTTCTTCTTCAAATCCCACAGCACTTAAATGCATGCTTTATTTAACTAAGTGTAGCTTAAAAGATGACTGTTAACATTACTTTAACGTTTGGCTGGAACCAAAACACTGTGAAAGCCATGCATGTCAGTGTAGAGCCAGGCCAGCCTATACACCAGTGCTTACTCACAGAGCCTGTCTGACTTCCTAATATTACTTCCTAAGTTTTACTTCCTTAACTACTAAATGGACAGTATCAAAATCGGGACATTGGATAAAAATTGGACAAGTCCATTTGAGAAATTCAGTAGTTTACTGGTTAAATTGAATTCAGTTGAATTTTAATTTGTTTTCATTGAGATGCAATTTTGCCATTATAATCCCTTCCACCACAATCACCATTATAAAAGTGCTCTCTGCAGCATTGCATACAGCATTGTCACAAATATTATAATCATCATCATCACACAGTCTCAGTTACTACCATATGTAGTCATTTTCACTCTCATCAGTCTTCATCATCATCATCATAATCAATAACAACATCAGCAGCAGCATCATCATCATCATACTAGACTCATCATCATCATCATCATCATCATACTAGACTCATCATCATCGTCATCATCATCATCATCATCATCATCGTCATCATCATCATCATACTAGACTCATCATCATCATCATCATCATCATCATCATCATCGTCATCATCATCCTCATACTAGACTCATCATCATCATCATCATCATCATCATACTAGACTCATCATCATCATCATCATCGTCATCACCATCATCATCATCATTATCATTATCACTAGAATCATTATCATCATATTTGATCACTGATCATGAGTTCAAGTTTAATCATTCATTGTCATCACCATTCATATCATATCATTATACTAGACTCGATCATTATCATCATCACTAGAATCATTTTCACCATATTTATCATTATGATGATCAAGTTTAAATCTTCATTGTCATCACCATCATCATTATCATCATCAGGTCATCATCATCATCATCATCATCAGGTCATCATCATTATCATCACTTCACCATCATTATCATCATCCGTGTCATCATCATCATCATTTTCTAACATTACTTTATTTTAACTCACCAACATTAGAAGCATCTAAATTATTTTTAATTGATATAAAGAATACAAACTATAGGTTTATATATAGTATGATATATATATCAGCATTTATGTTATAGCATCAGATATGTATGTTATAGGTATTGTTTAACATAGTCAATGATAAAATTGATAAGGGGATGCTAATGTTATAGTCTTGTTAAGCTATTTGATATTTCTCACGGTTTTCTTAAGTGTCACTAATGCTTTTTGATATTTCCATATTTGGCATGAATTACAGTTATGAAGAAATGTAAGGGTATTTTATATTGATATTGACAACAACTTTTTCCCTTGAGAAACACAATATTATACAATTATTCCATTTCCTAGCACAGTCCTTAGGTCCATGATGCAATATTTAGAAAAAGGATGTTAAAAGATCAAAAGTAATTAAACTTACAAAAAGTCAATGTCACGGCATTTTAAAGCATGATAAAAGTGGTGTGACACAGAAATAGATCATTTCTTCCCTTTGAAATACTTTATTTATGGTATTTGCCTATGGATATTATGGCAAAAGAAATCTATTTTGACTGCACTGTAAGGTTATTATGATATCTAAATATATTCAAATGATAGTAATTGGCTCAAAGACAAAGGAATTTAAAAGTCATAGAATTGAAAATGTTATATTTTGACTGACGTATTTCTACACATTGTTTATGTGTATTGTTTTGTATTTGGACAACTTTTAAAGTTTTTAAACAATATTTTAAGTAAAAATGATGCTAAAAATACATTTTGACTGAAGTATTTCCATACATACAGTTTTTGTTATTTGGCCAAATATTTAAGTTCTCGAATGATATTTTAAGTAAAAATGATGCAGTAATTATCATGGAGGAAGTGACTGAAAAAAAACAATAACAAAAAAACTTGGGTTAAGCTTTAATTACAATTGTGTAAAACATTCAGGATGCAACACATCAATAGGACATATCACTTGCTAATAATATGAAATTTTAAAAAAAAATAAAAATGCAAATGGCAATATTTTATCAAAGGGAAGCAACTTTGATGATTTAAGCTGCACTATCACAATACCTCATTACTCTGCATCCTATATGTATAATCATAATCTTTCCAAAGAGCATAATCTGCCCAATTAAGCACCAAGCACAGTATGTAATATCATGATTATTACCCCCTGTAATAACGTCAAATAAATATTACAATTTTGTTAATTGTTAAATTAAAAAGAAAAATAGATAAAAATAAATTGAGTGTAAAATTTTTAGTGACAAAAAATGGTGAATTTCTATATTTTTGTTTTAAGACCTACATATACATGTACATACTTTTGTTGCTATCAGTATTAATTTATAGAATTTTAAATTCAATGTAAAAATAATAAGCTTGTGTAGAAAAACAAATGAAGTTTTAAGACTTGTTGCATAAGTTTATGAATAAGTTTACCTTTATTACATATGATATATACAACCATAGTTTTTTGTATAACATACTGTATAAATATCTATTTTAAAATTCCAATTAAAGATTCAAAGAATACTAGAAAGGCATTGGTTCTTGGTAAGTCTGATTTTTATAATCTGCAGGTCAAGATGGTAAAGAAATTTTTTATGACAGTTGATTATTATTTTCAAATAGACAAAGAAAATAATGCATAGTTAAAATAGCTTTAACGAAGACAATCTTTATATTACAGGTCCCCATGTTAAAAATTTAATTCCATGTACACCAAATCAACTACAATGCGGTGGATCTCATAAATGCATTCCATTGAGCAAAGCCTGTGATAATATATATGACTGTGATTCAGGGGAGGATGAGTTTGGCTGTTCTAATGATAAATGTAAGTAATTTTTGTATTGGGGAGGATGAGTTTGGCTGCTCTAATGATAAATGTAAGTAATTTTTGTATTGGGGAGGATGAGTTTGGCTGTTCTAATGATAAATGTAAGTAATTTTTGTATTGGGGAGGATGAGTTTGGCTGTTCTAATGATAAATGTAAGTTATTCTTGTACTGGGGAGGATGAGTTTGGCTGTTCTAATGATAAATGTAAGTTATAGTAGTATGGGTATATCAACAACAATCATTTGTGTATTACGATGTTTTGTGATACCAGTCAACCCTGGATAATGATATTTAAAAACTGACAAACATGATTTATTGTGATATATGTCAATTCATAATGCAACACAGAGATAGTTTTTGTGGGTGTATTTGAGTTTTTTTATACTCACCACCTGTTGCCCATATGGGCGAGTCCTCCAGGACAGTATTGGTCATTTAAAATTTTTTGAGGATTACAGAAAAATGTCCCAGTTCCAGAAGCTTCTTCTGGTTCTTTAGCGTGTCAAGTGTTTAAGCACTCATACACAGGACCTCAATTTAAAGTCTCATAGGAAAGACTGATCAGTTATTGAAGTTCGCCAGCCCGGGAATCAAACCCATCTTGTCAAGATTACAAGTTCTCGCTTTTACCAACTGAGCTATGCTGGCTGGTGAGATTGTTTTGAATAACAAGCAACAATATAAAGCCACTGTTCATGTCCGCGGCATAGTGGTTAAGGTCGTTGACTTTATTTTCACACATTGCAGTTCTTGAAATAGTCAAATTATTTATTGTTTGATAACGGTCTAATATTAAAGAAAATATTATGGCACATCATGAGTCTGTACCTTTAGTGAATACCTCTATACAAATATATTGCCGCACGGTTGATTAAGAATAAACATTCAATACCCGTGACTTACTTCCACGTATCATTATGCATATAAAAACAAAAAACATGTTATTATTTTATGTTAATGTTTTAATCATAAACAAATATATTTGTTTACCTATGTAAACTTGCCCCTTTACCTTGGAATACAAAAAATATGTTTGTTTTTTGCAAATCAGCATGTTTATATACCATTATTATATTAGCCTAATATGGTCAATGTTAGTTTCATTAGGCAATTAAAATAAAATCAGGCCTTGAGGTTATAAAACTTATTTCTGAGTTCGGTCTCAAATCTTCATTGGTCAGTGTACATTTTGTGATAGTTCCTAACGAATCAAATACCTGAGAAGTGAGTTAGAGCTTGGAGGATTTCTTTAAAACCTTAGGGTCAGGATCATTTGATCCTAATGCGGATAATTGAGCCACGTCATGACAAAACCAACATAATGAGTTTGCGACCACCATGGATCCAGACCAGCCTGCGCATCCGTGCCATGCTGTTCGCTTACAAACCCTGTAACAAGTAGAGAAACTGATAGCGCACACATGGATCCTGATCAGACTGCGCGGATGCGCAGGCTGGTCTGGATCCATGCTAGTCGCAAATGCACTACGTTGGTATTGTCATGACGCGGCTCATATTTTCTTTGCAAACATGGGGCCAAGACTTGAACTCAGGACCTGTATGTATTCCTTTATGAACTATTTGGGCTGGCAGTATTGACTTAGCATATTCTTTGTGATTTATTTTTGTATTATCATAGGTCAAAATGAAGAGTGTGAGAAGTGTGCGGAGGTGCCGGTTGAAGGGGCCAAATGTTACTGTGACGACGGGTTTTATTGGAACACAACACTTCAAAATTGTACAGGTTTGTAGTGACTACAAATTTAAGTAGCATGTTTCAATTATAAGTCAAAGCTTGATTCAGGGTAATAACCTTCAGATTTCAAATTTATATGACAAAAAAATTTTTTTGTTAAGACATAGTTATGCATCTTAAATGGTAACGAGACTTTTTCTGTATTAGAACTGGCAACCTAGAAAAAAAAACGGTGTGTCCAGCTTAAATTTATGATTCAAAATTTTATTTTAGAAGATTTATATGGCAATATATTTCCTTGAATTTTCTTGTTAAATTTTTGTGTCAACTTTCAGATCTGAATGAGTGTGAATATGAACAATTTTGTGACCAACCAAGTCAATGCATCAATTCTAACGGAAGTTATACGTGTGGTTGTGTGAGCGGGTATGAAATAGAGGATGGTTCAACATGTACAGCTGTGAATAGTGAGTTTTCCACTTTATTGTCGCAAATGAAAAGCATATTTTTAACAAGTCAAGCAATCTCTTTAGGAAAATGACATCTTAAAGATTACTGGATCGGTGGTTCTACTCAGGTGCCTGTTAGTGCCTGAAATAATGCACAGAAGGGCTCCGGAGGTCTTCTTCCATCAGTTAAGCTAGAACATTGCAGTATGACCTTTACTGTGTTGGTGTGATGTAAAAATCCAATCAAACATACAATCAAACTTGGATCCATTAATGTATAAAACCACATGTTTTACTATTTATACAGTCCCTGTGGAAGGGAATCTTAACTGTTACCAAGCTAGCATTGACTGGATCTACCCAAGTGATTGAGTGCAGACCAAGATCATTATGGTCCAAACTATCTGCTATTCATTCATTACATATTCTCAAATTTTCCCTAAAAGTGATGAATGGTTTTGTCCAGATTGAAAGATGGACAAGTTCATTTTAAGATCTTTAGTGACAGGTATGGGTTAAAGTACAGTACTAGAAAGTTCTAACTGTGATGAAATGACCCTTGGTGTATGATGTGCTGTCTTCTGTCTGGCACAAGAGTGTCTGCCTCTAAACACAGGGAACATGGATTCAAGCCATACTAGGTTCATGACTCTCATCATATGACATCAGTACTGATTAGTCTGAGGAGGCGGACAAGAGTGGGCCATATAAGCTTAAAGCCTTTCTCACAATGGAACATAAATGAACAATGTTTAAACTAAGTGAAATGTTATTCAAACAAAAAAAAAGAATAACTTCATATTTTTCTTTTCTATTGACTAGCATTGATTTAAATCATTTTCAAATCTTATAATACTGACGTATACTGCCCTTACAGGACTGGTACTCTTTCCGTCTGGAATAAGGGAAGCAACGAAGGATAAACATTCAAATTTTTGGGACCCAGTCTGTCATATTATACATATACATGAGTGTAATCTTTACTGTATACACATGCAATATTATGATTTAATCTCATTTTAGAGCCAGACAGAGCAGTAAACCCAACTATACTGGTATCAAACCAATGGGATGTACGGCAACTGACGATACTGGGAAAGAACTTGTTATCTCCTTTTGTAAGGGTTGGACAAAGGGTGACAACTCTTGCGTTTGACCATAAGAAGCAGCAAGTTTGTTGGGTATGTAGAAATGAGCCGCGTCACAACAAAACCAACATAGTGCGTTTGCGACCAGCATGGATCCAGACCAGCCTGCGCATCCTCTCAGTCTGATCAGGATCCATACCTCGCATAATATGATTTTATTCAACTGGTTCAATAAATTTAGTATTAATTCTACACTCATTCAATATCCTCTATATATTTATTGATACATGTATATAAAAAGAACTCCATTGAGGCCTAAAAGCCTAAGCACTTAGAATTTGAATATCTAAAATCTACTTGCTGTACTTAAAATGGAAAATATATAACTTGTAATTTAATTGAAAATCTTATTTTTGTGCCATTTGAGTTTTAATTGCTTAAAGTGTTTAAATGCTTTACATATTTGGGTCATTTTTCAGAATTAAAATATTTTTTTCTTCGAAACAACTGAGCAAGCAAATGATTTAAAGCTTTGCACACTCCCTATTGGGTTCAGACCTATATATTGAAAAAAAAAATTTTTAGTCATGACAAAAACCGTGAGGAAAGTACCTGTTTAACACATAATTTATTACTATATAAATTTTGTATATTTTTTTGTTTCTTCAGATAACCTATGCTGGTAATGAGGGGAAATCTTCATTGATGTGTTCATCTGTTATATCACCCACAGAACAACTTCATCTGATTCCTGTGCAGAACCATTTAACCAGTAAGTGTCCAGTTGATCTGGTTAATTAACCGGTTGATCTGGTTAATTAACCGTAATAGTTCAGAGTGGCGACATGGCCGAGTGGTTAACACATCAGACTATAGTAATCTAAGGATAACAATGTATTATAATGTATAAATCAAGTTGAAAAGCATTTCCACCGGAAAAGAAAGATGTCATGTATAAATTTTGATTTTTTTTTATCATGCTTTTTCTTAAGAGACAGTTTTTCTTAAGCGACTGTTTTGAGTGTTTCCCTTGCATGGTCGCTTGATACATGTTTGACTGTAATTTATTGTATTTTTTTTGTATTTTTTCAAATCTCAAGTAAAAGTATCATCTTTATTTTTTCAGATGTAGAAAGTTTTGCCAAAGACTGGATTCGTGGAAATTGGTATTTTGTTGACCCAGTTTTGTTACGTGTCTCAGTATGTTCGGAAAACGGGCTGTTTTGCCAAGTTCTTGCCAATAAAGACAGTCAGATTGTCGGACCACGGAGCTTAGTGCTTGATCCTTTAGATGGGTAGGTTAATTTATTTAATGGAGATTTTAAAGGAACTCAACCGTGGTCAAATAGCTTAAAACATTAAATTTGAAGTTATTACATCAGGTGAAGAACTTAAAAAAGGGAAAAATCTGCAAAGGATAATATGGAAATAAACTCGGATTTTAATTGAATTTTGATATTGAGTGCGATTTTTAGCCCAATTTGGGTGAAAAGCATTTCAACACTTTTCATTTTTGAATCATTTTGCACGAAAAAAAAGATGGTTCTGGAAAAAGTGGAGAGGAAATGATCAGAAAATGTGCACACAAGTTATTAGTTGTAAGTATTATTGAGGAATTCATATATTGAGAGGTTTGTATGTGCCAGATGCATTAAATTGAAATTATCCTTGGTCGAGGGGCTAGAGTTGATGACTTCTAATCCAGTTACCTCTCTGGTGTGGGTTTGATCCCCGGGGTTGCTTTGGTAATTTAGTGCGGAGGAAGGTAGTCTAGTACTGGTGTAACTCTCCAGGAACGATGGTTAGGAAACTACCCGCCTTTATGACTGAAATATTGTTGGAAAAAGGCTTAAAATGAAACAAACAAACATGAATCTGTTCTGCTTTGCTTTTCAGAACATGAATGATTAATTATGATAACACTTTTGAGCCGCGTCATGACAAAACCAACATAGTGGGCTTGAGACCAGCCTGGATCGAGACCAGCCTGCGCATCTGCGCAGTCTGATCAGGATCCATGCTGTTCGCTATCAGTTTCTCTACTTGTAATAGGGTTTGTAAGCGAACAGCATGGATCCTGATCAGACTGTGCGGATGCGCAGGCTGGTCTGGATCCATGCTGGTCGCAAAGGCATTACGTTGGTTTTGTCATGACGCGGCTCATTTATGAATGATGTACCTGATTGTTCCTTTTGAATTGTTATTAAGTATATGCTAGGTCATTTTATCAAGGTAATGCAATATCACAGCCTTAAGAATAAATATCATTAAAAAAGCATTATACTATACATATTTGAGCTGCGTCACGACAAAACCAACATAATGCACTTGCGACCAGCATGGATCCAGACCAGCCTGTGCAGTCTGATCAGGATCCATGCTGTTAGCTATCAGTTTCTCACCTTGTTAAAGAGTTGGTAAGCGAACAGTATGGATCCTGATCAGCCTGCGCGGATTGTCTGGATCCATGCTGGTCGTAAACGCATTACGTTGGTTTTGTCATGACCCGGCTCATTTCATTTTTAGAATCATGACATATATAAGTTTACAGCTATAAGTACATATTACAAGTGGGTTTCTTTTTAATTTAATACATAAAAATTTAATTTTCAGATTTCTGTACTGTGCCGACTGGGATGAAAACAACCAAACAATATACAAGATGAGCCTCCGAGGTCACGGACTAACCCGTTTTGTAACAGACAAACTAATCAAGCCAATTGGTCTGAATATTGACTACGCAAACAAGCATCTTTACTGGGCAGACATGGACCTCAATGTCATCGAGAGGATTGATTTGACTGGCGATCCAAGTTCCCGTAGAGTTATAGCAGTTGGTTCTAAGGTTAGTTATCTTAAGTTATTTTGCGAGGGAGTTTAACAGCTTTCATAATGGCAAAAAGAAATTTTTAAAAAAAACTCTAGGGAAGAACGTTATGAAACCTCTGTTTAGTGATTGTGTTAACAGTAATTGAACATTTCAAAAAGTGTGCTATTTGCTTGTTTATGCTACATTATTTGTATATATTTTATCTATGCATACATTTACTTATTTTAAAGTAAACATTTTGTCCATGGTTCTATGCTAAATCTATAGATATCTGCATTTATATCTTAAGATGCTCGTGTAAATAATTGGAACATTTTACATCACAGAGAAATTGAAATGTATATACCTAACTGTTTAAAAAAAATTTTAAAAGTTGAAATAATTTAATTTTGTTTCTAAGGTTAAGTACATCCACAGTATATGAGCCGCGTCACGCACAGATCAGACTGCGAGGATGCGCAAGCTGGTCTGGATCCATGCTGGTCGGCAAACGCACTATGTTGGTTTTGTCAAGATGTGGCTCATATGTTATTATACTAAACAGCTTAAAAAAAACCTCTTAAGAATCCTAAAAATTAAAATCGTTCAATTTTGTTTCCAAGGTCGAGTATATCCACAGTATAGCAGTGTTTGAGAACTACCTGTATCTTAGTGACCGTCATGAGAACCAGCTGATTCGTATGCATCGCTACAAGTACGGGGAACCGTTAGTGACGCTCAACGGCAACATGTCACGTCCAGGACAGATTCACGTCTACCACAGTCAGACACAACCAGATGGTGAGTTTTTTCTGTTTTTTTTTTTAAAATTTACAAACTACCAAATGTGATCCATTAAAGAAAAAATTTTTGCAAACCAAATAATGATTACAGTGCATACTTTTGAGGCAGAGTAACTGACATTGAACCAGCTAAATATTTTAAATGGACTTGACAATTTTTTATTTTATACAAAACAATTTATTTATAATTTTTATCAAATAAGTTGAAAATGTATAATTACAGAAAAGCTAACTGTGCAGACTATGGGCAGACAGCACAGATGTTGTGAATCAAACTTGGTCTGCACTGGTCCCATATATAAGTTAAAGCAGTTGCTACCAGTAACATAACAAAGGTGTATAAATAATGGCAAGTCTGGTAGAAATAAACACCACACATGACAAGTTTTGTAAAATTAAACATCACACATGACAAGCTTTGTGAAATCAAACACCACACATGACAAGCTTTGTAAAATTAAACATCACTTATGACAAGCTTTGTAAAATTAAACACCACACATGACATGTTTTTGTAAAATTAAACACCATACATGACAAGTTGTGTAAAAATTAAACACCACACATGACAAGTTTTGTAAAATAAAAACACCACACATGGCAAGTTTTGTAAATTTAAACATCACACATGACAAGTTTTGTAAAATTAAACACCACACATGACAACTTTTGTAAAATTAAACTACACACATGACAAGTTTGGTAAAATTAAACATCACACATGACAAGTTTTGTAAAATTAAACACCACACATGACAAGTTTTGTTAAATTAAACACCACACATGACAAGTTTTGTAAAATTAAACATCACACATGACAAGCTTTGTGAAATCAAACACCACACATGACAAGCTTTGTAAAATTAAACATCACATATGACAAGCTTTGTAAAATTAAACACCACACATGACATGTTTTTGTAAAATTAAACACCATACATGGCAATATTTTGTAAAATTTAACACCACACATGACAAGTTTTGTAAAATTAAACATCACACATGACAAGCTTTGTAAAATTAAACACCACACCACACATTACAAGTTTTGTTAAATTAAACAACACCACACATGACAAGTTTTGTAAAATTAAACACCACACATGACAAGGTTTGTAAAATCAAACACCACACATGACAAGTTTTGTTTGTTGTATAATTGTAGCATTAGAAGAGGACCCATGTGCTTCAGCTGGCTGTGACCAGATATGTACTGTATATAGAGAAGGTGGCATGCTTTTACACGAGTGTCTCTGTGCTGCTGGATTCAGAAAAGAAAACAACAAATGTATTGGTAAGTTACTACAAAAACTGTAAAATATTTTCATTTATATGATATTGTTATCTATACTTGAATTTTACACGAGTGTCTCTGTGCTGCTGTGTCCAATAAAGTTAACAACAAATGTATTGGTAAGTTGCTACAAAAACTGTAAAATATTTTTATTTGTATGATATAGGTATTTATACTTAAATTCACACGAGTGCCTCTATGCTGCTGGGTTCAGAAAAGTTAACAACAAATGTATTAGTAAGTTACTACAAAAACTGTAAAATATTTTTCATTTATATGATATTGGTATCTATACTTGAATTTTACACGAGTGTCTCTATGCTGCTGGGTTCAGAAAAGATAACAACAAATGTATTAGTAAGTTACTACAAAAACTGTAAAATATTTTTCATTTATATGATATTGGTATCTATACTTGAATTTTACAAGAGTGTCTCTATGCTGCTGGGTTCAGAAAAGTTAACAACAAATGTATTAGTAAGTTACTACAAAAACTGTAAAAATATTTTTCATTTATATGATATTGGTATTTATATATGAATTGACAAGAGTGCCTTTGTGCTGCTGGGTTCAGAAAAGTTAACAACAAATGTGTTAGTAAGTTGCAGACAAAATCTGTGTAATAGTTTCATATTAATAGTTATACTAAAAATCTTTTACACTTATAGCTGACTCTGGTTTGACTCATATTTAGTATGCTTGATAAATTATGGTCTAACACAATTTTGTTACAAGACCCCTGAATGGTTAAAATAAAACCCCTGGTGTACCCACAAAGTTAGTTTACTTTTGTATGTTTTAAATTGTACTGTTACATACAATGTTCATGGATTTTTTTGCGGAACCAGTACCAACCAGTGTTCACCATACATGTACACATGTCAATATATCCTAATAACAAGTGGTGGAGAATTGACTACAAACATTTTTATCAGAGTGTAAAAATAGATGAAAAACTTTTCACTATCATTGGCATGATAATGATTTTTAAGATTGTAATTATAATGATATAATAATGAATTTGTATTTAATTAGAATGATATAATAATGTATTTATTTTACAGCTAAAGAAGGGTGTGATGATATTTGTGAGGGAGCTGTATGTAATAAACCAGTCGAGTCTCATTACCCAGAAACCTGTTCTTTACGTAAGTCTTTCCATTTTATAGGATTAGAAAAAAACAAAAAGTTCCTGACGCCCATTTTACTAACATTTCATAATTGTGTTTCGTAGGTAAAACGAAACTTTATGCTTGTGTTGAAACTTACGTAAGTTGTAAGTGTGATTCACAAAATGTTCCTAAGTTATGTACAGGAAGCTACATTTCATATAAAGTTAATATATTAACCTTTAGCATACTAGAGGCAAATGATTTACCCATGCGACCAGTGCAGACCTTGATCGGCTGGCGCATCCATGACATCTTCATGGTTTACACTGTTTGCTATTCAGTCTGTACATATTTTAAAATTTCCCCCTAACAACGATAAATGAATTTTTTAAGGTTGAAATATGTACAAGTGCATTTAAGATTATATACATGTACAATGTAATTTGGTATGAGTTAGAAACAGATCTAGAAATGTGTTGAAAAGCTGGCATGTGACATCATCTGTGGGAGGAGTTTAATGTAAATCCATAAATTAATTAGATATGAAATGACAAGAAAGGTAAGATTCTTTTTATCATGATTATTGATATCATAAAGCCAAAAAAAATGTTAAGAGACCACAAAGTTATCATGTGGCATGCCAGTTTCATTCACTTAATTTTCATTAAATTAACATGTAGAATCATGGTTGTGATTTGGTACAGGTCAAACCCACAAACTATTGGTTGAGAGCAGATGCCTTAACCACAAGACTACTGCCCCCCTCCCATTGTTTTGGTTTAAACAGGCAGTTTCAATTTCAACTTTTCTTAACCAAGAGATATTTTAGTTGTTGGGTTGATTTCCAGGTCTTTGTCCACAAAAGATGTCTTACTGTTCAGCATTGGAGAAATGTATACCACAACAATGGTGGTGTGACGGTAAAGTCGACTGCCCGAACGGAGATGACGAGGGTCTATATTGTAAATATCAGGATTGCCTGCCGACAGAGTTTCAGTGTGCGTCAGGAAAGTGTATAGACATGGCATATAAGTGTGACAGAAACGATGACTGTGGACCAAATGATAATAGTGATGAGGTGGGCTGTAACATGACGTGTGATGCGGAGAACTTGTTTCAGTGTGATAATAAGGAATGTATTATGCAAGTGTTTGTATGTGATGGACATGAGGATTGTAGTGGGGGAAACGATGAGGACCCTAAAATATGTGGTATGCCTTTCTCCGCAAATGTTTTGAAGATTTAGTGTGAAATTTGTCGATGTCCATATTTTTTATTTATCATTAAAGGGACTTCCTTACTGTTTTTTGACGTGACAGGATTGGAAAGGATTTATTCATGATTTATGTTCCATTTGATGCAGATCTAGACCAAAAACTTGTGTGCAAAATTTCAAATTTTTCGTTTACTCTGTTTTTCCAGAATTATTATATTTTTTGTGAAAAGCGACCCAAAATTGATATTTACACAATTTTCTCGCCAGAGGCTTGAGTAATATAATCTTATTCACTTGTTCAAAAAATTCAGTTTTGAACCTACACTTATTAAATTTCCTCTATTTAATTTCTCCCTTAACTTACAGATGAGAGACCATTGCAGTTTGAATGTAACAAGGAAATAGAGTTTCAATGTCGTAACGGAGAATGCATAGCGTTGTCATGGAAATGTGACAGTGACCCAGATTGTGGTGACGGCTCTGATGAAATTGATTGCACTGGTATGTGAAAATAAATAGCAACTACTAAGTTTGCCCTCAATGGTCCATTTATTTATCTAAAATGGTTTTTGAAATAATTCTCCCTTACTGTTATGGGTGCACATGTTGCAAAAAGATTATTGATTCTTCAAATTAATATTTGTATCAAGCTAATCTTCAGAATTTTCAGTCATTTATTCTAAACATAAGTCTTTGTGCCGCTTTAAAACTATTATATGGCATACACACATTAATGTTGTTTAAATTAAAAAGACACACAAAATTTTTGGAATTTTTTCCATTTTATCTTTAATAAAATGGGATTAAAAGATGGGTAAATTACTACTATGCTTGTGAACTAATACATGAACTAATACATGTTTGAACTATAAATAATTACAAAACCTTTGCTTCCAGTCTAAGACCTGTGAGGCCGCCCTGCATATAATTGTAACCTATCCAGACTCTTTGTTATGCTGCTATGGTAGCTCAATTCATACTGAAATTAGAACTTTGATGACTGCTCTTAATTTAAATTGCACAAATTCAGCTTGTTAAACATTAAAGTTTTAAAATTTATAGTATGTCATTATGTTATGATTGTTTTAGAAGGAAAGGTGTGTAAGGATTTAGAGAAGGCGTGCGACTCTGGTGACCGGTGTATACCTCAACGATGGTTCTGTGACGGGGAACCAGACTGTATAGACCTATCTGACGAGTCCGATGATAATTGTCCAAGTGAGATTTTACGTTGTTTTTTTTTCTTAACAGTTTGAATAGTTTACAAAATAAATGCATATTAGAGATTGGTAAAGGTTTTTATTCTATTGAAAGTTGAGAGGGAAAATGAGAATTTTTCAAAGCTGTTAATTGTATTTTTCCTTCCAATTTAGAAATGAAAACCTTGTTACTGATTCTTGTTTTTAGCTTGTCTGTTTTGAAGAAAAACTTGCTGCCTCGTCATTTTCATCATCATGCAAAAATGTATGCATTCTTTTTAACTTAGAATTTTTTGTCAAAATTAACAGATATTATGATTGTTTGACATATTACAGTTATAGTTTAGTTAACTTGTAATAAAAAGATGTTTGTCACTTTTTGTAAAAATTGATATTAGATACAGACTCAGGAATCTTTGGATGTTATATGTTTTCATCAGAAACATGTTAAATTGATATCACATTACACTTTAATTTTGTTAGCAAAATCATCTTTCCTGTTTTGGCGCCATAAATTACCTATATTGTGTTGGTGAGTCATGAAACCGAACAAACAATTGAATAAATACTGTCTTGTTGAATAGTTGCAAATCTTATTTAAAAGCTCATGTTTCACTAAGAAAGAGTAAAAGTCACTATTCCCTACTATTAAAAGTGTAAAAAAACAGAAAAAAAATAAAATAAAAATACCATATAAATTTGATTGTGTCAGCGCCATGATTTTATCTCTAATATCAAATAAGTTTTAACATAAATTATTGTTTGACATGTTACAGATGCCAATTACACATGTCTACATCCAAGGAGGAAATGTGAAAAGAATGGTACACATGTGTGTCTCAAACCAGAACAACTGTGTAATGGAGTGAATGACTGTGACGATGAACACTTGGACGAAGGTGGAAGATGTGGTGGTAAGCATTAAAACATCCTTTTTCTTTCTTGATAATATGTATCAGTTGTCAGTGCTGAGAGTTTTTATTTTGATTGTCTAAGAAATTAAATGTTTTAGAAAATCAAGAACCCTTTCCATGCTGATACTGAAAGTGAGCAGCCCAAGCCTTGCCAACAGGAAAGGGCCAGACTAGCATGCACTTACATACATTTTGACAAGGCTTTTTACTGTCGGTCAAGCTCAATTTTTAGCTAGTTTAATTATACGAAGAATAGGGAGAGCTTCTGTACTCACTTTGATGTAGGTGTCACACTTTGGTTAAATTTTGCTTGCAAGTTGGTATCTCCAAAACTACTGAACAGTTTACGTTTTAAAAAAGTCTTTTTTCATTGACATGCCTATAGTGTAATGCTAACAATTGTTTGCTTTGACGCTATGATTGTATGTAACACAAATGATGTCACATTATTAAAATGTTACTACACTACTGTAATATCTTTTTTGTCGTGCTGTGATTTATGTGATAAACAAATATAGCAGTTTGAAGGTTAATATTCCCTGTTGTTTTTTTTTTCATTGTAGCGGAGATGTGTCAGCTAGATACTGATGATATATGTGAAGATATATGCTACAACACACCAGACGATCCAGGCTATATGTGTCACTGTAAGACCGGGGAGAAGCTCGACTCCGACAACAAGACCTGTATCGCAGCCGTAGCTGCCGATAAACTGTGCCACCAGTGGGGAATCTGCGGTCAGGATTGTGAACTTGACATGACGGCACCACATGGATACAGGTGTACATGTTTCGATGGATTTTTCTTGGAGCCAGATGATTTTACCTGCAAGCCTTTAGGTGAGTTGGATTTTATTTATAGAAGTTTCAAGCCACATTTCTCTTTTTTGTATAGAAATGGATGTGAAAGCAGTTTTATATTGAAACTAGGTTGATATATATGTGATGAGTATTGGAGAAAGGTTTGTTTGTGTGCAAAATGTAGTTCAGCCATCTTATTTGTCACTGAAAAAATACTACAGTCCTTCCTAAAAACAATATGAAAAGTCTAGGTTATGCTGATAGTAATGGATTTTGGAGTTTACCATCTGCACCACAGCAGTAAGCCACTTCGAATTCACACGAGCACATTTCAGCCACGGCATTGAATCGAGCACATTTCAGCCACCGCATTGCATCGTTTCTTGACAGGCTGTCAAGCAGTTTACCAGTATTACATATCTTGTCTCTTGCAAGGAACTGCTAGTTACTAATCTGCACATACCAGAGCAGAGGTTCAGTGCAAATCACCATAGAAAGGATTACACAATCACAATAAAAGTGTCCTGCATCATCTGGGAATCTGACCCAGGTCCCCTGATTTACAGTCCAACCCTCCAAAAAATGAGCTAACTGGGCAGTATTAGATTCTACTGATACTCATTATTGATCTATATAGGATAAATTATAGAACAAGTTTTCGGTATATTAGTATTGTTGTAATAAAGCACTTAGTCCATTTTATGTTCTATTTTTTAAATTTTTTTAACAGACTGGTTTCAATATATATTTTTGAATGATTATCAGAACTGATATTCTCATTTTCAGAAAGTGACCCAGTCTATGTGGTGTTCTCCAATCGTCATGAGCTGCGAAGAGTTGATGTGGCTACCAGTAATGCTGTGTCATTGATCTCCGGCTTGAGGAACACTATTGCCTTGGATTTCTACTACAAGGATGGGGTACCAGTCTTGTTTTGGACTGATGTCATGGAGGATAAAATATACAGGGGAATAATGGCGGGAAATGGTGAGTTATTTACCTCTGTGGTATATATTTGTGTTAATTTTTTTGAATTCTTATTATTTCAGCTGCTTTCATAGAAAATCTATGTATCAATTAATTGATATTGTTATGATGTTGTGTACCTTGATTAAATGACAAAAAGTTTATTTGAACTTTTGAAAACTTTTTGATGTACCCAGAGGTTTGATATTCAAACACTCATGATACAGTAAGAGTCAAAGATATTTTATTGAAGTTATTACCAAATAATACTCATATTAATAACCAGGTCATTTCTTAATCTTTGTTTTTGATAATAAGATGAAATAATAGTTTGCCTTTAGAATTTTAATTTTTATGACACTAATTTACTTGCAATTGTTGTGATTTAAAGACTTAGCCCTTAATTATTTAGAAAATATAAGAAATTAATGAATTAGATTTAATTTTGATATTTGATGTTTGTTTCAAATTTAACTTCAACTGTAGGTGTAAAATTTGTTGCATCAAACTGCTTTTTGTTACAGGTTTGAAGAATGTTGAAGCTATTATCAAGTCAGGTTTAGCTACAACAGAAGGTGTGGCTATAGACTGGGTGGGAGAAAACATATACTGGGTGGAGAGCAGTCTTGACCAGATTGAAGTGGCAAAGCTTGACGGTTCCAACAGGACTACACTGATAGCTGGGGAAATGACCAGTCCTAGAGCCATTGTTGTTGATCCTAGAGAAGGGTATGTTGCCATTCTTCTTACCTTGAATGATAATACAGATATGATATAAGAACATGTCACTGAATTCTAGTTGCAATAGACTTACTTTGGAATTAAGAATATTTGGCTTTTTCCCTGCTAATAACGTAGGTATAAACAAACTTTTACAGTAACAGCTTTGAAAATAAGTGAAACAGGTTGACTTATCTATTGTGACAGGTAGTGTACCGTGAAGCTATAATAGTGAAAGTTAGTTTGTACTTACAGATTAGCTGGGTTAAGCCACATTGCCAAATTCCGGATAATGTCTTTTATTACAGGCTTAGGTGACTTAAATATAGAGCAATGTCAAGCTATAATGCCTGTAACCTGACCCCAGGCATTATACTGTCAAATTTCTATGCAGTGTGAACAGGCTCTATACTGACAAATTTAGCTCTTTTATTATAGAACCCCTATATTTACAAATGGATGGTTCCAAATTTAAAATGGGACAAATTCATATACAAAAAAATTGTATTATTAAGCTTAAGCTAGATATTCACAGATGGACTCATTTTGTTTTTATAATTTTAACATAACCTGTTTGTCCAAGAAAATACATTTAGTTTAAACAATATTTTATTTATAATCCATACATTTATATAATGAAGTACATAAAATAAAATTTACAGATTGAGTAGGAAGCTTGTAAAGCTTTTTTGAAACTCTCTATACATTTGTATTCTGATTACTTATAGATGTCTTAAAGATAAGACCCTGCTTTTTATAACTGTGAAGCCACAATAATATAATAATCAGGGTAAAGAAGTAATATTATGTAAGACATGTTACTCAAGCAGGAATTTTATTGAATTATTCCCCTTCGTTCACTTAAAGATTTTTTTGTTGTTTTTAAGTTTTTGCTTGGAAGTTATATACAAAGCGTCAAATAGTATTCTTTTGAGACTTAACATTAACCATGAAGCTTTTAAGTTAACCATAATTCAATACAAAGATACCTGCCAATGTGATTTATGTTGTTTTTTTTATTATGTACAGGGCTTTATTCTGGACAGATTGGGATGGACATGACCCTCGTATAGAGAAATGTTCGATGAGTGGGGAAGGTCGGTCAGTCATACACAATATAAGTCCTTCTGAGGGCGGAGGCTGGCCTAATGGTCTGACAGTGGATTTTGACTTTAAACAGTTATATTGGATAGATGCTAGGTACTTGCTTCATTTTATTATTAGCTCCAAAGAAAAAAAAGTGGTGCTATTGTCATGACCATCCTCCTTTTGTTGACCTTTTTCATTAAGTTCTATTTTCTCAGAAACTATGAAAGCTTTTCACTTCTATCTTGGTATACATGTTTATTATGATAAAAGGATGCCATTTCAAAAGGGCAGATTATCTTAACATTACTTTTTGCAAAGTTATGCCCCCTTTTTAATGTTGCTTAAGGGCAGATAATCTTAAAATATGTTTTTGGCAAGTTATTCCCCCTTTCCAGTGTTCCTTTTATTTAACTATCTTTTGAGTGAGTGAGCACTGAGAAAAAGGAGTGTGATGTCCGGACAGATCTGTTGTTGTTTTCTTTTCTTTTTTTTTAAAAGAATTAAACACTTTACATCATAATTTTGAGCATAATGGATTATTATATTTTTTAAATGTTTATTATTCATAATATAATTGTTTTAAATCTTTATTAGACCATTTGCCCCTTACCGCTGTGGGATTGAATCCCGACAGGGACTTTGGATTCTTTCATGTGAGGAAGCTTTCCAGCTAGCTTACGGAACATCGGTGGTTCTACTCAGGTGCCCGTTTGTGCCTGAAATAATGCACGGAAGGGCACCTGAGGTCTTCCTCCACCAGTAAAGCTGGAACGTCGCGATATGACCTATACTGTGTAGATGTGATGTAAAACCTAAACAAACAAACAAATCTTTATTATAATATAATTGTTTTCCATTCAGATCCGAGTCTATTCATACAGTGGACTATTTCGGCAACAATCATCGTCTCATTCTGAAAGGTCACAAGGACATGACCCATCCATTTGCCATGTCATTATTTGGTAACCATGTTTATTGGACAGACTGGAGTACTAATTCTGTTGTCAGGGTAAGTAATGAACAGCTTTTAGTTCCTAATACATTTCCCCTTGCAGCAGCTGAGGGGTTGTCTTTGAGGGTTGAAGCATCAGAATTACAGCAACTGTTTATCCCTGTGTAGTCATACTAAGTGACTAAATGAGTTCAAATAACTGAAGTCTATGCAACCCATAGCTCCATCAGGCGAGCTGGTTTTGACCCCTGGTGTTGCTTTAAGTTTGTAACACCTGAGGTTAGCCAAAATCATCTTTTATTTGACCTGAATTGTGTTTGTCACCATAAAACCAAACAAAAATCCTGATAAGTTTACTTGGTTGCCATTTATAAAAGAATCTGTAACTGGCAATAAAAATGAAAAAAAAAATCCCAAACAATTTGAGTGCTAGAAGGGAATTACAAACTTGTCACAAGTGCATTGACAGAAAAACTTGTAATTATGTGTATGTACCATCTGACTTGACTTTATATTATAGAAAGCTTAATTCTAAAATTTTACAATCAAAACTACTTGGATCTATGACATACAGTTCCAGGTTCAAAGAAGACAAGTGACGGACACAAATAATTAATGTATTGAACTGTAAAATGGCATGTCCGTTGAGTTTGTTTATATACGTAGCTTTGATTAAATTTATGGGATTACTCTGCAAATACATTGTATATATACATAATTATAGTCTTTTGACGATTTTAGGCAAATAAATTCAATGGCTCGAACGTGCACGTTGTTCAGAAGACCATCACCCAGCCATTTGACCTACAAGTGATCCATCCCAAACGACAACCGGCCATGCCGAACCCATGTGCTGAAAACAATGGCGGTTGCTCAGACCTGTGCCTCCTCAACTATAACCAAACTGTTGGATGTCGTTGTCCACACAGAAAACGTCTTGATAAAGATAACAGAACATGTGTTGGTAAGTATAAAATGAGCCGCGTCACGACAAAACCAACATAATGGGTTTGCGACCAGCATGGATCCAGACCAGCCTGCCCATCCGCGCAGTCTGATCAGGATCCATGCTGTTCGCTTACAGACCCTATAACAAGTAAAGAATCTTATAGCGAACAGCACGGATCCTGAACAGACTGTGCGGATGCACAGGCTGGTCTGGATCCATGCTGGTCGCAAACCCATTATGTTTGGTTTGGTCGTAACGCGGCTCAAATGTATATACATTGTACTGAATATTCATATTTCTCAAAAATATTCTCAAAGTTTGTAATTTCTGTCCACACGTTTCTCAGGTTCAAAAGGATAGTGCAGTAATAGAAGGGAATATTTTATTTTGGCATGTAGTGGCTATTTTAGTAGTTATTTATCCATCTGATCATTATTATTATCAGACTTTATCAGTTGGCGATGAAAGAAAGTCAAAGTCTTCTGTTCCTTGGATGGAAGCTTTGAGAGGGAGGAAGTGATAAGCAAAGTAAATCATAAGGGTGAATAATGACTCATAAAGCTTTTGTTTCCAAAAAGTGAATTTGAAATGTTATAAGCAGCAAATAAGAGCCCTGTTTAAGTTATCCATATTAAATTTTAGATATTTTACATGAACACACTTGTTTTTTCAGATGATATTAAGTTCCTACTATTTGTGAAGAACCACGAGATCCGAGGTGTAGACATTAAAAGGGCGCACTTCAACGTGTTGCCCGTTATAACCATCCCACACGTAGACACGCCCACCGCCATTGACTACGATATCAACTCGGACACACTGTACTGGGCAGATAAAGGTTTAAACGTCATCAAGAAAGCTAGCTTAAATGCTGAGGTGGAAACACTTATAGACAAAGGTAAACTTTTCCTTGTTTTTTAAAATTTTTGTGATTTAAATTTTTTTCAAAATTTCTTTGATTTAAATTTTCAAAATTTCTTTGATTTAAATTTTCAAATTTTCAGTGATCACGATTTGATAAATTTAAACATTATGCTTCAGGGCCATGTGTTACTTTTATTCTTTAGCCAGCTGATGGTGGCTGAATCTACTCATGCGACCAGTGCAGACCTAGATCAGCTAGTTCATCTGTACCATCTAATACATGGTCTGCACTGTTCCCTATTCAGTCACAAAATATTTTGAAATTTTACCTAAAAATTAGGAATGGTTAAGTCCAGTTTGAAAAATGGACAAACCCATTTATAGTGAGACTAAAAATAGGATCTGAGCACCACACTAAATACCGTCCTCTGGTATATACGGGACAAGGTGCTTGAATGATTAAATGCTTAAATCTTGTCTTTTCACACAATGGAATGAACTTTAAAACATCTAATTCATCTTTTCACGCCAATTTATATATGATAATGAATGAAAAGTGTCAAAGTGGGCGAAAAAAAAAAGGATATGTGTTTATTTTATGATCAAGATTTCTGCAAGCGTTTTTACTACTCAAACACTGTGTTGAGTTAAATTATAATTATTTTTTTCATACAACTTGACTGGTTTTCTGAATTTTCAGGGCTGAACAACCCGGAAGGTTTTGCTATAGACTGGTTATCTAGAAACATGTATTTCTCATCATATGATCTGACTGCCCAGACTGCTTCCATCTCCGTGGCAACGTTGACTGGTTCTTTTAGAACAGAGCTGATCAGTCAGAATATAGTGCAGCCTAAATCTATAGCACTTCATCCATTACTGGGGTTTGTACTTTGTTTTTGAATTTTAGTTTTTTCAAAGCTGATTGGTTTGGATAAGTAAATAATGAATTTAGTTAAGGCCATTTAGCTGCTCTTAGTTTAGATTGCAAACATTAAATTTGTTAATAATATATTTAAAAATTGGAATGCGAGTATTTACCATTTAGTCTTCATAAATTGAGCGATTTCACAATGTAAATGTTCAATTTTATTGGAATGAGCATTTGTGATTGGCATATTATCTGATAATGGCACTCTTGGTTTAGAGTGACATTCTTCACACATCATTATGTTGTCATTTTAGATAAAGCTTATCATCTAATTGTGTTTTTATTTAAGGGTCATGTTCTTCACTTAATTGTGTTAATATTATAGAGTTATGTTCTTCACTTAATTGTGTTGATATTTCAGAGTTATGTTCTTCACTTAATTGTGTTGATATTTCAGAGTTATGTTCTTCACTTAATTGTGTTGATATTTTCAGATTTATGTTCTTCACTTAATTGTGTTGATATTTCAGAATTATGTTCTTCACTTAATTGTGTTGATATTTCAGAGTTATGTTCTTCACTTAATTGTGTTGTTATTATTATAGAATTATGTTCTTCACTGATGTTAATGGTGCAGATGGTTCACACAAGATATACAAAGCTAAAATGGATGGCAGTGAGTTTGGAGAATTTATGAACGGTCTTACCAACCCAACAAGTATGTGTAGCTGCTTTTGATTGTAACAAGTGCTAAATCTGACAACTTGAAATATCTTACAATGGGACATGTAGTTAATGCCCTTCAAAATTTGTTTTAAAAAATGATTCTTCTGATTGTTCACAAGAAAGATGCAAGAGCCTAATGAAATGTAAAGATGGACTGACTTCTAGCTTTATTAAGGGCCATCTCTTGACCAATATTACTCAGTGCCAATTGTTAAAACAGATCTGAGATACTATGTAAACGAAAACAAATGTGAGAAAAACAAAAAAACTGTTACCGCATTTAATTCTTTTACTTATATTATTTATTATGTTGTCTTTTTTTGTGTTTTTAAAACTTAAAATCTAACCTGTATGTGATATATAATCAGTTTCAATGATTGGTTCCAGGTCTTGCCATTGATTTTCAAGATAATCAGGTATTCTTTATCAACTCTGGGAACCAGACCATCATATCATGTGACCTTGATGGGAAGAACGTTAAACACATTGTCAACAAGAACATAAAAACACCGGAAGCCTTGACCGTGTACAAGGGTTTACTTTACGTGTCTACAGAAGAAATGATCGTGTCTATTAACAAAGATGGTAGTGGTTATCTGGAGCTAAGAGATGCAACACCAAATGTGAATGCCCTATTGTTGTTTGATAAAGCAGCAAGACAGCATGGTTAGTTTGTTATTTATTATACACTTATGATAAGTAAATGAAATATTGATGAAATAGAATATTTTCATTTTCAGTATTTCCACTGTAAAAAAATATTTTTCACTGCAGTGAAACATATTTTCTGTTATGATTTTCACCACCAGTCATTAATTATTTATTTTTAAATCACTTGATGAAAATAAATCACATACTTATACTTACACATAGGAAAAGAAACATGTGAACTGTAAAAACATTAAGAATAACCTGTGCAAATTTGTTCAAGAGATCAGAATTTGAAGCCAACCAAGGTTGAACAATTATCATGTATTATATCATATTTTACGTAGGACATGCATAGACCTGAAGGTTTTCTAGCTAACATCGGTTGAATGATAAATACGTCAAGGGAGGTATTTGAGCAATCTGAGTTGGAGCAAACGTAGTTCACTGTGTAGATCTTCATATGTGTATATTCTAATGGTTTCTCATATTTATCGTTTGGATTCCTAACTATGACCCTGTCCTAAAGACAAAGCCATTTCTAATGAAATCCTAAACTCTTAAGACAATTCTAACTATCCTCTAGTAGTTTAATATAAATAACATTTAAGGCAGTTTTAGTGCACAAAATTTTGAATCAGCATAAACATATTAAAAAAAGACAATGTCAATAAAAAAAAGTATACCAAATTTAAAAATATCATCACAGTCTGTCCGTCTCCTATATAAAATGTACTAGGATACCATGTGCTTGAAAGTTGAAAAACCAAGATAAAACAAATAATAATTAACTAAGTGTCAGGGTTATCTGTGTGTTTGAGTTATCTTTCCAACCAGAATATTGGGATTATTAATTTCTGACCTGTACCTTTACATGCAATATTCAAAATTTGAGCAAAAAAGGGCCATATATATCTTTAATTGCCATATAAGAAATTAATTTTACAGCAATATAAGAAACTTAGCTAGCTCTAAGAAATTTTTCCAACCAAATAGTTACTTTCCATTTAAATTAACCTATTTCCTATTTTGCCAGTGATTTATAATTAAGAAACAATGGATTTTTTTTATGTTCTGAAGAAATGTTTGCCTGCTTTCAGCTTGCAAGGCTTGTTGGTCAACAAGCTATGTGATCACTTTGTGGTCGACAAAATGGGCTATGTAGTTGATAAAATATGCATTTTCTAAAACCTTTTTTTTTCAGTTGGTACCAATCCTAATGACTGTCACCTACCAAAGACAAGATGCTCCCAGCTGTGTCTCCCCTCAGATGCTCTCTTATCACATTGTAAATGTACTGCAGGATTTGACCTTGACTCGGACAATGCTTCATGTGTTGGTAGGACATCTTTTCATTAGCTGTTGATTGAACTTTTTACTTAAAGACAAGCATGTTTCTCAATTTGAAGAATTTATGTGTAGAATTTGTGAAATAACATATTTTGAGTGACTACTTGAAAAAAAAAATCATTTTTCTCAGTCCCCAGAACTGCTGATTGTAAATATACCATTGTATTTAACTGTGTACAGTTTACTTTATGTTAGCATTTTTTTTTATTTGCTTTACAGGTATCAAGTCATTCTTGTTATATGCTAAGGAGAATGAGATACGTGGACAAAAGTTTGAACCCCTCTCCACCCAGGAGGCACTACCTCCAATATCACAAATACAGTCAGCCTCAGCTGTGGACTTTCTCGCCTGTAAGTTTATAAATGAATACATTGTGTTGTATCACAAACATAGTGTTAAGTCACAAGAAAAAGAGAAAAAAATGTTACCTTAGAAAATTTGTAAAAAATTATTTGTTCAAAATATTCTTCAGAACAAAATATTACGATTTGTGTTGAAAACTGTCCATTAAACATGTAGATGCACATATTTCATAAAAATATTCAGCCAATAAAATTAAGTCAATGAATTATGCCCTATTTTAAGAAAATGACAATGGTTTTTGAAAACCTGAAATGATATTATTATGTAAATGAAAATAAATAATCCTTTACAAAAAGAACTAACTGTCTGTATGCTAAATATTGTACAAAAGTTTGATTTCTTTTTACTGATCAGTTTCAGCTATTTAATAGTGAAACCTCAAAAATGACAGTTCTAAATTCAAAAACAGTGCAAGTACATTATAAATGTACAGAACTGTAAAAACATTAATGAATTTGAGCAGTTGTAAAATCTTACAATAAGTTGATAACATAGGTAAAGAACATAAGTAAATGTAAGCTATGTACATGTATTGTTTACTTAGTGCAGTAATAGGTTAAGTCAGTCTAAATGCAGTAATGAGTTAAGTCTGTCTAAATTTAATAGCAGTTAACCAGTTATTGTACTAAGGTGACAGTATGCATCTTTTTACTGAGACCTATATATTTTATTATTTGTTCAGCTGAGGATACTATATTTTGGGTGGACACGAAGGCCAACACCATATCACGAATCAAGCGTGACTTGACAGGTAGAGAAGTGATCATTCAAGATGGTATAAACAGTGTAGAGGGATTGGCTGTGGACTGGATTGCTAGTATGTATCTTTTTCTCTCTATTGTACAACCTCCCTCTGCATAGCAACACCCCTTAGGGGAGACCAAAGATTTTGCGTGTTGCTCCAGAGAGGTGAAATGTATAATTGTGAATGGTAACTTTCGGCCATAATGTTACCATTGTTTAATATTATTATGTATTAGCTTGTCTGTTTTGAAGAAAAAGTTTAGCTAGTATGATATTTGTGCTGTTGTTGCAACCGTGCAAAAATTTTAATGTAGCCCATTTTACAAAAATTGTAAAAGTTATCAACATGAAACTCAGAATACTTGTTTATCAGGTGCATTTGTTTTACAAGGGGTATAATTCTGAAAGCTATAATTTTTGGATTTATGTCCCTTTTTAGTGTAGAATTTTTGTCAAAATTGGTTATTGATAGTTATTGCCCTTAACAGATGGAGTGGTGCTCTTGTTAAAGAGGTAGGACCACTCTGCAGGTGTTATACTAATTTTTAGCTTTAAACAACAACATGGCAGATCTGTGTCATTCATATAGTGCAAGGTCAGCCAGAACTATCCACGTTGTCTGACAAAAACTCTTTAATCTTGAAATTCTCAAAATTATTTGAACTAACAATAGAAATATAAATCAAATAATTATAAAAAATTCATTACCAAAAAATCAGCAGTGTTGTTATGTTTGTTTTCTTGCCTCTTACTGTTGTGTGGTCATATCAATTAAAGGACACAAACATTTCTGCTAGCTAGGCTATGAAAGGTTGGTGGTTCTAATAAGGTACTTGCTCACTCCTGGAAAAAGAGTGTATTTTCCTTTATCAGTAAAGCTTTTATATTCCCTGGAAAAAGACAGTGGAGTGTTTTTGCTCAGTTTTGAGAAATGAATTGCCAAGGTATTTGAATCTTAAATGCAAGCAAGGAATAAATGAAATTTTATATATCAAAACAAGAATGTAGTTGCTTAACATGGGAAGTAAAGATGTTTTCTTCATTTTCAGAGAACATTTACTGGACAGATGCCGGTCATAGCACTATTGAGGTGGCAAAGATTGATGGCTCTAGCCGTTATGTTATAACCAGTGGAGATATGGAGAAACCTAGATCTATTGTAGTTAATCCTGTATTAGGGTAGGTGCATGATTGTATTGTACAGTCAAACCTGTGTATAACAGCAATGATTTTTATTGGAAATAGCTTGATATCATTCATACTCATTTCTTGTGATGAAAAAGCGGGTGAGAAACATGTGCTGCCTGACTGGGACTCGAACTTGAGACCTCGGAATATATTGTATCACGGTTCTAACAACTGAGCTGTCTAGTCGCTTACACACTTTTTCCTCTAATTAGTGAACAGTTCAATACCTTGACATGTGCTATGAGCTGCAAAATAAAATTGTCAAACCTCTCATCCCCCCATCACACCCCACAAACATGATATTTGAGCAACTTATCATTAAACTTTTAGTTCCAAGTGCATAGTAGTATGGAGACACTGCTTAAACCTAAATGGCCTTTGTACTAGAATAAATTGCATTACATATCAAAATGATAACAATTTTGGACTTAAGAAAATTGGGAAAAATATACTTTGTGATGGCCATCTTGAATGCCATCTTGGATTTCTCAGCTGGAACCTCACCAAAAGGAAACTGCTGGTATTTTCCGTTACTACAGACCTTGGCAAGAATTTAAGTGTTCTAATGCAAAATCCTTAATTTCCACAATTAAGGTACTTTTGAGCACATTGTCAATTAACTATAATATCATATGTCTGTGTATACTTTCACTTAATATGCTTTATTTATTTATTTATTTATTTGTTGTTTCAGATATTTATACTGGAGTGACTGGGGACTAGAAGCACGTATAGAGAGAGCCAAGTTGGACGGTTCGGAGCGAGTACATTACGTATACAACAATATAACCACACCATGGGGTCTGACGATCGATTATGAGACACACAATTTATATTGGTGCGATACTGCTAATGATATGCAGGTATGTGTTTTTGTGATGTGTTTCCTGTAAAAAAAATTTAAAAATTTCCCTATTAATTTTAATTTAATTTTTTTTGAAATTTTGAGGGAAGGGTAATTTAAATAATTTATTACATAATATAATAACTTTGCATGAAGTAAGATACCTCAAGTCTCAGAATTAAACAATAATGTAGATATATCATCCTTTCATTATCTAATTAAATGAGCCGTGTCTTGACAAAACCAACATAATGGGTTTGTGACCAGCATGGATCCCGACCAGCCGCGCAGTCTGATCAGGAACCATGCTGTTTGTTTATCAACTCTATTACAAGTGGAGAAACTGACAGCGAACAGCATGGATCCTGATCAGACTGCGCGAATGGGCAGGCTGGTCTGGATCCATGCTGGTTGCAAACCCACTATGTTGGTTTTGTCATGACGCGGCTCAAATGCATGTACATGATATTTATCTTAATTTAACCTTTAATGTTGAGTCAGACAAAATAAAAAATCCACCGGGTACAGTAATTTGGTATATTTTCATTGATGTAATTTGTATTGTAAGCTTCATGAACTTTTCTGTTACCTTTTCTGAATGCCAAAGGTGAGTTAATTATGGTATGAAATAACTTGAAGAGTTTTTATGTGAAAGTCTAGTAATTATTGTTATGCCCCCACAATGTGGGAGCATATAGCGTTGCACTTGTCCGTCAGTCCGTATGTCCCGAAATTTTGTGAACGCAACTCCTCTTAAACCGGATGGCAGATTTTGCTTAAACTTACAGGGATGAACAACCTTAATGTGTAGATGGTAGTAAAGGAAGGAATTTTTGCTGCGGCCAAATTTAACAGAATTATGGCCCTTTGTTGATTTTTTCACTATATACTATGTAGAAATTTTGTGAACGCAACTCCTCTTAAACCGGATGGCAGATTTTGCTTAAATTCCAGGGATGAACAACCTTAATATGTAGATGGTAGTTAAGGAAGGAATTTTTTGCTGCGACCAAATTTAACAGAATTATGGCCCTTTGTTGATTTTTAGTTTTCAACTTGAGGCACATGTAGTCCAAAAAATATTTGACCAAGACTCATAAGATTAACAGAACAGTGGCGTGTGGGAGCATCCGTGTCCTATGGACACATTTCTTGTTTTTTTATGTCATATATTTAACACTTTATTATAATAAGATTTATGGAGCAGACATTATTTTTGTTATAATTTCAGACGATAGCAGCCATAGATTTATTGACCAATCAGAGACATGTGCTGCTCAGACAAACTGATGATTTCAAGATGAAACCTATATCACTGACCATATATAAAGATAAAATTTTCTGGATTGATGGGTAAGAGTTACTTCCCTTTAATATTTTAATTTTGGGATCATTATTCTTTAACCTGCAGAAGTTTTGTAATGGATCTGACCTGCTTAGACTGTGGAACAGTTCATTTGAAGTTTAAGGGGTTTCAGTATCAATATACAAAATGTACAAGAATGCATTGAGCCCCCAACAGTTATTTGATAGAGTCTGGTGATATGGCATGCAAGTACAGATTGGCCTGGCTCTATATTGGTAGCAGAAGCTTACCACTGAGTTGCAACAGGTTTAGAGATTTTTTAAAGGTTTTTGCATTTTTGCTTAAAATTTGTAGCTAGCATGGATTTTTGCTGAATTTATATTCCGTTCCTTCCTCCGTGGTTGAGGGGCTACAGTTGATGACTTCTAATCCAGTTACCTCTCTGGCGTGGGTTCGATCCCCAGGAGATGCTTTGGTAGTTTAGCCCGGAGGAAGGTAGTCTAGTACTGGTGTAACTCACCAGGAACAATGGTTAGGAAACTACCCGTGGAACATCAGTGGTTCTGCTCAGGTGCTGTTTTTGCCTGAAATAATGTACAGAGGGGCATCTGAGGTCTTTCTCCACCATTTAAGCTGGAAAGATGCCATATGATCTATACTGTGCTTGTGTGAAGTGTCTCTTAATAGAATTAATCATTACTGGAGTTTAATGAGGAGGTTGTGAGCTTAATTGGGCTTGAACCCAAGCTCGAAGGGTCAGGAAGAAGAGCCCTTGTCTAATAGGCTACCACTACAAAAGTTAATAAAAAGATAAAAGAAAGTGTTTATAACTATTTATCAATTGGTTTTTAATTGATTTAATTATAATTTTGTATATTATAGAAATTTGAATGGTCCATCTATTTCATCCATTTACTCTGCCTCGAGGGTGGACGGTAGTAATCCAACTTTAATACGGGCTGACCTTGGAGATAAGTTGAAGGACATTAAAGCTTATGACAGAAGTAGACAGATAGGTATGATTGTTATATATTACAAATGTCATAATAATGTAAATGATAAAATTATAGTCAAATCTTGTGTTTCTAATCTTTATTTAAAGTTGTCTGTAATAGATGATCTGTAATACCATAAGTATGTAAAGGGACACCATTTCAAAAGGGCAAATAATTTTAAATTTACTTTTAGCAAAGTTATCCCCCTTTTTTCTATGATTTTTTTATTTAACTACATGTATCTAGCACTGAGAAAAAAGAACTGTGCCGTCCTGGGACGGGTTTTGTTATATTTTGCTCCTTTTTTTAGTGTCACCTGCTACAGAGCAGTGGCAACATACAGGGATCACTTCCCCATCGTCTGTCTGTCCGTCTGTCTGCTCAACCAAAAAGGGCTGTATTTTTGGCCCTTGAACAAAAAAAAGCATTTCAGTCTGTTAATGATTTTTGTGTCTCCTGCTACACAGTAGCTGCAACATGCATTTGACTATCATCATGCGACACATGTGATCACTGATTGCTCTTGTTTTTGTTTTTTTTACATACTAATTATGATGTTTAATGATACAGATAGTAACTTGTGTGCAGAAGATAATGGAGGCTGTAAGGAGCTGTGTTTATATGTTGGTAGTAACAAGGTGAATTGTGCTTGCTCCTACAGCAAGCTTGCAGCAGACGGCAAAAGTTGTGAAGGTATAAAACCACTTATGTTTTCAAGATATATTATGCGAAAACTTGGCATTTGAAAAAATATTGATAATTATTGTACAGTCTCTTTTTAAATGTAAAAAAACCCATCTTTTGAATAAACACTGAGAATAATTTATAATTTTATGCTTTTTAACCATACACAATATAGGTAAACACAATATGAATATATCATTAAAAAACATTCTTTTTTTTTAAGAAAGATCTAAATTGACCTATATAGGCATGAGTAAAACAGTTGACAGTATATTAATATAGCAAAAAGCAGGGAGAAGCATTAAAATTGCATTATATTAATATATATTTGTTATGTTTTCCGTACATTTTTCAGATCACAACGGTTTCCTCATGTTCTCGAAGGTCACACAGATGTCAAGTATTCATCTCGATGATGAGAACGACAAAAATCCTCCGCTCAATCCAATAACTAACGACACGTTTTTACGTAACGTTATCGGCCTGTCGTTCGACTACGCCAACAACATGATTTTCTACAGTGATATACAACGTGGCGATATTCAGGCAGTGTACTTTAATGGATCCAATATAAGAGTGGTTGTCGAAGGTAAGGTTTGATCCTTCAAGTACATGTAGTAATTAAGAACAGTTTATATTGTATATCTAGAAATTATTCCACGCTTTTTAAGTTAGCACTTTTCCGCGGTGGGGACATTTCTGCGAATGTTTATTTCTGCAAAAAAATTGCATGGGACAAATGAGTGAACATTTAAAGCTTTAACCATATAGACTACCATTATGATGTACCACCGTAAAAGCGCCGTCCTTATTAAAAATGTGAAATATTGCTTTCGTGAAAGTTTCTAGGAGTACATTATCAAACATTATTTGATTCCTTGAAAGAATTATGCAAGACTTATTTGTAGATAAAATACAAAGTATGAACTCTTTGAAATCTGTGTAATGTGCAAAATGCGACATATGCACTGCCAAAATATGTTAATATTTAAAGATTTACAAGTGTAGCAGAATCAAAATTATCTATTGCAAATCTTGTATGCTTACACATTTGATTAAGATACCTGTATTATTAGCCTTAAATTAAATACATCCAAAAACCTTGTTTAAATATCCAATAATTTGAAGAAAACAATTGGGGACTAAAAGATCATCTTTGAAACCTTGGATTGTTGTTGTTATTATAAATTTGTAGTTTGCTTTTGTTTATTTGAAGTTTGTTATTGTTAATTTGAAGTTTGTTCATTGTAGGCATAGGATCTGCAGAGGGATTGGCATATGAAAAATTTAATGGTGACATCTACTGGACAAGTTATACAAACTCGTGTATCAGCAAGATCAACGTGAATGACGCGTTAAATAATAAAACTCGTAAACCGGAAGTTGTTATACAGATGTCAAAACTAGATCATCCGAGGGCCATTGTTGTAGACAGTTGTTGGGAGTAAGTTTTGTATATTGATAGAATATCGGCATGCTTGATAAGTGCAGGAGAAATGAATTTTAAGCCCCTTGTGGCTGAGGGGTTGCCTTTAATGGTTGAGGCATAAGAATTGCAGCCATTGTTTATTGCTGCATGACTAAATGGGTTTTTTTCATAACTGGAGTCTATGCAACTCTTAGCTTCAGTAGGTAAGATGGTTTTGACCCCTGGTGTTGCTTTGAAATATGTAACAGCTGCTATCAGTTTCTCTACTTGTAATAGGATTTGTAAGCGAACAGCATGGATCCTGATCAGACAGCGCGGATGCGCAGGCTGGTCTGGATCCATGCTGGTCGCAAACCCATTATGTCGGTTTTGTCATAACACGGCTCATATATGCAAAATTTCAGATCGTTCACTCACACCATTTTCTAAGAATGATTATCATAATTTTAAAGTGTTGCAATGCCTTTCACTTAAACTGAGGTGAGAATAGCATTAAAATATGATTTCTAATCTATTTCTAGTTTATTTCTTAATTATCTTCTGCATATCTTTTTGTTTTAACTGCCTCACTTGATTTATCTTAGAAATTCAAATTCTAAATTTGTTACGCTTTTGGACCAAGATTGAGTTCCTTTAATGATGTATTGTTATTCTTTAGGTTGATTTACTGGACAAATTGGAACAATGAGAAGCCTAGGATTCAACGTTCAAACCTGACTGGTGAACACCCGGAGGACGTTATCATCAAGGATATTCTCACACCAAATGGTCTTACGATTGACCATAAAGCCAAGAAGTTGTACTGGTCCGATGCCAGGTTAGACAAGATAGAGAGATGTGATATGGATGGTTCAAACAGATATGTAAGTTTCGCAGGTTAAAAATTATTTAATACAAATTCATGTAAATTATTGAATACAAATTCACGTAAATTTCTCTGGTTATAAATTATTGAATACAAATTCATGTAAATTTCTCTGGTTATAAATTATTGAATACAAATTCATGTAATTTTCTCAGGTTATAGATTATTGAATACAAATTAACGTAAGTTTCTTGGGTTATAAATTATTGAATACAAATTCATGTAATTTTCTCAGGTTATAAATTATTGAATACAAATTCATGTAATTTTCTTAGGTTGTAGATTATTGAATACAAATTAACATAAGTTTCTTGGGTTATAAATTGTTGAATACAAATTCACGTAATTATACCCCCGCACAACAAAGTTGTAAGGGGGGTATACTGGAATCAGCTTGTCCGTCTGTCCGGCTGTCCGTCCGGCCGTCCGGCTGTCGGTTTTTTCTTGTCCGCCCAATAACTTAAGATTCCTTTGACCCTTAGTCTTCATATATGGCATGGAGGTTAGTCATGATTAGTAGATGACCCCTATTGATTTTGAGGTCACTAGGTCAAAGGTCAAGGTCACAGGGGCCTTGACTTCAAAAAGCTTGTCCGCCCAATAACTTAAGATTCCTTTGACCCTTAGTCTTCATATTTGGCATGGAGGTTAGTCATGATTAGTAGATGACCCCTATTGATCTTGAGGTCACTAGGTCAAAGGTCAAGGTCACAGGGGCCTTGACTTCAAAAAGCTTGTCCGCCCAATAACTTAAGATTCCTTTGACCCTTAGTCTTCATATTTGGCATGGAGGTTAGTCATGATTAGTAGATGACCCCTATTGATTTTGAGGTCACTAGGTCAAAGGTCAAGGTCACAGGGCCTTGACTTCAAAAAAGCTTGTCCGCCCAATAACTTAAGATTCCTTTGACCCTTAGTCTTCATATTTGGCATGGATGTTAGTCATGATTAGTAGATGACCCCTATTGATTTTGAGGTCAAAGGTCAAGGTCACAGGGGCCTTGACTTCAAAAAGCTTGTCCGCCCAATAACTTAAGATTCCTTTGACCCTTAGACTTCATATTTGGCATGGATGTTAGTCATGATTAGTAGATGACCCCTATTGATTTTGAGGTCACTAGGTCAAAGGTCAAGGTCACAGGGGCCTTGACTTCAAAAAGCTTGTCCGCCCAATAACTTAAGATTCCTTTGACCCTTAGTCTTCATATTTGGCATGGAGGTTAGTCATGATTAGTAGATGACCCCTATTGATTTTGAGGTCACCAGGTCAAAGGTCAAGGTCACAGGGGCCTTGACTTCAAAAAGCTTGTCCGCCAAATAACTTAAGATTCCTTTGACCTACAGTTGTCATATTTGGCATGGAGGTTAGTCATGATTAGTAGATGACCCCTATTGATTTTGAGGTCAAAGGTCAAGGTCACAGGGACTTTGACTTCAAAAACTTTGTCTGCCCAATAACTTTAGATTCCTTTGACCCACAGTCTTCATATTTGACATGGATGTTGATCATGATTAGTAGATGACCCCTTTTGATTTTGAGGTCACTGGGATCAAAGGTCAAGGTCATAGGGACTTTGACTTCAAAAAGTTTGTCCACCCATTAACTTAAGATTCCTTTGACCCACAGTCTTCATATTTGGTATGGATGTTGATCATGACTATAGGGTGACCCCTATTGATTTTGAGGTCACTGGGTCAAAGGTCAAGGTCACAGGGAGCTTGACAAACAAAAGCTTTTCTTCTCAATTGCTAAAGAATGTCCTGTCCGCAATGTATTGATTTTGACATTTTCACATTTGAAGCATGTAGAATACATAACTTAGCAATGCACTGGGTTAGTAACCTCAGATTTGGCAGGGAGGTTGTCCTTGAGCTCTAAATGGCCACTGTTGATTCTGACAAAGTGGTATGCGGGGGTATTCACGCCATGATAGTGGCAGTTCTAGTTTTCTCAGGTTATAAATTATTGAATACAAATTCATGTAATTTTCTCAGGTTATAGATTATTGAATACAAATTAACATAAGTTTCTTGGTTATAAATTGTTGAATACAAATTCACGTAAGTTGCTCAGTTTATAAATTATTAGATATAAATTCTACTGATTAGATATTTAAATGTTCCATGTGAAGATGATGACAATATAAGAAAATATCTCAGCAATAGGTAATACTGAAGCCAGTATCATATTGTCTCTTGAATAAATAAAGATACTTTCAAACAATTTAACTGCCGGTAGCAACAGGTTCTCATCATGCAATCAGGGCATACCAAGATCAGTCTGCAGATCCTGACTGAGCTTGGTCTGCTCTATCAGTACATATTTTGAAATTTTACCTAAAATTTATAAATGGTCCGACCCAGATTGAAAGATGGATTTGTCCATTTAAGATATTTAGGGTTAATTTTTGTGTGTTTTATCTGTATTATTTAGGTAATCATCACATCTATACCTCAACATTCCTTCGGTCTCGCTGTTTACGATAACTATCTATTCTGGACAGACTGGATGCTACGCGCTGTCATACGTGCTAACAAATACGATGGCACTGGTATCGTTTGGCTACGTAAAAATCTGGAACGTCAACCAATGGGTATCATCGCAGTAGCGGAAGATAGTGAAAATTGTGAGATAAATAAATGTCATGGAGATAATTATGGTTGCCAAGATAAATGTTACACTGATGTAACGGGCCAGGCATTCTGTCAATGTACCTATGGCAGATTGAAAGCTGACGGCAAAAGTTGTGCATGTAAGTTCATTTACTTTTTCTCTGCTTCCCTTTTTATAAGATAGGTTATAGTGGTCACCGCATCTCCTTGGTTGCTGTGGAAGTCCAAACATGTGCTAATTTGCATACATCATGCCATCTACAAACTAGACTAGATATAACTGTCATTATATTGTTGACTCAAGCTTTGATAGCCATGTGTACAATGTAATGTACTGAAAAGTAAAGATGAAACAATTGATTAATACCAGTAAAAAAAAGTCATGAAAGTAAGTCGCAATTACGAAATGCCAGAAAATGGAATACCACATACTCAGACGGACTATCTGGTCACGCTTGAAAAACTGATTACTACAGGAAAAGATGTTTAAGCGGCAGGATAGCTCAGTCGGTAGAGCCACATAATGGTATTCCCAGGGTTCCAGGTTTGAATCCCAGTCAGACTGCACTTTTATCTCACCCTGTGACAATCCTCTGTATTATTTATAGATGTTGATTTGTTGACCTTGAACTAACCAATTTTTAAATGAAGTGTTTGCCCACCCATATGGTTCATTCAAGTTGTGAGGGTTAAAAAAAACATACATACATTTTTGATCTGTCTGTCACTGAACCATATTGTTTCCTTGGAGTATGATCATAGCAAGTCATGTTATTCTTATGTCTCATATTTTTGCATTCTTCCAAAATTTTGTGAGAAATGTATACTTACCATATAAACAATAATACATTATATACCTATAATATAAAGTATAATACATCTTGAAGGCAATATGACTAAATATTCTAAATTGCTTCTTGAAAATAACGGAGAAGACAAATCAAAATTTGCATAAAATTAAGCTCCCCCCCCACCCCCCTGAAGATGGGTTTTTTGTATTTCTAAATTATTGTCAACTTGATGTGCAGCTATCTTTTAATGGCACACTCATTTAAAGGAACTCCAGTGAAGTGTTTTGACATGACAGGACGGGAAATAATGTTTCGAGATTAATGTCCCATTTAATGGTGGTCTAACTTGTGTGCAAAATTTCAGATAATTTGCTTCCAGAATGATAATAAATGAATAATCTAAAACTGAAAAGCTTGCAACGTTCTTCACTTAAATCAGGCTTAAATAGCATAAAAATACAATTTTTAATTTCTATTTGGAGTATATTTCTTAAATACCTTTTGCATATCTTTCTGTTTTATGTGTGCAAGTTGATCTGTGTAAAGAATTCAAATTTTATGATTTTAGGCTTTTGGGCCGGAGACATTTGAGTTCCTATAAATGGTTTTTTTCTCTCGAATAACAATTTCTGATCAATACAAATTTTAAAAGAAATTGGTGTCTCATAAAATCTTAGCTGCTAAGCTTGATTTTAATTGTTATTATTTTCATATGATGAGTTGAATATAGTTAAATTATCATCACACCAATGTTTAGAATGATACAAAACAATTTCTTACCCGAAGCCAGTAGTTATAATTAATATGTAAACCAACCAATGTTCCCCCTCCAAATCTTTTAAAACAATTTTTTGTTTGTTTTAGTTTTAGATTGAAATAATGTTTGTACAAAATTAATGCATGTTTCTTGAGAACTTCATGCATCTGCTTAATAAGAAGTTTTCAAGAAACATGCATTAATTTTGTGTTCCCTTACCAAACATTTATTTATTTCTGTTAAAATTTGAAATCCGAAGAAATTACCGAATTTCACAAAGGATAAACTTTGGTCTGCATCTAATACTCAAAGAGTTAAATAAAGTTAGAATTTGTAACTTTATAGCAGTCAGTGTAAAAGAAAATTGTTTCATGATTACAACATTTAATTTCTTCTCTTAAGAAAGTTTACGAGCTTCTGTATCATAAAAAAATATGTCTGTGGACAGTTTAATTGTCAAGGAAACATTGCTAAATATTGTTCTGTAAACAGTTCTGTGCAAAATGAGAAAGCTAAAATGAGATGATGAATAACAGCTTAAAAGCTTGCCTGCAAAGTTTCTACATCAAGAATTCCTGGCAGACTGTAAGCCTTGTTATGAATATAAATGAAACATATAATTACCATTTCTATGATACAATATCGTATATGTAAAAAGGTGATCAATTTACAGTGAAGACTGAGAGAAATGACATTAGGGGGAAATGAAATGTTTGAATAAGATAAGACACTAGAGGGTAGGCCTCAATGACTGATTGATTAATATAGCTGGCCGACCTCAAATCATTTACTCTTATAACATTGTGGGGTGAATTTCCCACTAGAGACATTTAGATCTTCCATCTGGACAAGATGATCAAATAGTTCAGAAGCGTTAATGGTTCTACCATTTAACCTTCTGTTCCCCTGGAGTGGGGATGTTGAGGGGGTGGGGGCAAGACGGAGACTCTTTTGCTCAGTGCTGCTGAGTTCAAATCCCCTCTTAGACTTTGGATTTTTTTCATGTGAGGAAGCTTAAGCCAACTAGCTTATGGAACATCGGCAGTTCTACTTAGGTACCCATCTGTGCCTAAAATAATGCACAGAGGGGCACCCGAGATCTTCCCCCACCAGTAAAGCTAACCTTAAAGTAAAACTAAACCCAACCAATAGAACAGAAAAAAAACCAACCCTGAATGATCACAATAAAAAAGTACATTGTTATGGAACAGAATTAGTGCATTTATTCCACCTTGCTTAATGATATCGGAACTTACATTATGCTCTCACTATACTTCTTTATGACAATGAAAACCTGCGTTTTGCTGAATTCAATCATGCCTTATGATTACTGAATGCACTTTCATGTAATTGCAACCTTATGTGTTCCCTACTAAACCATCAAACTCACATATTTTAACATGCTATATGTTTAATTGCATCTTTTATAAAGGTCAACGTATTATGTTTGGTGTTTAAGATAACATTCTTTGCTTGTTCTTGATATTACTATATGTAACATGGTAAGTTTATGTCAGTACCTTTAATTTGCTTTAAATCTGCCACTTATATTGTCGACATTATGTCACAATAAATTATTAATTTTGATCAATAATTGGCGAATTTGATGTGTCTTAGCATTCATATGCTTCAATATATTCACTAATTACAAATATAATGCAATACATGATCACTGCGCAACGACAACGAAGATGACAACGATAGCGATATTATAGTCGCATGTGACAGTACGCACTAAGCAGTTGGCAGTAAGCATAATGCGAGTTGCGATAATTTGTGTTCATATTATGACAGCAGGTGTCGCTTTGTCGGTACATCCCGTTATTTTCCGGATGATCCCGTATTTTGGCACGTGGAGTAAACAAAGTTACGTCCCCTTTATACAGTGGCATATACAGAACAGTGTTAGTTGGAGCCTGACATGTAAAGGGAAAATTTACTGAAAAACAAGAGAACACGATGCGACAGACGAAAAGTGCGTGTTTTTGAAGATTCCGCCAGTATGTGGAAAAAAATGTTATAGATTTCTCTAATAACTCACCCTACAAGTGGCAACTCACCTCTTATACAATTGTTTACACTTCTTTTTGAGCGTGTGTGATAGTCGTATGAGCAATAGTGAGATATACTATGCTCAAACTTACGGTGGCACAAAGGTGACATGTGTGTGTTTTTATTTATCTCGTGCGCACGAGATACTGTGTCGTGGCCACGAGTTACTAAGTCGTGGCCACGAGATAGTTAAGTCGTGGGAACGAGATACTATGTTGTGGCCACGAGTTACTAAGTCATGGCCACGAGATAATTAAGTCGTTGGAACAAGTTACTATGTCGTGGCCACGATAAAGTTTAGTCGTGGCCACGATAAAGTTTAGTCGTGGCTACGAGAAAGTTAAGTCGTGCGAACGAGTTAATAACCAATCAAATTACACTATTTATATGAATTTTCCTAACAAGGATGCCCCCACTTTTCCTGTCCGTAAAAGTGCCATTTATACAAGTTATTGAATGGTCCAAGATTTAGCGTCATTGTGACCCTGATTTCTGACCAAATTGCCTAAAAATATTAGGTGTCATCTACTGATCTTTTTCTAAATCATTCATCAGACAAGGATTTTACATGAAGTATCAAGTTTATCTGACCCGTGACCTCAAACATCCTTATAGGATATCTACTGTCCATAGGCAATGTCCCTACCCAATAAAACAAACCAGGACTAAGTCCCTCTCAAGTTAAGGTATAAACAATGTTAACAGGCCGTTGTACGTACAAAATGACCAATTCTATCATATAATTGTCCCAACAAAGGGCTATAACTTAGTCAAAATTTATGTCTGATTTATGGGCCTCAAGTTCAAAGTGAACACTTCAGTATTTTCAAAGATTAATGTTGCACGTAAATCTTTAAACAGAAATTTTCTAAGTTAATGATGGTGTAATCTGATTTAATTATCTCGTCTGCAAGACATAGTTATCTCGTTCCCACAACTTAAACGACTTAGTAACTCGTGGCCACGACTTAGTACAGTACAAACTTGATTTTTTTTTCTGTAAAATAAAATAAATATAATTTGGCTTCACACAAATATTGTGCTTTAAATCCTTTACACGGTAAGTGGGCAATATGAATATACATGTATAGTATTATTACAAAAAATACATGTATATGGAAGTTTCTTTTGAAGACAGACACAACTTTACTTGACCCGTAATAAGGAAAGCAGATTCCTATACATTATGTGTATGTGTTTTTATTTAAATAAAACATATTTAGTAAGAATTTTATAGATTTCAATAAATTTCTGTGATAAAAATATGTTACTGAAAGATGTGCATAGTATATCATTAAGCACAAATGTATGTTAATGTGGTGGTTTGTGCGAGATGTCTGATCTATAATCAGACACACATATGCCCAACATTTGAGCCGCGTCACGACAAAGCAAACATAATGGGTTTGCGACCAGCATCGATCCAGACCAGCCTGCGCGTCCACACAGTCTGATCAGGATCCATGCTGTTCGCTTCAAGTAGAGAAACCGATAGCGAACAGTATGGATCCTGATCAGACTGCGCGGACGCGCAGGCTGGTTGGATCCATGCTGGTCGCAAACCCATTATGTTGGTTTTGTCGTGACGCGGCTCATTTGTAATTGACTATGCACATATTACAAAAATAAACAACTTCCTTCTTTCCTCATTATACATGTATGTCTTAATGTGTTACATACCTATTCGCCACTATTAGTGACTCTGAGACATTTATTAAGTTAAAAGGCCAATAACTTTTGCTTTTAAATGTCCAAGTCATTCGATTAAGACCTTCGCTGTACCTAGGCAGGTGCTTAACAACTGGATGACAGCATAATATGTTTTGGTAAGGGAGTACACTAAGAAAGACTATTGCATGAAACTGACACGTATATATTCCATCCCAGCTCATGAACGTATATTTGGGGGTAGGTGCAGCCCTTATGCCAGGGCCTGAATGCGCCATTTAAAGTGTAACTGCCCCATTGAATAACTGTTTACGAGCATATTTTTTCTATAAGACTGTATACATATATAAAATTGTATTGCATAATTATACTACTTGTATTTATATTCTTTCAACTGCAATTTACATGTATTAAGCGCTTAGTACGTATTTATATATACATGTACGCAGTATCTATACGGAAAATTCCGATGATAGGCGAATCGTGGAAAAATTCCGTTGATATCGATAACAGAGATCTCGCCCCTTAACAGTTCACAAATCGCTAGACATAGTTTAAATTGTTTATCATAATGTAAGATGATCAAACATAATCCACAAAACATCTGACACCGAGCTTTATTAAGCATAAACACTGAATAATGGATATAAGAGAAAGCAAATTGTAATCACGCAATGCGAGCTATAAATCAAATAAGTCAAATTTTAACATTAAATCTATCAGGGAACTTTAAATGACTTCTACATAAAAGTAATACAAAAAAACTAAACCGTAAATGGTTTGTATAGAGCATGAAGAAAGGTAGCTTATACATAAAGGTATATGACGTTAACATTTTAGTATTCCAAATGGCTTGTTCCAGTTTAATAGTTATCACTCAATGAAAGAATTGGTCACTACGAAATGTTTGAATGAAATAATGAAAAATGGAATCAAGCATAATGCAAAGTTTAAATATCATAAAGCAAGATGTAATCAAGCATAATGCAAGTTCTAATGTCATGTAGCAAGATAGAATTAAGCATAATGCAAGTTCCAATGTCATCAAGCAAGATGGAATCAAGCATTATGCAAGTTCCAATGTCATCAAGCAAGATGGAATTAAGCATAATGCAAGTTCCAATGTCATCAAGCAAGATAGAATAAATGCATTAATTCTGTTCCATACATTGTCAAGCCTCATTTGCCTTAAATTAAAATGTTGTGACTCATTTTAAATGCTGTTTAAGAATTCCCATATATAAACATCCAGTATAAATTTGTTTTTCATTCAAATCTGTTTATTTTTGAAAGACCCAGTTTATTTTAACAAGAATTATCAGTTAAGTTCATCATTAAATATGAGAAAATTGATACTGTAAATTGACATATTTTTAAGTCAGGTGACAGATTTTATATTGACCAGGTATCAGGTTGTGCTATCGGTCATGAATTGCTTGTTTTCTTTGTTATTTTTTCATTCACTGTCCATGATTTTGTGTTAGTTTAATAAAATTAACCACAACACTCAAAAAAACATGCGACAGATTTTAACCAGCTTTTTCACTTTTAATTATTTATGGGCTACTGCTCACTGAAGAGGAAATTGATATTGCTCAGTTGAAATAAACAGAAATTTTGCTCTGTGCCTTGTGATATGAAAATCAATATTTTGAAATTATTCAAAGATTCAGCAGCTGGTGTGGGATGAAGGGAGACAATTCATATCAACTTATTTTTTTAACTTTTCCTTTATGTTGTAAGCGACATGATTTTTCATCCTTTAATTTGAAGTCATTATTTAGAAATTTATGTGAGAAATGCATCGTGAATTTGATTTTATATTTATAAAGACAATTTTGATAATGGTAATGGATAATTTGTTTATGTATTTAAAATTAAAACCAATTTTGTATTTTTTAGTTTTTTTTTCAATGATTTAAGCGACATTGCTAAATTTAGCATGACAGTTTTGTAGTTCACATGTGGGATTTTGTTGACAAAATGCATTCAAAGTAAAAGCGGCATGGACTTTAAATCAAGTTGGACAGTTGTTGGAAAAATTGTATGAATTATTAACACATACTCTAAATTTGTTAAACTTTGTTTTTATATTTGTTATCTGTTATATTCATATGGAATTTAATTGAAAACAAATTCGCAATTATGATCGGATATTTATTCCTAATATCTTTCCTTACCTTGATGGTAAGGTCATCTCTGGCAGACTCGAAAAATGAAACAGAATCAGACACCTCAAACCTAGGTAATATCTCGATTTTTTGTAGTAGAAAATTCATAATCTACATTCTTTCAGTTTGTTACAGAACAATATTTTATAACTCATTTTTTTGTAAAGATTATTATATTTAAAGATGCACTAAAACAAAGAAAGATGCTGTATTGCAAAGGCACTCTCCTGGATTAGACTCCTATGTATTTTTCAGGAGTAAAACTTGTATATTACACTAAAGAAAACAGTATGAACCTAATAATATATACTCCTGGTTTAGACCCCTGGGTCTAATCAATTGAATCTGGTAAGAGCTATAGTATACATGTACCTTGGTATTAATTCTGATTGGTACAAGACAAGAATGTTCCAGAATGAAGAAAGAATTTTTTTTAACCTTTAATGTTTAAAATGTATATAAGAATTTTAAACAATGGTTTAGACCCTGGGACTATTCCAGGATATATAGCCAAAGAGGCGAGAGTACTCCATTTCAAAGTTCTAACTGTTCCAGCAGGACCATCACTATATTAATAGTAATTTGATTTCAGATATTTTAATAAATAATTCAGCATAAATTGTTTTAATGCTGTGCTTATATTTGTGATGCAGTTTTAAATTTTCTGGCGTCTGTGTTGCTTCTGATGGCAATCTGGAATAGACCATTATGTTTTTTAGTTTGATATTTAACCAATATGGTATAAGGCTATTGTAATTATATACTACTGGCTTAGAACATGGGTTCTTATCCAGGATTAGACACAATATTATGGTGTGCCAAAGCAAAATTCTGAAATATTTTTATTCTGAGTTAGAATCTTGCTTCTTAAGAGGGGTGATTTAGGTGGCCAATTATGAAAAGCTCAGTTGATTAGACCTCTGACTGTCACTCCTGAGGTCCCAGTTTCAATCCTGGGTAGGTCCAGGGTTCGATCCAGTAATACAATGAATAAATTTAGGATAAATCATCATATCAGAAAGTTCTCTGAAAAAAAACAACAAAAACAACAAAAACAAAAAAACATTTATTTTCGGGATGGAGAAGTGTGATCACATTTTCTCAACATGTTCTTTCTTAGGTTTAAGATATTGAATACATATTGTATACAAGAAATATACCTATGAATTGATTTTAGGAAATTCCAAGTTGAATTTTTTTTAATTATTTTATTTGCAATTTTTCTTTGACATATGATCATGAGGATTACCCAATTGACCTAACCCACTACAAGAATTTGTAATATAAATGTCAGTAATAACCCTTTCCCTGCTGAAACCTTTGTCACCAACAGTCTAGCTCTATACTGGTGACCAGCACTAAACATCTACATGTACAAAGCCAGTATCAAAAGAGTTTTTTTTTGTATTTTATATATACATGTACTAGTATTAAAAAAATGGTAAATATTCCTTGTGCAGTGACAGCAGTGTTGAAATTGATAAAATAATACTGTTTGAAAAATAACAAACTCCATATTTTCACTATTTTCGGTAACCCTTAAAAATGCTTTGTTAACATAGCTGAAATTACTAGTATTACATGTACTAGTAAATATAATGGCTTCACTTTAAATGGTACATGTAACATATAATGTACATTAGCAAAATGTGACAAGAAGCAGATAACGAAATAAATGAATAGCCCAAAACATTATGACAATTTTCACGCATACACATTTCAAATCATATTATTGATACTAGAAATATTTTAAGATATCCTGTTTCACTTAACACTGTTAATTATCATGTAAGCATTTTGTAAGTGTTTTTCTAGTGGCAATGGCCCATCCAATAACATTTATAGTTTCCTCATAATTATTGAAATGTGATCTATATGTCTTTTTTATAACTGAAAATAAAAGTTGAAAAAATTTTGACCAACTATACTATATACTAAAGCATGGAGATATTCTTTATGAAAAGAAAGCTGTGCTTAAATTTTTTAACTGTAATAGCATTTAAAGATGGATTCGTGTTTTTTATAACTAACTTGCTTCCTGTTGGTTATTTACAATTTCAAACTTGTTAAAATCAGATGAAAAATGGTAAATTTGTAGTATTTTCTGATGACTTAAGGTGACAACGGAGTCAATTATCACTGAAAATACCTAAAATGAGATTTTTTGCTAAGAAGATTTATCAACCTTTTCTGAACACATTCGTGATTTAATTTTGGAAGCAGTTAGTCCAAAAAATGTGTTTTTAAACGTTTTAAAACGGTACCTATACTATTTGTATCTGCTATTCGCCTAACCTGTCGATTATCGATAACGCTCCGCCCCCTGTTGAGGCATCAATGAGGGAAATCGGTAGTTCCATATATCCGTGAATTACAGGTCCATACTGGTCCATACTTCTCGTAATACATGTATTGTACAACTACCGTACATCTTTTATGAATATCTAAACATTTAGCCTTTTTTATAAATTAAGAAAGTGTCGGCCAATGTACGTAACATAATGTATTGAACTTAAATAATTAAGCATAGCGGCAAATCGCACGACCGCGGGGTCGATTAAAAATGTAGTTGCTAAAATATCCATAATGTGTGAAAATAATTTGCCTGTCCCATTAATCTGATATATATTACATTGAGCTGATAGACTTTTGTACAGATTCAAGGGCTTACTTTACATTCAACCTCGTTTTCTAACAATGTGAAGTAAAACAACAACAAAAACAGACAACATTTTTTATGTGAACGCCTATATATGACTTGTGGTAAGGTGTCCAAATTTCTTAACCATTTTAAATTGTCTAAGGATGATTATTTCTCTATAAAAAAAGATGTTAAAGTATATTCTCAGTGAAAATAAATTGTTCGCCAGTAAATCGGACACAGTACTAATAAATCTGGGACAAAGTATGAAATTTATTGTCTATCCCGGTAGAAACTGGATCTCTATGCCGTGCATAGATGATATTCAAAATAGAAGTCAAGAAGGCCAGATCATAATGATCGAGTAATACCTTTTATTTCTATTAAAATATGTGAAGCATCATCAATTTGGTGCAAAAAATATATAATATCCCGTTCTTATTTGTACATTTACCATGGACTTTTTTAGACTGTCAGAAGCTCAGTTTTTTGTTATTTTATTTTATATTTTAACAGAATTTCATACACGAATACACAGGCAGAGTGACACTGGTATAATACAATAATAATGCTGATGATAATAATAATAAACTTCAAAAAGGAAACAATTTAATTAATACCCCCCTAGCGGTGCGCAAATGCGTTCCATTTCCCCCCACTGAGTGCCTCAAATTTTACCGATAGTCACGTGACATGTGCGACAGATACCAGACGGATCGTAAATCACGTTAAGAATTGAAGAAATTTCGGCTATAAACTGATATTAATCAGCAGCTTTTTAATTGGTCAGATGTCACTGGTCATAAAATGTTGTTAAAGTATGTTACCACAACTTGTGACCCTCTCTGGTGCGATATTTTGTGTATTATGCAATTATTTAGCGTGAAACGTAGGGGTCCGAGAGAGAACAGCCGATTTATGACACTTCGTTTGATGCGGGTCGGACTAACTTTGAATCGGCATAACTTTTTTAATAATCAAGCAATTAACATGCGGTTTAAAGCACATGAAAGGAAATTCATTTACGGAGGGAACCGTGTCAGGGATTTTTGTTTGCTTAATCAGCGACTTAATTATCTTTAATTACGTAATATGTATGGTGAAAAAAGCCGCATAAAATGTTTGACCTTACGTAATATTTTTTTGAGAAAAGATAGAAAAAATTTGAGACACGGTTCCCCAGATAATATAAGTATGGTTATTTTCCAAAAGTTTGATGACAAAAAAATAAAAAATGACTTTGATATGACGTTTTAAAATTTTAGGATTTTTATTCAAAATCAATCATTTACAAAGGCATTTTTTTCAAATATGTTATTTTTTATGATGATCAACGACATTTAATGCACAAAGATTAAATAGATAACAATTATTACTAAAATAACTTGGTTTAAATGACATATTTGTGAGTACCACGGAAAGTGTCTGTTGTCACCTTAATCAAAGTTTGTCAGATTAAAACAAGATGCAAGGTGGAAATAGAACAGCTCCCAGAGGATGGTCATTTATAGGAAACTGTTTAATTTCTAGAACTTCTTATCTTCCTATAATGTAATATTAATGTTTTCCATGTAGCATTTAAGGAAATTTTACATTTTATAGAAACTTAAAATGTGAAAATTTCCTTTCCACAAAATACTTGAAAAGAGCATAAAGTAAGGGAATTTGTATAATTCACTTTATTTTTCTAGACATCCAATTTTAAATGATTCTCCCTCAGTAATGATCTTAAACTGATGAACATCTTAGATTAAGTGGGTTTAATGGCCTCAACTGTGGTCAATTGATGGTTACCAGGGAGACCAATAAGCATGTGATGTAAACACTGTCTCCAAGGAGACCAATAAAATGAAATCCTTTGAAAAAACACAATTCAATTAGTTTTCCAACATTTCCAGGCTGGCTGTGTCTGGATGTGATCATGTCTCAGACTGTTTTAGTAGTTTTGTGGAGTGCATTCAGACACTTTAAACGAGCCATTTCCTGTCTCATATAATAGAAGATTACCTGATATAAACATGGAATTAGATACAGGGGTATTCCTTTATTTCCTATCACCATCATGATCAGGCCAATTTCTTTTTAACATTTGTTGGATTTTTAGTTACCAACATGACCAGGCCCCTTTTTTAAAACATTTTTGGAATGCATAGTTAATATAGTGTATTGAATGTATTTGATTGGAGAAAATATTGTCAAAGGTGACATTTTTTCTATAGCAGAAAATTTGTCTTGGGTCATTAACCCTAAGCCTCCTGACTGCAATTGATTCTTCATAAGTGACCAGTTCAGACACATTTAATTATGGTCTGCACTGCTCACTATTCTGTCAGTATATCCTTAAAATGATAAATGGTTTTGTCAAGATTAAAAGATGGACAAGTCCATTTAAGATATTAAGCATGATAAGTGTTAATGTAATTTTTAAGGGTTGAAAAAGCAATGTACATGACATTGTGGCATTCATAGTATTTCTTCCAGATGTAATATTGTGTTATGTATTTTTGTTATTCATGCACAAATTGCTGCATAGTAATGAAACTTAGCTACCATGTACATTATGTTACTATAAATAATATGACCAAAGAGAATATAAATTAGCATCTTTAAAGCAGCACGCCTCCAGATTCTCGTTAATTTTCATGAAAATTTTGAAAATGTTTTTGAATGAATAACATTGTGAATTAACCAACAGGAAGCAATTTACATATTATCAATGACACTTATAACCAACGTAAATGACCAAAAAGTAGTCAAAATATGCATAAATAACCCTTACTGCGTTAGTAACGCAGTAGAAATAAAGTTATAAATATTAAAAAATCAGTCATTAACCGTACATAACATGTAAAATATTACTTGAATCTTGAATCATTTTACTTTTCTTAAATTCGTAGTACATATTTCTTAAGCTTGATTTAATTGAAATATTTTGACTCATCTGGAGGCATGCAGCTTTAAGGCTTATAGTTATAAATGTATTTTTTCATAGAAAAAAATGGTTAAGCGATCTCCTTCCAAATGCCATAGTCCATACCATACCATTTAATGCTTCCAAGATAACAAAAGGGATTTATAATACTGATATGGGAATAGAATGGTCAATAAAATCACTGAGCCTTTTATCATGTAGAGATTTAACTTTCCTTTTGATTAAATAACTAGCAACAGCTGCACTCTCTATCAGTTCTTTATTCTCTAACATGGAAAATGCAAATTTATATACATGTATTAATTCCTCAGTAAATTTCTGAATCATAGATTTCAATTTTTCATTTATAAAGATTTTTTTTTCCCAGTTGAATCAACCCCCTCCCCCCGCCCCCCCCCCCCCTGCCTAAAAACTCAAAATACAAAAACAAATCAAACAAACAAAAAACTTTGGTCAATCAATGATAATATTCTGCAGAATTTTTCCATTGCATGACTGTTCTTAAATGATAAAGTGGTTATTCAAATGAGAATTCAAGTACAATATATTGGTTTTTGAATTAAATGGCATTGCTTTGCACGCAAAACAGTAAAATTGCATTACCAAGTTTTAAGGATCATCAAAAAATTGTTGAAAGATTTTTTTTACAAGATTGGAAAAAATAGATTGTCTGCAGATGCCAGAGATAAAGGAAACAAAAGTAATTTTACAAGAAACTTTTTATAAACTTTTGAAAAAAAAAACAGTCAGAAATTTAGAAGAACCACTGTGTAAATTATGATATTTAATTGGAACCTCACTGTGCCGGTTACGAAACCTGGAATGATGCCACATGATGTCTGTTAACTGTGTCAGTACATACTACATGGCACTAGGAACAGTCTGAATTATTAATTAATACCAAACCTAAATCTAGCAAAAAGAAAATCAACATCTCCTTTAGATTGTCCGATTGTTTGTCTGGGTTTAACAGCACATAGACGCATAATTGGCCATACCCAGCAAAAAATAGACACATTACTGGCCATACCCAGCATATAGACACATGGCTGGTCATACCCGTAGAACAATATGATTGTTAGCATAAGATTATTAAAACCTAAAACAAGGGTTAGTACAAAGAAGGTTATAAAATGAGTTAGTTAAATCTTAGAATACAGGTTTATTTCTTTTAGGTAGTTGATCAATGTTTTAGAAGGAACCGAATCTCCTTTAGATCAAGTGTTGTTCCTAGGACTGTATATATAACCATAAGGCAAATGAAGTCATGGCACTTTTCGATATTAATTATTCATCAGTGAAATTATTTACATAAAGCATAGTTAATGTAATACTTTCCTAATTAAATTTTCTGACTCTTTGTTGTTTTGGCATATTGGAACATTGGTCTGATGTAAGGCTGTAAGAAAATTATTCTTGTATTTCTATATGCTAGAGGGTAGGTTTATTTATAGATACATAACAGGGCTTTTTTTCATACTAAAACAGGGGCCGATATAAGGCCCCTTCACAATTCAAAATTGCAAAAAAATTTTCACAAAGTGGTGGAAAAAGATCACAATTTCAAAAGAAATTTCACAAAATATTGGGACTTTGTCTTTGAAATAAATTGTTTACCTTCCAGTAAAAGGTGATTTACACCAATTTCAAGAACACAGAAATAGTTCTGATCAAGTTAAATGGTTTTAGCACATGTTAAGCAGGTTAAAGTACCTACTTGAAGCAGATTTTCAAGTTTCATAATGTCGCTAAATGCCAAATAATATGTAATTTTTTTCACAATTTTATAAAAATCACGCTTTTTTTTCACAAAATGAACAGGTCCAGGCCCCTTCACAATTTGGACAAAAAATGCCCTGCATAATTATATTATAAGTTGTAGCATCAATAATTTTGATAATAGAGACACCTTTTTCCTGTTACTGGCTTCTTTCCCCAAAACCCAAGGGATAATTTAATTGGGAAATTTTTATATAGATCAGAAATTGCCTGTGTTATAATGTCATCGAAAAACAATCTGAGATCTTACATAGTAATTAGTTAGCATCCGTTGATTCCTCAAGGGGCTGTCTGTGCGATACCAGAATAATATTATTGCAATTTTCAGCTACATCAAAATAGATTACAATTACATGTATATATAAGTATGTTGATTAAACCCATATATACCTTGCAAAATTTGTACAAAAGATTCATTTGGCATCCAAAAGTAGAGATACATGAAACTTCTGGAGCTGAGATGGAATGCTTTTGGAATGTTGGTGGTTCTACTCATGTACCCACTTGTGCCGAAAACTATGAATGGAGGGGCACCTCCGTCTCTGCAGGGGGCAGCAGATTCAACCCATGAATCCAAAACAGACAGTCTGCTCATGGTCTGCACTCTTAGCTATTCAGTTAACAAACAGTGAATGATTCTATCCAGATTGAAAGATGGATGTGTGTGTGTTGGGGGGAGGGGGAAGAGAGGACAAGTCTATTAAACATATAACAAATCTTAGTGTCAGGCACGATGACATGTTGCCAATCCTCTTTTAATATACTGAAAGTGCAAAATGTACATGCTTAAGGACAATATAAAATAGATTATACTTTTTTCAACTAAGAGCACTTTTACATCTTGAACTTCCACTTTGACATAAAAACATTGCCTGTATAGGATCAAGTTTTGTTTTAAAACATCAGTGTCACATATCAATTGATTTAGGAAGTGTGTCATTTAGAATAACTTAAAACACTATCATTCAAGTGACTTTTTGATTAAATTGATGTACTGCTGAAGCTTTAACATAAAGCTTGTTTTTTTATTGGCTGATATTTTATAATCATTTATAGGATCATCCTTATGATTTTTCCATGATTATCTACTTCATTCAAGTTTCCTTGTTTACTTTGGTAAAACTTATAAAATACAGTGTAACCTGTGCAGAGAGGCTCCCTCTAGAACAAGTACCTCTTTGCAAAAAGATTTCAATTCTTCTGAAAGTAACCATCCACAATATATTAAATTTCATCCACAGCAACACACTGCTCTCAGCATCAACTAAAATGTTACCTGTATACAATAACAGTATAAATTATCCCAAAAGAAACAGTTCACAATGAATTAAATATCTCTGGAGAAACACCTCTCCTCAACAACAACCAAAATCTTTATTTCTCCCGATGGCTGTTCCTTTGCAGGGGTTGTACTATATAAGTATAATATTATACATGCAATGCTTAGACCAATTACTCAAGAGCCTTAATCATTATAGAAATAGCAAGTCTGTACATTTTCAAACATGTTGCCAGCTAGCCCAACAAATCATGCACTTTAGGGCTTTTTTATTATCTAGATTATGGACACCAGTTTGTAAAGTCGGTTGGTATTGCATAGACTAGTTGCCAGCCTGAGTTAGCTTTCAAAATTTTCCTTACGATCTCCCAAGAAAAATTATAAAATGTCCTGTTGTTAAAAGGGAAATTGAAATGAACAAGGTAATTAATAACAAGAAGAAGGTTAAAGGATACAAAAGTCAAATATTTAAAATTTTCATGAAAATTACCATTTTTGTTCCAAAGGCATGCAGCTATTAAAAGGATCAAAGGGTTTGAAATAACAAACGTGATTGGTTGAGGATGTTTTAATGTGTATAAAAAAGAGAGATAAGAAGAACCGGGGTTTCTTTGCTAAACTTCAATTTTAGGAAACATTGTTGGCGAAAAAAAAAATGCAGAGTGCATGCAAAACATTTTCAAGATAAGAATTCTATTTTGGTTACCACTATACTTCCATTTGAACTTTATAGAAGTAAATTTGTGTCTATTTTAAGAACAGTTGCATGCTTCACAATTGAATTTGAAATTTCATTATTTAACAATAGATTTTTGAAGTAAGACTATAGAAAATGTCTTTTGTACAGGGTTGCAAGTTGAACTTTTGAATTTTAAGTGATGATTTATTTGTGTAATTGTCAATCAAGATTGAAATATGTAAAGTATAGACTAAAAGATCTATATGCAAGGATGAAAAATTAGAAGCGTTTTGATTCCTCTTTTGAGTTGTTGGTAGAAGTATGTCTGCAAAGAATTTGCTGTTTTATCTTTATTAATGAAATGACGTACATGTATGTTATTGACCAAAAAGGGGCCGTTTTGAAGGAAAAGTAATTGTTGCTGACTTTTACCATTAAATTATTATTTAAAATTTCATTTTAATAAATTTACTTTCATGTGAAAAAGCGACATAGTTTCGAACTCAAGAAAAAGCTTGAAAATAGCCATGATGATCATTGCAATGTCATGTTTTTATTTTATCATTTATAATGACCAGAAATACATTGATGTGCAGTTAACACTTTAAAGCCTTTACCTGCTCTGCGTGGAGCTGAAAGTGATTAGCCTTGGCCACTTGTATAGATCCAGGCCAGCCTGCATGTCAGATTTCTTATAAAGGGGTTGCTGGTTAGATCCTCCGGCGAGGTGAAATGTCTCTGTGACAATTGATCTTGCACATAGACTGTCTTATGGTCATTTGTCTCTCACTGCTGATCATGTGGCATTAAAAGTCTATCACTTGCGGATAAATTGGTAATTACTGGTTAAGTTATCCAGGAAAAACCTAGTGTGATGTGGAACAGCTGCCAAGACATGACCAAATTGAGTAAAAAAGGGAATAAAATGAACCATCCGAACAAACAAAGGAAACCTCTTGAACCCGAGTCTTGCATAACAATGGCTGGATAGATTTCAATAATCCATGTTCATCTATATTAATTTCATGAAAATAGCGATATAAAATGTGTTGTTAAATATTCACCATGATGAAAGTTTCCCTGGAAATAATCTCATGTTGTAGCATTTCTTTTGGCTGCAGGGATGATGTATCAATAATTCCATTGGAAATAATTGGATTGAAATTGACTTTTATCGTCTGTTTTGAACGTATTGCCCGTCAATAATTTGATTTAGTTGAGTCAATGTTGGTTTTAGAATTAACTTATTCTTTTACCAGAAACACTTCAATGTTAAATCTTTGACAAAATACATTATTGATATTTTCTTTTTCCCTTTTTTCTTGTGAATTTAGATTTTATAATGTTATTTTTGTCTTGCTTTGAATTCTTTAATAGTCTTTTGTGTCTTAAGATCTTAGCTTAAGGCCTTAATTTACAGAATGATTATTAGTGTATCTGAAATCTGTTGAACTTCTTAAAGGCATATTATGCCTAAGAAACAAGTAGTTTTTCTTTCTGTAAAGTAAACAATACTTAAAATATACATGTTTATATGTTTGGTTTAAACATATTTATTAAAGCTCGATTGGGAAACAAGTTCTTGCAACTTACATTAATCTCTTTAAAGTCTGCTTCCAGGAACCAACCAGTACTGGTGTCATATATAGAGAAACATGGTCTGAAATAATTTATTTTTGCTGACATTTCAAAATTTGTTTTAGTAAAATATCAATAAAATGATGATTTAAATGACTCGTGGTTAAATCATATGACAACAGTTGAGATGTTATACTTTGATGGGCTAATTCATGGTGCACATGCATATGACTCTACTTTATAATATAATGATATGAGTGCAAACAAGTATGTTTAAACTTCGTCTTCATATACAACAAAAACTTCATATACAAAAAAAAAATCCCATAAACTTAAGTGATGTGTGTATCACATGTCAATGTGTATTCTTTTGCACTCACATTTAGTGTAAAATAGAAAGCTGCGCAACTATGACAATCTGGTTAAAGTTTTGTGGGTTCAAATCACTTACTCCTAACTTGATATGATTTCATATCTTTTTTCATCTTTTCTTTAAGGCTATTTGTACTATATTACAGCTTGAAGGTCAATTGCAAGGTTCAACATGTAGGGGAAATTCTAAGTAAATCTTCCGTCTTCTTTTAACATGAAAACCTACATCATAACAAATTGTATGAGGTTCACATATAACACATATTATACAAGAACTTGGAGCAGAATAGTTGTAACTCCTTCCTTATGTTAAACCAGTTACTACTGTTTCACACCAATCATTGATGTGCTTCAGTATGACTTAAAAACAAGCAAAACAAGCAAGCAAATAGTATGAACACAGGTAATATTATTAGCTTTTAAAAAAAGCAATAGAATTTTAAGATAAATAAAAAGACTTCCCATGGTTATTTCTTCCTGAGTTTTGTCGACTAATAAGCCACATCACGGAATGAACAAGTGTGTTTGTACTTTAATGAAAGAAATATAAATATTTGTCTCTTAACGGTATAGTTTGGCCAAACTTAATATTAAAATTGTAATGCTGTAGGCATTTTATATATTGTGTAAGTTGGACAGCAATTCACTTTTCTGTTATATTTTTTTAGACGATTAACATTCTTATTTTTCTGATATACCATTCATTATCTAACAAGATACCATTCATTATCTAACAAGATCTTATTGAAAACCTGATAAAGATTTTTTCCACATTTATAGTAGTAATGGTAAGGGGACAAGGCAAAGCATAACATTTTGTTGACAACTCTCAGTTAAATATAATTATAAAACAAACAAAAAAGGGGCTGTGGTTGTATTGTTAGGGTCACTTACTTAGTATCTCTGCGGGTATGTGTAAATATCATGTATATCCCTACACAGATTTTGGATTCTTTCATGAAGCATTATCTAATTATCTATATTACAGTTTTAAGTTTAATGCTGACTGAAAATAATAATGCACAAGGAAGTACCAGAGGCCTTTCTCCTCCTGGAAAGTGACCAGTGTCAGTCAATGAACACCTCCACCCCCTATCCCCCCCCCCCTGAAAAAAAAAATAAAATTTCAAAATTTATTGAGGTTTAATGTACATATCAAACAACTTAAGACTGCACTTACTTCTACACTTAATTTATTGTTCATTAAGATTATAGGAGATTGGTGAACCATTTTTGATGGGTTTTTGAATGCATGTGTCACATGAGTGACCTTTATACAAAATGTATTTTTTGATGATAATGATATTTAATGGAAGGATGAGAATATTTACACTTAATGTAGCCATGGTGATGATGTAGAAATAGTTTTATTTTCTTGTAATTTTGCAAACATATTATTTGTCATAGCTCTACAATGATAATTTGTAGGATAATTTTTTTCTGTATCATTTTGCCTCCAGATTCATGTTTTTTAATGCATTTTAGAAGAAAAAAATTTTTTGTATGAATTTTGAAAATAAAAATCTTTTGAACAATATAAAGTTCCATTTAAAAATGCCTACGGTAGTAAAGATATCTTGTTTTATGTGTAACTCTTAACCTGAGTTGGTGGTGTGCAACCATTGAAGACCTGAAGCTCAACCAGCATGTCAGTCTGTGCAATGTTTGCTGTACAATCAGTGTATATCTAATAATATTAAATGAATGATTTTGTGCAGATTGAAAGATAAAAAAAGTGTTCATTTAAATCTGTCCATAATTGTTAAAGTGATTGGTAGTTTGTTTAGGTTTTTGGCTAAGAGCTTGCACAAAACTACATAATGTGTATACAGTAAAAAAAAAACTTCGAGACATCGGCACTTCGACTCAATTTAATGACAACATTTCGGACAGTTGAATTGACTTACAAAAGGCATTACAAAAGGTGTGAAATTCCAGATTGAAGGTGTCAAATTAATCGAAGAACTTTGACTTATTTAAAATGTTCTCAAATTATCATGAAAACTTCGACTTGTTGAAAAAATTGTCACAGAAATTTGACTCATATATAGGTTTTAATAAAGAATATCATGTCGGATACAAGCTTAAAGCTTATGTTTTGTACTATTAACCATAACCGACTATAAATAAAGTTTGTCTTACCGTCTAATATAAGGGGGTGGGGGGACACATCAAGAAAATTTAAACTAATTAAAGTTTGACACATAACAGTTGTTCTGTAATTTAAATTGCTCTTTATATCCTGAACTTAGACGTAAGCCTTACTGATTGTCATTTTGTCAAAGTTTTTTTCAGTGAAAATTTCACTGTTCCTTTGGGTATGCATTTTCCTAGAATTCATGCTTAATTTCATTTTAGTTCCTTTAGGCTGATTATTGGTTTCCTTTGGGTTGATTAAGATGTTTTTGTATCATGTTTTTGTTATTTTAGTCCTATTTTATCCTGAGTTTAGAACTTGTAAGGTTTCAACTGACAAACAAATGAAGTTGGCTGCAAACTTGATAGGCTTTCCTGTCATTCCTCAGACACCTGCTGAGTGCTATTTTAAGAACTTCACTTCTAGTTTCTGTCAAGTTTGAATATTCCAAATGATTATCTAGGGATTTCTATGTTCCTGTACCTACTTTAAATGGCTAACAGTCTGACTATTTGATGCATATTTGTTGATATTTTCGTTGGTTTGAAACTATTTATTTAAAGCATGATTGCTACAACTCAGATTACACAGTTTCAAGTCCTCCAGGAACTAACCCAGTACTGATGCCCATTATAAGGAAACATTGCTTGGTACTCGTGTAAGGCTTGGACCCACACAATCCACAGTTGAAAAGCAGACACCTTGAGCAAAAATCCCTCCCCTGAAATTCTATTTTAGTTTACTCCATGGCAAAGTAATTAGAGTGGGATAAAATGCCTATTTTTGAGTTTGAATCTTGCAGAAGGGTTTGACATTATATCTGAAATTGATGTCACTGGTAGATTTTCTACGTGTAGGCTTCTGTTTTCATAATGATGCAAAGAAAATGATTGGAGAGGAATTTATTTCAAATTGACTACCTAGAAAAAAAATTCACACTAAACTTTTTGACTTTCTTTACATCAACAAGCACTCCTTGACTTGTTTTAATAATGAAAGACAAATTCATCATTTGAGATGGCACTCAAAAAGATTTGGCAATGAATGTTCTGTTTTGCCAATGTTGATACTATATGCTGTTATGTTAGTATTTTCTCCCAGGTATAACAACAATGCATGTTTTCTTAGATTGTTGGCAGAGAATTATTACCTGGACTACCTAATTATATAATATGCATACAGGGAAAGATAGGAGAGAATTTACTTTCCTAGAACAGGTGTGCTGTGTAAAATATAGGTTATAAAACTGTTTACTGTAAATACACCAATGTTTATAGTGATTTGAGATATAATTCAGTATTGTAACTCTTTTTTTTTAGCTCACCAAATCAAAAATAATTATGATCATATTGTATTTAGTAAGGTTACGGGTTTTTACTGGTATTTCAATTTAAATTTTGTAGCGGTACATGTATTAAGCAAATGGTCCTTTTTCATTCAATCTCCATAAGTTCTAACATGGTCAAGTTGATTTTATTTTATGAGTAGAGTTGAGTAGAGCGATATAGAGCTAGAATGGCCCTCTTTTTTTGTTCTGTCTACAGCAAATTGTTTCCATCAAACTATGTAAATAGACCACAATAATTGCATTGTCTGTAATGAAGATTGGCCTAAATAGTTGATTTACTTGAGGCCATGTATGTAAGACAACATAGGCAGGGTAAAAACTAATTACCTTAAATTACCTTATATTCAACTAGGGACAGGGACCAAGGGTAGTTGGCATTTAAAGAAAATGTAAAACTTTGATTCCTGATTAACTGTGACTTTTACTGTTGCAGTGTCCAATGTCCAATCACCCAAAAAGGTCTGTCCCGTCCTGAGAGGAGTGTCCAGTGTCCATTTCCTAAATTTAAGGTCCCATCCTTATAGGTAAAGTTCCTGCTTAAAGCCCCTGCTCTCTGATTGGACATGCATTGTATCCCAAACTTCTTTGATGACTTAAAATAAAACCATTCCCTTGACCATTATTTTTTTGGTATTATATGATTTTAACCATGGGGTAGAAATACACAAATGTATATAAAAAAAGTATCTTTTTGTCATAATGACCTTGCAGGAAAAAAATAATCTTTTTTTTCTATCTATTTACAGCAAACTTCAATTGTATTGGTCTGGGATATGAAGCTTTTGCTTGCCTGAATGGTTTCTGCCTACCATACCAGAAGAGTTGTGATGGGGTCACAGACTGTGTGGATGGATCAGATGAGCTTAATGTGGTCTGCAGTAAGTATATTTCTCATAATTTAAAGCTTGAAGAAGCGTACATGCATTTACTCCAAAGTTTGTGCAAGGATAACATTTTGGTAGAGCTTACGTCTGAGTTAGGATAACATTGTAAATAACATCTTGGTATGGCTTACCTCTGTTAACATTTTGGTACAGCTTACATCTGTGTTAGGATAACATTTTGGTATATCTTAAGTCTGTGTAAGGATAACATTTTGGTACAGCTTACATGTATGTCTGTGTTAGGATAACATTTTGGTACAGTTTACGTCTGTTTAAGAACATCTGGTACAGCTTACATCTGTTTTAGGATAACATTTTAGTACTGCTTACATCTGTTTAAGGATAACATTTAGGTACAGCTTATTACTGTGTATGGATATTATTTGGTACAGCTTATTCTGTGTTAGGATCACATTTTGGTACAGCTTACGTCTGTGTTTGGATAACATTTTGGTACAATTTACGTCTGTGTTAGGATAACATTTGGTGCATGTTATGTCTGTTTTAGGATAACATTTTAATATATCTTACATCTGTGTTATTACATTTGGTACAGGTTTTGTGTACACCTGCATATCTCATTAATCAGTGAAGATATTTACATTTATTTTTTTACACATTTTTTAAGTGTTATTAAAATTATTGTTGTAAATTCCTATTGCCCAAGACTCATTTCTGTAGCATAGATATTTACTGATTTATTCCCACTTACATTCTTAAAACAATCTTGAAAAAGGTTTTACTTGTAAGTTGTGAATAGGTAAAAAATAGATTTTCTCTATTTTGTTTTCAAAGTGTTTGAAAATTTTACTCTATTCTGAATTCATAAAAATGATTATTTACTCTTTTCTGAATTCATAAAAATGATTAATGATTTTATCTATATAAAATTATGATTTGATTTGCAGATGCTAAAAGAAATTCCACTAAAATAATGATGATGATTGAAACATGTAGGAAATGTATAGATAACTGTGTATGGATATAAGATAGATTTGACTATAGGGAAATATGTAGAAATTATAATCATAATAAATGTAATAGAAATGTCATTATATAAACATACGGATTAATCAATGAGAAATAACAATGTAACATATGTAAGAGAATGCAGCTATAAACATGTTAAAAATGTAGCAGTATAGACAGGATGCAGTTAAGAAGATAATACATGTTAGTTCTTTTACACAGTCGAATGTAGTCATGAATGCACCATTTTTTGTGGATTTTTGTAATGTATGATTGTATAGAATAGGAGGTCTGAGCTGGCTTAGCTCAATAGGGATATAGGTAGAGCTTTGTCAGTGCTATACACTGGGCATGTAAAAGAACTAAGGGGTCTATTCAGTAAGAGCCAGGGACTGGTTACCCGGATTCTCTTGTACCTCATAACTGTCTCTGGAGTCTGCTGTGGTAAAGACCCTACTAGATATAAGTGCTTGCACTTTTGTAGGATATCCTTGACCGCCTGGCCTAAAGAAAGTCAGTTCAATTCAGAGCAATCCACTGGATTAGTAATCCATGAGTGGCAGTGATTTTTCTCAAATAATTGAATTGGAAAGTGGCCTTAGCCACTTGATTTTTGGAAGAATTATTGTTAAATTGCTAATTTGGGAAGTAAAGAAGCTGTTGTAAGTTAAGATTTTTTTGGAAAAGTGTATGATTTAAAAAGAATTTCCATTGGGAAGAGGCCTTTAATGGTTCTCTGTTATATAAGGTGAAAAAATCACAGGATGGATGGTTCGATCATTGATCCCACCAGGCAAATTTCTGTGGGACACTTGATCTCGGATAGACTAAGTCTAATGGTTATTTGTTCCTCACTGCTGATTCAGAAATCATGTGCAAGTATTAGACATAATTCAAGGGTTGATTGCAAAACTGTTGTAACTTATATGAAATAAAGAAGGACTTACAATACAACAGTTTTGCTACCACCCCTTCAATATTTAGAATTACTAGTAAGGAAAGGCTGTTATGTGGATTGACTGCTGAGATTTGACCAAATGTGTTTGAATTGGCATAAAAGCAGAAAGACAAACAAATGTAATTAGTATAATACAGGCAAATTTTCTGAAATTGATACTGATCAGAAAATCTCTTTAAATTCAAAAAATTTTGTGATCTGGAATATTGCTATTTGTTTATAATATTTCCGGCCACAGAAAACTCTCATTTCTTTAAACTGCATTAATCTGTGAAGTAATTTTGATATTGGATGAACACTTTTTTTCTGGTTTTAACAAATTTGTGGAAGCAAGATTTCCACTGTCATGCATTTCCTAGATTAATTTTGGTTTAATTTCCAGTGTTCATGCAACCAATGATAAAAAGTATTGATGACTTTAAGAGATATTTGAGCCATCAGGTTTCTTGTCTGAGATAAATTTTTTCTGGTGGTTCATTGTAAAATATTATGGATATCATTGCTTAGTTATTGACAAAGAGTCATGTTAAAATAACTCAATGGGACTGCGAAAAAATATTTACTTGTTTATAATCCCCCCCTTCCCCCCCCCCCCCCCCAAAAAAAAATAAAAAAATGTGCCTGTTTGAAAAAGTGACCTCTGTTTAAGGATCCAATTTTAAGCAGCCTCCAGATTCCTGGTAATTTTGAAACTGTATTAAATAGTAAAATACACAGTAGAAATATGGTGAGAAATACTGCAATCACACATAACATGGAAAATATTACTTTTATCTTGAATCTGTGTACTTTTCTTAAAAGCAGTGTACATTTTTCTTAAGTTTGATTTTCTTTAAATATTTTGGCTCATCTGGAGGCATCCAGCTTTAACGTATGATGATATTTAACTAATTACAGACAAGCGATTATGTCCAGTCTCCATGTTCACATGCACAAACCGAACACAAGGCCAGTGTATTGCTCTGTCAAAGAAGTGTGACGGAGTAGTCGACTGCCGGGACGGTTCAGACGAGGCCCTCAGTTTGTGTGGATGTCGAACGGATCAGTTCCGATGTAAAAGTGGCGTGTGTATTCCAAAAGAATATAGATGTGATGGCAATGGTGATTGTCTTGACAACAGTGATGAAGCTTCTTGTGGTAGGTGCTTGTTGTTGATGATGATGATGATGTTGTTATTGATGATGATGTTCATACTGATAATGATAATGATGATTTTGCAGCTGATGATGATGTTGTTATTGATGATAATGATGTTAATGATGATGATGTTAATGATGATGATGATATTGCTGATGATGATGTTAATACTGATGATGTTATTGATGATGTAATTGATAATGATGATGATAATGATGATGATGTTCTGGTGATCTCTTTCAAAGCAGTAATTTGTATTTATGTCATTGATTTATGCTTAACTTTAGGATGAGGCCAAAACAATCTGCTTTACATATTTAATGGACCTAAATTTTCAATTAGATGCTGAAGTTTTTCTTTTACTTAATAAGTTGTGAAAATGATACCGTGATATTTCTGTATCAAGAATGTCCTCATAAAGTGTGTGTGTATTAATTAAAATGTCTTGGTAAGATTCAGCATAATAAAACATGTAACATTATACATGTATAGTCACATGAAATAGCATGAGCAGAAAATGAGAACTTTTCTTGGCATAATTTTCTGGTACAACATTAATGAAATAATTTAATTTAAAAAAAATCTGATTGTGGTGCTGATATTTGTTTTTATGTTACGATGCTTAATCATACAAAAGTTGAATTTGGTTTTGTAATTATTTCAAAGTAACTGATTGAGTCCCTGTATTTCACAGTATAAGTGAATTTATAAGTATAATTTTCAGATGCTACTGTATGCCAAGAAGGGCACTGGAAATGTAAAACCGGCAAGACTTGTATACCAGAAAACCGGAAGTGTGACAGCCATTTTGATTGTGGTGACAAGAGTGATGAAGCAAATTGTACCCAAAGTATGTTCTTTTTTTCTCCAAATTCTTGAAATACATATAATTCTTGTGATGTGATGTGTCACACATGAATATCTGGAAAAAAGTGATCCCTCAGAAGCACTAAAAACAACAAAATAACATGAAAATTGCAGACTCTGTTTGATTGAGTCTGTACATGAGGGATAATGATTAAGTGCAACACCCCGCACGCCCCCAAGCATCGGCTTTAGGGATACTCGATTTTCAACACTTGTAAGTGCTGGACTCAACTTTCCATTGTAGCTCTTGCTCTTTTCATATTATGCTTGCAGAAAATTTTCTGTACAGCTATCTTTTGATGAAAATATGTAGTTACATTGTGTCATAATTTGTGCAAGCATATCAGGAAAAAGTTCAATAGCTACAATGGAAAAATATGATGAAAGATATATTGAAAAATTAGCAAATATGGTCTAGTGGTTAAGGTGCCAGCCTCATAACTCAGGGTTGATGGGTTCGAGCCCTACTCGGGTCACAACCATGTCTCTACATATGGCACCAGTACTGGTTAGTTTCAGGAAATGGACTCAAAAATGATTAATATAAGTTGCAAAATCTTGTTTCGCTTAGATAACTATGCTTAAACTAAAGGTCATGGTAACTTGTACCTGTAATAAGAATAAGGTTGTTATAATAATAATTATAATTGAAAAGGTGACATATAAAGAGTACATAATAAACATACAACTTTATTCCAATATGGCCTTCTGTCTGTAAATATTTACATATATAAGGTGGTAACAGAAGAAACAACAAATGGTAATAAATTTACAACAAACACTCCTACAAAAATACATAGAATTTTCACAGAAAAGTATTAATTTATATAAATTTGTTTTGTATAGTTAAAGTTCCTCAGAACTATCCTAACTATTTACTTGTTATGTTATTGTACTTGTTCATTTTTAAAAATGTGACACCATATCACTTAACAGTTATATTTTGCAAATTTATGCCCATACTATACTAAGATATTTTCTTTGATGAATCATTTTGTTAAGGTTAATTTTAAATTAAAATGTCAAAAGATATTCACTGTAAATTTAGGTAACCTGCTCACTATAGAAAAATGCTTTTGTAAAGGGAAGGCATTTTTCCTGAATTATTTGCCTGATTTTCTCAAAAACAATAACAGATATTCATTTCAAACTTTAAAGCTACATGCCTCCAGATGAGTCAAAATATTTCAATAAAATCAAACTTGAGAAAAATGTACTAAGATGTAAGGAAAAGTAAAAAGTTTCAAGATTCAAGTAATATTTTACATTATTTGTGTGGTTAATGATTGATTTTTCGGTATTTACAACTATATTCTAATGCGTTACTAACGCAGTAAAGGCTATTTATGCATATTTTGACCATTTTCGGGTAATTTACGTTGTTTGTAAGTGCCGTTGATAATTTGTAAACTGCTTTCTATTTGTTAATTAGCAATATTACACATTCAAATACATTTTCAAAATTTTCATGAAATTAAGCATGAATCTGGAGGCGTGCTGCTTTAAATACTTGTTTACTATCAAAGGAAGGTTAGGTAATTCTGCATAGCAGTTTTGCAGAGTTATGTCATGTTTTCTGGTTTGCTCTATTGAACATAGAAAAGTTGCTTCTCGGACAGTTTTTGTTTATTCTATATTGTTTTATTTCTTGTCAGTCACGTGTGGTACAAACATGTACAAATGTCAGAGTGGAGAGTGTATATATGAGAACTGGAAATGTGACAGAGACTTTGACTGCGATGACCATTCAGATGAAGTCGGTGACAAGGCCAACTGCAGTAAGTTACCATAGCAACAAGATTATATTTTGTCTGAAAATTTGTTGAATCATAACAATTAACTTTGTGATGGTGTCTTAACTGTGCAATTTTGAAGAAAATTAATCACCTAGTAGAAAAAGTTAGTCTGTTATTTTGGAATAAAATATTGAATAAATATATTGTATTAAAATCCAGTTATATTGGTTGCTGGGTTATATTGGGTTATATTGGAGATAAAAGGATGACTTGAATGGCACTGTTTTGTTTTTATGTAAAAGTACTTTTTAAATTTTTAAATATCATAAGAAAAATTGAGGCCCATAAGAGAAATGATATTTTACAGATTTTATATACATTGTATATATAAACTTAAAAAGCCTGTCAGATATTGAATATTTGAGATATGTATTAGCTTAATAGGGGGGGGGGGAATAGAAAAGCAACAACATTTATCGAAATTTTATTTTCAGCGTATCATTGTTCCAAAGAACAATTTATGTGTAAGAATGACTCGTCTTGTATCTCGATGTCATGGGTATGTGATGGTAATAATGATTGTCAAGATAAGAGCGACGAACAGCAGTGCCGTAAGTTATTATTGTATATGCTCGTATAGAGTGTAGGACAAAAGCCCTCCCATCAAAAAGTGACAAGGCGGACAAAAGCCCTCCCGTGAGATATATGTAACAATTTTAATATGTTGAGTGCATTAAAAAACAAGAAAATTTGTGTAGAACTACTTTGCGTTGTTCGGTACCCATTCTTCTATTACAATCCCGCAAATTGTGATAGAACTGTATTCACTGCTAACGCAGCGAATACAAAAACCACAGGTATTTAGCATACATATTTATTTTTGTTACGGGAGGGCTTTTGTCCGCCTTGTTAATTTCACGGGAGGGCTTTTGTCCGCCCAGTCATTTTCATGGGAGAGCTTTTGTCCGCCTTGTCATTTTTTGACGGGAGGGCTATTGTCCGGGAGGGCTTTTGTCCGTTTCCCGCTCATATATTGACTTGAGATTAGTATATAGTTAATAAGATGTTGCAGTAATATTTTGTTTTACAAATATATTACAGTTTGTTAGTTAGAAATAATAACTTTTCAATAGTTTAATTGCTGTCAAGTCGTTAACATAGGTAAGGTTTGAGGTTTTTTGAACCGTTTTTGATCGGAACTTTACAGTTGCTTTGTTCTAAATTGACCAATTAAAATTTTAATTTTTTTTTCCATAATTATAATGCTGTTATTAGGATCTTACGTTTAATGATGTTTAGGCAGATGCTGTTTGTCTTGAATTACGCACCTGTTTAATTGTTGTTATAACAAGAAAAGGTTGACTTTTCTGTTCATTTCTTGGTGTAGTCATAACATTTTGACAAGAAAGTTTGAATTCAAATGGATTGTGTGACTTGTCTTGGCTTTATACAGTTTTAGTGACTGTTTAGAAATTCATATGGCATGCATTTGGATAAAAATTTATATCTTCATGAAATATCATTGCATTATTCAATCATTGTGTTAAGTCGCTCAAAATGCAAGTGTTATCATTTAAGCCCATTTGTTATAAAAATAAATGTTTTATTTTTACTCTAAACTTTTCTTGTTGTAGATATGTGAAAAATTATGCATAATATAATATTTGTTATAGTTTATGAAATTCATCAACCACATCGAATAAATTGATATTATGTTGGCCTCATACTTAAGTAAAAATGATTTAGTTCAACTTGATCAATAAATTCCGTATCATGGAATCTAAACCCATTGGATATCCTGTATTTATAAGTTAAAGAAACATATATTTTGCCTGTATCATTATTATAATATTGCATGACAAGATATTACAAAATGTAAATGTGAAAAAGTTGTATATATTAAAGGTAGACCAGATGTACAATGAGGATGCTGATTACATTATGTAGTCTAGGTTATTTGGAAGCTTGCAATGACTCATTCATAATGCTATATGTAAATTTCCTGTCCAGGCACTTATATTATGATATAGATACCGGTATACATATTTTATGTATTATATACTTGTCTTGGAAATCTAAGGTTGTTCTCCCCTTGAAAGAAAAACAAACTAAAAAATATTCAATATTGAAGAAAGTGAAAAAATGATGTTAAATTCAGTGTAAAAAAACAACCCAACAAAACAACAAAAATAATCAGCAGACAAACAATTTCAAACATACAGTGAAACCTGTCAACTTAAGTTTTGAAATTGTAACAGCGATCTTCTTTGAAAAAAATTTAACAGTAGTAACATTTTGTCAGGTAGAAAATCTTAAAAAATTCTGATGAATTTAGTTAGTTACATATTTTATTCGGAATTGTGGTCTTAAACCGAGGTTTGACTGTACTTGAATTTCATCAATTGCGTACAAATATTCATTAGTCTGCTGATTCATATATGGTGCCTGCTTAGGTCAGAAATAATGCACAATGGTATTCTGCAGCCAGTAAAGCTGGAAAGTCTTCTATGACATGTATTCAATATAGTTGTGTAGTTGTGATAAAACATCATCCTCCCCATATCCCAGAGAGAAAAAAAAGAGAGAAATAAACAAAGATATGGAATGAGTAGTGTGAGGTGGGGAGGGGGGTGGGGTGAGTACATGTTTTTATGATGATTTATTTCTATTTAAAGAATGACCGAGGTATTACCCATTCATTAGCATATTTATAAACTAATCTGGGCTTAATGTGTATTATTTAAAGGTTGTAAAGTAACAAAAACAAAGTTATGCCATCAAGGACACTCGCAAGCACCATATGGTCGACTCTGATAAAGCATTATATGTATGAAAAGGACATGTTACAGTTATTTCACCATCTGTATGTTTACCATTAAATGAACAGTGTAAAATTCAATAACCTACCTTTATAAGATCGGAACATATTTAATATTTGATTGACCAGCATCCATGATTTACCTAGTTCAGCTTCTTGTTTAATATTTAGTATTATTTTAAAATAGAGAAAAACAGAATCCCTAAAGAAAGCCCAACATGGCAAAATTGAAAATGTTGCAAGCTCAATTTGATTGAGCCTGTTCATGGATGGTAGTGGTAATTGCAAGCTCCCTCGATGCCCTCTAGAATCGGCTTAAGCAGAATTCAACATTTAACATGAACTTGTAAAATTTTGAATTTTGAAATGTTCACAGATGTGTTCATATGGTGGTTCATTTGTATGTATTTAAACAGTTTAATGAATGCAAAGTATAAAAAGAATTGATAATTTTAGATTTTGTACAGTTAAGATTGGGACATTCCTGTTCAAAGTTTAAGGGATTTTAATATCAAATCAAAAAAGAGGTACATATAGTATAGAGTCTGGTCAGACAGCATGGATGTGCAGGCTGGCCTGGCTTTATACTGGTAGCAAAGGCTAATCACTTTCAGTTTCGGCATGGTGAGGGTTAACCCTTTCACCGCCATAGGGACGGCTTAGGCCGTCCCTGTTATTTTCGGCGTATTTGCCATATGGACGGCTTTAGCCGTTTCTATAATAATAATAGTAATAATAATAAATTAATAATGATAATAATAAAAATAATAATAAATATAAAGAAAATTATGCCATCGTCAATAGTTATTATTATACTAACAGATTTGGAAACATATATAATTATTATAATACTAATAACAAATAATAATAATTATATTAATTAATAATATAGTTATTTCTTAGAAAATCCTCTGGCAAATAGGTGAACAATAAAACAATAACCCTTTGGCAGCGAAAGGGTTAAATCATTTACAATTTATGGTACTTCTGACCTTCCGCTTTGGGACCTGCTGACGACCTGCTTTTGGACTTGAAAAAAAAGTCAGTATGCTGAGCTTTGTCAAGAGAAGCTTATAAAATAATTCATCCATCAATTTTCCTTGAAAATCATTCTCTTTGGTTAACAGACACGTTGTAAAAAAATATCTTTAATGGCTGACATCTCAGTGTGATGTATTTCATATTTATTGACTTCCAAGTAAATATAGATTGTCAGTCATCTATATTTTGTTTGGGAAATGGGGAAGTTTTTCTCACAGTCTCTTTCTTATATAGAATATGATTCATTCTTAACCATCCCTAAATAAAAGGGAAAAAATCATACTGTTGACTTGTTATGCCTGTTGATGGCTGATATTGCTGACAGTTTTGTCTGATAAGCTAGAACATTAATCATGGTTTCAGATATCAAATATGGACAGAACAGACAATATATGAGCCGCGTCATGACAAAACCAACATAGTGCGTTTGCGACCAGCATGGATTCAGACCAGCCTGCGCATCCACGCAGTCTGATCAGGATCCATGCTGTTCGCTTACAGACCCTATAACAAGTAGAGAAACTGATAGCGAACAGCATGGATCCTGATCAGACTGCGGGGATGCGCAGGCTGGTCTGGATCCATGCTGGTCGCCAACCCATTATGTTGGTTTTGTCATGACGCGGCTCATATATAAATATAAGAAACCTTCTAAAATAACATGTGTCTAGGGAGCCAGAGACTTATCTATATGCATAATGCATATGAAACTGTCTCTAAAGGCAAGAGACTGTCTTTTTTGGAGTATCTCCATAAAAGAAAAGAAATATTTACTTTACTGTAGACGCAATATGCTGATGGTTTCACCACTGCTAATTTGACTTTTAGTGTAGACATAAAATTTAGAATTTAAGAGGCTCTTTGAAATGTCTTATCTTTTAGAGTTTGTTTTTTTTGTCAGAGAAAAGATTGGTCTGCAAAATATTTTAAGAGAATATTTGTAAATGTATTCTAAAATGGCTGTATTACAGAAATTAAACCAAATTTAGAATTTACGATTTCAAATGATGCTGTTTTTTTTCTCTCTTGATGTTTTTTGCAATAATAAGCTTAAGTCAAGAATATTAGCTTTGGTAAAACAAGATACTTTTGGCTTTGTGAATAGGGCAAGATTTTATCTCCCTAAGTAAGTGCAATAAGAATGAGTTTTACATTTAACATGATTTTAATTTCTTTGTCAGATTAAGCCTCGGTCTCACTTACTCCCGGCAGAGCCCAGGACCATCCCGGTAAGTTACCGGGATGATCCGGGACGATCCGGGATGAAATTATTGTTGCGGTCACACTTACCCCGGCAGCACTACGGTAGTTCCCTACTAACCACCCAGGATGCGCTCAGGATCATCCAGGCAGAGCCCAGGTGAAGCTACGGTTCATGCCGGTGCTTCCCCGGTCGTTCCCGGATGACGCCGGAAGAGCCCCGGTTGACCCAGGCAGAGCCCCGGTCGATCCAGGCAGAGCCCCGGCAGAGCCCAGGACGATCCAGGCAGAGCCCCGGTAGAACCCCGGTGGATTGAAAACGCCCGAAAATAATAACTTTGATACATAATTTTTATTTAATATAATATCTATTGTTCCAGAATAGTAATTCATGGTGATTTTCTGAAAAATCCTTATGCCATACTGGATAGAAGGGAAATGGGAAGGCTTTTAATACAAACAAGTTCAATCATCGCAAATTGTCCTTATTCTTTTGAAATGATCCGGGCTTTGCCGGGGCTTTACCGGGGCTCTACCGGGATCAACCGTAGCTCTACTTTTATCCTCCGGGGCTCTGCCTGTAGTTACCGGGGCTCTGCCGGCATATACCGGGGCTCTACCGTAGCTCTACCGTAGCTCTACCGGCTATATCATACCCCGGATCATCCCCGGTTTGTGCCGGCAGACCTACGGTATAACCCCGGTCGTTCCCGGCAGAGCTAAGGATGAAGCCGGCAAAGCTATACCTTCCCGGATCATCCCGGACCACCCCGGTGATATTAAATATTTTATTCCATCCGGGGTCGAATGCCGGATGTTCCCGGATCATCCCGGATCATCCAGGACGTTGCCGGCAGAGTTACGGATGTACCCCGGTTGTTCCCGGTCGTACCCCGGTCGTTCCCGGATCACCCCGGACGTGTACCGGGGCTCTGACGGGGCTCTGCCGGGGCTCTGCCGGGATGTAAGTGAGACTGTAGCTTAAAGTAAAACTTTTGGTAAAATATTTGTGATGTTTCTTCCAAGATATTAACTGTTATAAGTTTTTTTTAGATCAGTGGGTAGAAGAAAATTATTTCACAATTCAGTTCCATTCTATGAATTTTAATTGAATTGAATACTGCATCATAATTTACTTTTAATTTGAGAAATAGGAGAAAATATTTGAGAACAGCAGAACGTTTATTGAAACTTGTATGTTGTTATATTACTGATATTTGAAAAGTCACAAAAGAAGTTAAAGTTTTAGTCTGCTGGTGGCGATTGAATAAACATATGCACCCAGTGATGACCCAGATAGGCTCACCTCAGTGCAATAACTGACCTGTTAAATTTAGAACAACTTACTCTGTTACTATGCCATCTGATCATGGTCTGCACTGTTTGCTTTCCAGTCAGTCACCTATGTTGAAATTTTCCCTAAAAATAATGAATGGTTTTGTCCGGAATGAAAGATGGACAAGTCCATTTAAGATATTTAGCATGGTAAAGGGTAAATAAAACATATATATATTTATTTATTGCTTGATATATATACATGTATATTTATTGTTGACAGTTATTTTGTGTTACTGAATTGAGCATACAAATACAATATATAGCTATAAATGATGGAGGTATACACACATTTTATTTTCAGAGGAATGGATCAAGAAAGAAGGAAATTTTAGTATGTAAATTATCGTACAATTGAAGAAGAACTGTTTCTTTTTTTGATCCACAGTGCTTTCATGCCTTGTATAAAACATTCCAAATGTTGCCCATCTTACCTTTCAGTATTATACTCAATGTACAAGTTTATCTTCTCTTGTTTAGTTTTCTGTTTATTTCAAACTAGTTTTACAGTTAAACTGCTTGTGTGGTACTCCTCACCTTGGAGGACATAGACATAATGTTTTAATTTAGTCAAGCTGAGATAGACCTCTAGGATGTCTCAAAAATCTTATCTATGTCTTGATTTAAACCTTTATCTTAGGGTCCACCCCTTAGTGCTCTACCCAACATCAATCACAATTGTTTTACCATAAAGAACAGCATTTTTCAATAAAGAACAGAATTTTTTCACAATTTAAGGACAATTTTATTTTCATTAAGAAATTAAGGTCAATGCAACATTATGGTAGGCTGTGTATTTCCTAGTGGAAGAGCTTGAGCCATGTTGTGTGGTAGGCCATTTGTTTTGATACTGTGCAGGGTCGGGTTCAAAAATAGATGTATTTATATTATATATAGAAATTGTATTTATATGTATATATATATATAGAAATTGGTACTTGGAGTTCAGGGATTGTTTATAGGAAGTATTTAACTTGATCTGGGATTCTGTCAACGTATTTAGTCCATGTACTTAATGCTATAGATACTGAGGTCTGTGCAACTGAAAGAGAATTAAGGGAGAAGAAAACTTAAATGAATTGCTATTTTATAATAGTAATAGTAAAGGTCCGAATAGAGGAAGTGGAAAAAACTTTTTTAATCTTGTGAACTGTTGGATGCACTTTGTTTTGCTCTGAGTCATATACATCATAATCTTTAAATTTTAGAATGCATTGAATAATCATTTAAAAATTTTAGTATGAAAGTTAAGAGAGGTTGAATAAGAAGCTTTAATGGAACGATTCTGTCCTGTTTTGTCTTGTATAAAATGTTTTGTCAGTGCAAAGTGTGTGTAGATGTATAAGGTACTTTTGGTTTGGTATACTCTATTATTTAGATACACATTAGTAAGTAATAGGCCCTTCCTGGCCGAATCACGTGTCACCACTGAATCACCTGTCGCTTACCACCGTGGGCTCGATTCCCACAAGAGCATTATGTTTTTTTATGCCACCACAGCATCTGCTTTTCACAATTCATGTTACAAAACAATGTAGCTAAAAACATCAATGTCCCAGGTTCCAAGTAAAGGAGATGATAGGACTTCCACAAAGAGTGCATGGAGGGCCAATTTTATAAATTATTCAAATTTGAAACAGACAAGTTGTCAAAAACTACAGAATAAAAACAACAAACTTGGCTATTAAGATGTTTTAGGATGTATAAATGAATTTTGATATTACAGATTCATAAAACCAGTTTAGGTGAAGGAAGAGTGTAAAGACTGAACGGAATCAATAACTGAAATATTTTAGTGTATGATTTTCTTGTATCAATTTTGCTGGAATGACAACTATCTTAGTAAATTCCTAAACACTGAGTATACATGTAGATTGAAAATTGGTTACCCTATAGTTTCTATCAAATGGGAGGTATACTTTTCACAACTTTTTTTCCTCCAATTTTACCTGTGTAAAACATCATTCACTTGATATAACTTTTTCCACTTTGCAAGCCAATATCTCACAGCTTTAAATATCCCTTTCATACATTATAATACCTTGAAGTTTTACTTACCATTATATGTGCGGAAAAAGGGAATCAAGCAGCAAACCATTTAAAATAAGAAATCTAATAATTAAATAAGAAATCTGATAAAATTGTTGCTTTTGAAACAGAATATTATCACAATTAAACATATAAGTGAACTTCATACGGATATAACATAAAAAGCATCTTCTATGATGACATATAAGATGTGAACATCAATCAGTGCATTACAAATGAGAACTTTGAATTTTTTTACCCAACAATTGGCTTTATTTCAATAACTGCCAAGTTTCTTTCGTTATATGACACCAGTAGTGGGTAATAATCAGGAAGCAGATTTGAGAGTGGTTGAAATAAACTTGGAGCTTTCATTGTAGTTGAGCTATAGTATAAATTATAAAAGATATGTTTAGCCTTAAGCAGGTATTGCAAAAAATTTGTCACTTGTCTTGCAGAACGAGTAGCTTCTAAATCCAATGTACAGGCAACATTTTTTCTCCTCGTCCTGCATTGAGTTCTCTTTAAATTCTACTTGTAATTAGGAGCAGACGAGTAGAAATTTCAATCTCTGCTTAAGTTGCTTAAAAAAATTTTTTTTCTTCAGTAGATATGGGGATATACAAAGTTGGTTAATGGAATGCTGTAAATGTACATTTAATATGCTTATATGACAACTTATCGGATAATTTATTAACAAATCACAGTTGTTGTTTGTTTTTTAAAAGACCCAGGTGCTTAATAAGTTTTTTTATATTCTTAGTTACAAAATTTTATTTGGCAAGTTATATGACCCACTTTGAATGGTTGTGAGTTTATTTAACCAACAAAAGCTACCAGATGATTACAGGGTTATATTGAAACAACAATTAAACATGGTCATATAAAATGTTAAAGAAATCAATATAACAAATTTATTTATACTGCACATTTCTTTTCTATGAGTAAAATAGAAAGCTGTTTGTAAATTTGCAGAAGTCATGTATGTTTGAATTATTTATAAATGAGATTCACATCGCAATTATCAAATTAAAATCGATTTCTCAAAATGTGCAATATTACAAAACAACGGTATTTGTGTTTTATATTCATCTATATTTCATGATATAACATATTTCAGGCATGACATGTACATGTATATCACAGTCATGCACAATTTATTTTCCAATTTATTTGCTTAATACTTATTTTTTTTCTTGTAGCCAATTAGAAGTAACTATTCTTTTGTTTTGATTTTTGTAGCATATCTGACTACTAATCATAGTTTTGTGGCTAAATCACAGTTAGTAATTGATTTCTAATAAGAAAAAATTGTATATTAAAATTTTTATTTTGTTTTTCTACAGCTGCTAAAAATTGCACAGACCAACAGTTCCGGTGCTCAAATGATCGATGTATAGAAGAAGAATGGAAATGTGACGGGGAACCAGACTGTGTTGACGGGCTAGACGAAAGTTCAACTGCCGGTTGTGGTATGTTTATTATACGCTGGTTTGAAAAACGGGACGTATTATGGGAACCCCCCTGGCGGGCGGGTGGCGTCCAATTTTGTCCGGAGCATATCTCCTACATGTATGGATGGATTTTAATGAAACTTCATAGAAATGTTCACCACTATGAGGAGCAGTGTCGCACACATGAACTAGGTCTCTAGGTCAAAGGTCAAGGTCACACTTAGAGCTCATTGAAAAATGCTTGTCCGGAGCAAAACTTCCACATGTATAGAGGGATTCAAATATTACTTGGCACAAATGTTCACCATTGTGAGGCTGAGTGTCGCGCGCAAGATTCAGGTCCTTGCGGCCAAGGTCAAGGTCACACATAGAGGTCAAAGTTCAGATAAAAATATGAAGATGTGTATATGGACCATTTAGTCATCATTTATTGAAGGATTGTAACACAAATGGTCATTATCAAGACTATGGCTGTGATACATATAATTTAGGTCAATATATACAAGGTCAAGGTCACTAAAGATAATGAAATATCCAGATATTGTCCGGAGCATATCTCCTACACGCATGGAGGGATTTTAATGAAATTTCATAGAAATGTTCACCATTATGAGAAGCTATGTCACGCACATGAACTAGGTCAAAGGTCAAGGTCACACTTAGAGCTCATTGAAAAACGCTTGTCCGGAGCAAAACTTCCACATGCATAGAGGGATTTCAATATAACTTGGCACAAATGTTCACCATTGTGAGGCGGAGTGTCGCGCACAAAATTCAGGTCCCTGCAGCCAAGGTCAAGGTCACACATAGAGGTCAAAGTTTAGATAAAAATATGAAGATGTGTATAGGGACGATTTAATCATCATTTATTGAGGGGTTGTAACACAAATGGTCATTATCATGACTACGGCTGTGACACATGTACTTTAGGTCAATATATGCAAGGTCAAGGTCACTAAAGATGGTGAAATATCCAGATTTTGTCTGGAGCATATCTCCTACATGTATGGAAGAATTTTTATAATACTTTATGGAAATGTTCACCACCATGATATGTATTGCTCCATGCATGATCCAGGTCAAAGGTCAAGGTCACACTTAGAGCTCATTGAAAAACGCTTGTCCGGAGCAAAACTTCTACATTCATAGGGGGATTTCAATATAACTTGGCACAAATGTTCACCATTGTGAGGCTGAGTGTCGCACACAAAATTAAGATCCCTGCGACCAAAGTCAAGGTTACACATAGAGGTCAAAGTTCAGATAAAAATTTGAAGATGTGTATAGGGACCATTTAGTCATCATTTATTGATGGATTGTAGCACAAATGGTAACTATCATGACTACAGGTGTGACACATTTAATTTAGGTTAACATTTGCAAGGTCAAGGTCACTGGAGATGATTATATATCCAGATGTTCTCCGGAGCATATTTTCTACATGCATGGAGGAATTTTAATGTTACTTTATAGAATTGTTCACCACCTTGAGACGTAGTGCCCTGCACATGAACCAAGTCTCTAGGTCAAAGGTGAAGGTTACAGTTAGAGCTCATAGAAAAACGCTTGTCTGGAGCAAAACTTCTACATGCATAGAGGGATTTCAATATAATTTGGCACAAATGTTCATCATTGTGAGGCTGAGTGCCGTGCATAAAATTCAGGTCCCTGCCACCAAGGTCAAGGTCACACATCCTGTGCATATCTTCCCTACTGTTTTGTTTTAAGGTTCATTTAACAACACAGTGCCAAGAGTAAAAACTTGCTTGCTAGATAACACTTATCCATAATGCCCCCATCTCCATCTAAAGCTTTCGTAAACGGGCGTATTTTGTGACTATGGCACCCTTGTTAAACTTTTGAAACAGTCTTTCTAATGTTAAACTAATATTGTAATGATTATAGACCCTAATGAGCATGTTCGTAGGCAGCCATATAGGTATTATTAATATTTCAAATGATTATTTCATAGTGGAATACAGTCTCTCACATGACAAAAATTTGCTAAAAATAGCTATAGTACAAACCTGAGAGCAAAAATATTTTTTGGAAACAAAGAATTTGTTGTTCTTGAGAGATATTGTTATGGAGGGATAAATTTTATTAATGAGGGGCGTCGGTGGCCGATTGGTTAAGGTCGTTGACTTCAAACCACTTGCCCCTCACCGCTGTGGGTTTGAATCCCTACAGGGACTTCAGATTCTTTCATGTGAGGAAGCTATCCAGCTAGCTTATGGAACTTCAGTGGTCCTACTCAGGTGCAAGTTCGTGCCTGAAATAATGCACAGAGGGGCACCTGAGGTCTTTGTCCACCAGTAAAGCTGGAACGTCGCCAAATGACCTATACTGTGTCGGTGTGATGTAAAACCCAATCAAAACAAACAAACAAAATTTATTGATGAAGTGTTACCTTGGTGTTAGAATTGATACTGGAACTGTAAAAGAGGTTATTGGTCTACAGAGGGCCACTGTGTAGTGGTTACACTGTATTACAAAAACTGTCCAATGTGGGCTAGAGCAGTTTCAGTTTATAACTATTATAACTATTATTACCTTAGTTGATCTTTACAAATTCATTAAGGTTTGTAATCTCTAACTTGCATGAAAAGTTGCATTATCATATTAAATTTGAATTGTGATTAATTTTTCCTACATTTAGTATAAAATATATTTTGATTTACTTGGAAAATGGTGGCCAAGGGAGGTAATTCATGATTCATGAAAAGCATCTATTGCTTAATAATGTCGAAATTATTGAGACTCTTATAATACCTCACTCCTGCAGTTTTTTAAACATGCTGACAAGCTTTTGGAGATTTGCATTATATTGTATGAATTAGTATGTATGTATATTTGTTACAGAGCCAGTGGATTGTGAAGAGAACGAGTTTAAATGTCTGAACTATCGTTGTATAGAAAAAGAGTTTTTCTGTGACAAAGATGATGATTGTGGGGATGGTAGTGATGAGCCTGATACCTGTGTCGGTATGTGTAATTTCTCACTAATAAAGCTGGAACTCTGGAAAACAAATTTTTGTTTGCCTGTTCAGACCAAATTCTTTGTTAGGGTTGGGTGGTAGTTAAAGGGTTCGTATTTTATCTGTCAGATACGTACATATGCAACAGTGGTGTTTCTCGCTTGATTTGGGAAGAGCCCTTGGCCTTTTGTTTTTGGGAAGAATTATCACTAAAATTGATGATTTGGGAAAGTAAAAATTTAGTGTAGATTTGGATTTTTGGGGAAAATTGTATGATTTTTGAGGACATTTTTATTGGGAAGGCTTCAGTTGTAGGAAGATGAAAAACCCTTGCACATGTACATTACGTGATGTAACTTCAAATACTACAATTATAATGAAAGTGACAATAAAAAATGAACAAGTTTAATATTGAGGTATTGATTACCCTGGTGACTTTTATTATGAATTATAAATTTGAAACAAATAGGATAAAATGTTAAGTTATTTTTTATCTACCTGAACTTATGCCATTTGCAGTCATTATTAAACATTAATTTGCAGTTAGTGCAAAAAATGGATTGTAACCAAATACATGTATAGATCACATTATTGGAAATTTGGACATTTAAATTTAGATTCACTGATAAGCTATTTATAATATTATTGTAGTATTTATGCATAACCTAAATATGTTCTTTCTTTTTTTCAGAAATGTCATTTACTTGTTCAGATTATGAAATTGAGTGCGATGACGGCTATTGTATTGATAAGACCAAACGTTGTGATGGTACGTTTGACTGCGCTGATAATTCTGACGAGAAACAATGTCCAATAAATGCATGTAAAAACTCAACACAGAGCTTCCAGTGTGCAAACTTGGCCTGTATTGCGATGAATCTGGTGTGTAATGGAGTGAACGACTGCGGTGATGAAAGTGACGAGTCACCAGAATGCAGTATGTTAACTTTCATCCTTGTTTTATCTATTTTGAAATTGAGTGTTTAAAGATTAATGACCTTGTGTTCTGGACGACATATTGAAATCTTATCAAATTATGACGTCACAGGGGAAAACATCCTCTCACATGACCAAAAATATAATAAATATAGGTATCTGAAAAGTGTTTAAAGAAAGCGAGAGCGGGCTCATGCGGGTTATCATGATATTAACCGACGTAAGCTGATGTAAAACAATCCAATAGGGTTCGATATCTTTAAGTTTGCTGCGTAATTAATATATCTGTTGCCCCTAACTTTACTGGTTCCCTTACTTCAGTGGATTTTAATTCTGCCAGAGACTTTGAATTCTGGTGGTGATTTTTAGCTCTACTATTTGAAGAAAAGGGCGAGCTATTGTCCTCACCCAGGTGCGGACATCAGACTTTTGTTAAAGCTGGAAAATTGTCATATGACCTTTATAGTGTCTGTATAAACACACACCACTTGAAAGAGAATAAGCTCTGTGCCCATATATACTAAAGAAATAATAAGTAAACCTTTTCCTAATCCCTGAAAATGTAATGAATTTTAGCTAACAAAAAAATATCTGTGTTTACAAGGCATTAAAGTTTTTCTTTTTCAAATACAGACATTAATAAAAGGTATATTATCTGAATGGATGTTTTGAAAGTCATGTAAAGGTAGGGGACTTTAATGGAGAATGAATTTTTTCAGACATTGATGAGTGTAAGGAAAGACAACCCTGCAGTCAGATCTGTAATAAGAAGATTATTGGTTTTGAATGCAGCTGTCATCCTGGGTATAAACTAAGGGCAGATAAGCGGACATGTGAAGGTACGTTTCTATAAATAGATTAATATTTTGGCTTATTGTATTACCCTTAACATTCCAAAATTTGTGTAATGGATTTGCCCTGCTTTGAATTTGGGACAGTCCATTTGAATTTTAAGGGATTTTAGTATTGGAATACAAAAACTGAGTTACCAACAGTATAGAGCCTGGTCAGGCTGTACTAAAGAGTAGGCTTGCCTGGCTCCATACTTGTGGTAAAGGCTTATTGCTTTTCATTCCACCAGTTTAGAAGGATTTTTATCCATGGAGAATTCAAATGATTGACTTCATTAGATGTGAAATTAGCAGTAATTGCTTATCTCCTTTAATTAGAAATTGATGAATGTAATGCAAACTATGAATGTTACATTCATAATGTTGTTCAATTTGAAGAAATTGATGAGTGCAAAGTGAATATAGATTTATATGAGCATTTTTAGAAATTTTACAGTTTGAAAAGTGCTTGCTTAATGTTTATGTTCACAATTTTAGTTATATGTTTAGAAATCTAGCAGTGCAAAAATAAATCTAATAGTGCAAAAAACAATGTTTAAATCTAATGGTGCAAATAACAATGTTTAAATGATAAGTTCGCAATTTTTATTCTATTTTTAGAAATTGATGAATGTAAGACCACATATCCGTGTTCACATTTCTGCTTCAACACTGTCGGCTCATTTTACTGTGAATGTGCGGAGCATTATAAACTAAAGGGTGACAAGAGACACTGTAGTCTAACAAACGAAGGTTTGAATCTCATTTTAACATGCTCTTAATACTGTCTTGATTTGTTAATGTTTTTATTGAGACCAAACAAAGACTGTACTGGTAGTTGAAGTAGACCTGTTTTAATTATTTAACAGTTCAAATTGTGCTTTATTCAGTGGTGGAATGACATGTACAAATACAAATTGACAATAACCAAAATCTATATATTTTACATGTATATGCATAATCCTCCAGTAAAGCTAAAAAGTTGATCATATTACCTTGACTTAGAACTCGACAACAACCAAAAAAAACACCCCCACTCCCCTCTTAACTGATTTATCCCCAACTCCTCTCTTAACTGATTTACAATAGTTTGCAGATTATTTTGAAGATTTTAATAGAATTAACATGATATCCAGTATGAACATAGCAGACTAGGAGAAAAGGATTTTTGTCATTGCCAAAAATGTTGTTTAAGTGAAGTTTATGTGAACTCTTCATTATTGGAGAAGAAGTGCTCCTGATATAAGGAGATTATTGTTGTTAAACAGAAGGTCATTCTGTAGATGATGCCTGTTATATTGTGTTTTGATTGAAGTAAACATAAAATTGTATTACTTTTATCATTATAATTATATTCGAGAATAAGTACTGCTGATAAATTGATTGGTAATTCTATTGTATTACAGAGGGGCAGCCATATTTGCTCGTATCCAACCGTTACTACATCAAGAAAGTCGACTTTAAGAGATCTATCGAGATCATCGTTCACAACCTCACTCATTCCGTAGCCATCGACTTCGATTATAAAGAACAGAAACTGTACTGGACGGACATACATAGTCAGAGTAGTACTATAAATAGAATATCTCTAAATCGTTCCAAAGACCGGCCGGAATCGGAGGATATTGAGGTTAATAACACATTTATCTCCCCTATATTTAATATAGGCAATATTTTAATTTATACAAACTTATTTTAGTTTTATTGTGTTGGAAGCTATAAAGTTTTTGAAACACTCATGAATCCATTCCTGGAACCAACCAGTACTAAGCAATGAGTGTAAAGTTTCTTTACTCAAGGAAACAGGGGCTTGCCTCTGACAGGGTTTGAACCCACGCGGTCAGCAATCCTTAGAGTACTAGTCAGACGCGTTTACCACTCAGCCACGCCACCAGGCAATAGTCGGGCAATATTTTGATCATTCTTGTAACTTTTGATAAGTGCATTTTGATTTTATCATATCGGATAAATGAGCGGCGTCACGACAAAACCAACTTAATGGGTTTGCGACCAGCATACCCAAGACCAGTCTGCGCATCTGCGCAGTCTGATCAGGATTCATGCTGTTGGCTTAACAACTCTATTACAAGTAGAGAAACTGATAGCGAATCTACATCTCTGTTTTCGCAAGTAGTGCAAGTTGAAATATAAAGGCTCCAAAGAAAAGAAAAGTAAATTTATTGGAAGAAGCAGAGCTTGTAATTGTAAGACAAGGTACACATTGAATTGTGCTGGTTTGCAAAACATTATTTAGTGATTTCAGTTATCCACAGCTCTTGCTTATTTTTTGCTAAAAGATATTGATAAAATAACACTAAAAAATGTTAAAAATAGGATTATTCTATCCCTGTTATAGATCGGTATGAGAAGGTTATTAAATAATCAATTAGTATGACAAACACAAATTTATCATTATTTTTGATATATTTATATGCCATTAATAGGAGGCTAAATGATCTATTTCTTGTTCAGGTATTGCACAGTTCATCTGTTCTAAACCCAGATGGGATGGCGGTGGATTGGATTGGTCGCAACTTGTACTGGTGCGATCGTAATACAGACACTGTAGAGGTATCCAAATTGGACGGAAAGTATCGAAAAATTCTGATCAAAGATAAATCATTCTTACGTGAACCTAGAGCTCTGCAGCTGTTCCCGAAGTACGGTTACTTATTCTTGTCCGACTGGGGTGATAAACCACACATTAGCCGTATATCGATGGACGGAAAAACTAAAAAGCACATTATTACTGAAGAAATTGCTTGGCCTAATGCATTGACTATAGATTATGTGACTGAGAAACTGTTCTGGGCTGACGCAAATTACGACTACATCGCTATGTCTGATTTAGACGGCGAGAATCGTCACGTCGTGATAAGCGAAAACTTACCTCACACGTTCGCCCTCACAACGTTCATGGACCATATATATTGGACGGACTGGGAAACAAATGGCGTGTTCACGGCTGAGAAATTTTCTGGAGAGAAGAGGGATAGGATGGTTACCATGTTACACAGACCGATGGATCTGGTTGTTTACCATGCAATGAGACAACCTGACAGTAAGTCGATCTTCTCTTGTAATAAGTTTTGATAAGTTGATTATTTAAATTCCATATGGCCACATGGCCCATGAGAATATATAATACAAAATATATAATAAGTAAAACACAAAAGTTGTCTATAACAGGTGCAGTCTAAAGATTAGTTGTTGTATTGTATATGTCACTTTGTTTCTCTGCGGGCAACTTTTATAATGATTGCAAGATCTTCATTCTGCAAGCTAGAGCATGCATAGATCCCTACATGACCCAAACCTGTCTTATTCAAACTATAAGATTTGTTGTTTTCAATGAGAATTTCACAATAACAAAAAAGCACATGTCAATGATTATGGTTAAAATTATTGTTATTCAAATAATAGGACAGAGTATCAATTATTAAGACTCAACATACTTCTGGAGAAGAGGTTCACTACTTTTCATATGTATTGATATATGCCATTTACAACTTAGTGACAACTAGCCTTATATGATTTTGACCTATAAGGCAAATTTTTCAAAATCTGGGACATTCCACCAAAATAACTACTTCATAATAAATTCTTTATAAAATGTTTTGTTCAAATCAATTATAACCATATATATATGTATATATAAAGGAGTTCAAACTGTTTTTCTAGCCCGCCATATTTTGTGTTTTATGAACATGTTCAGCATGTTTTTTGTTGGAAAATTGTAGACAACAAGGGTGAAAATTCTTTATCACAGATAATTTATTCACTTATATCAATTGAGTTTTCAAGTAGTAGCTCTGTTTTTGCAAAATATTATCACCTAGAACCTTAATAATACTTAGAACCTGACCTCTCTTATACTTTTTTTTTCAGTGAAAACAAATCCATGCGAGGCATTGAACTGTAGTCATCTGTGTCTGTTACGACCAGAAGATGGACCGGACGGAAGGAGGCGTGATGCGAGCGCTGTATGTGCATGCCCAGAGAATCACGACTTGAATCCTGACAAAACGACTTGTAAAGCTGCCTGTGACGCGTAATTTATTTTATTATATTATTAATTATATTTTCATTTTTTAAATGAAATTTTGATGAAATAACAGCACTTTTTTCAGCTTATTTTTTAGCTAATATTCGATCATATTCCAAATTGAAAGAAGTATATAATTCATTTTTCCAATCCAACGAAAACAATTATAAAATCTTTGAAAATAAGGGCTTCTTTACTGTTCTGGTGCTTAAGTGTACAGTGATTGTTTGCATTCATTTAATCACTGCAAAAAATAAAGTCATGCATTTTTCCCAATTTCATGGATGTGGGTCATATTCCCATAATCCTTGGGGGAATAAAAACTGAGTAAAATGCGCACTTTCATTTTAGATCTTTTCACTGTAAAAATTTATTTTTTACTGCAGTTAAACATATTTTCTGTACTTTTCACTAGTGTCTTGCCGGACTACTTTTTTAATTCAGCCAATGCACAAAAAATAAGGGGAAGTCTTTCAAATTGTAATGTCAAAAAAGAGAAGTATGTATGTTATCAACAGAAAATTCAAGTTATGATTTTAGGGTTTGTTGAGGCTCACAGGGAAGACTGGGCTTGCTCAACTGTGTTGCCTCATTAAATAAAGTTGTTACTTACTTACTTACTTACTTACTTAACCATGACAATCGATCTTGGACATTGACTCTGATACTGTAGTCACTTTTCTGTCACAGCTGGTATAAAATAATGTGGGATTAGTAGTTAGTCACTTGTGGAGCTATTGGTAATTATTGGTTAGAAATCCAAGACAGCATAGCATGTGAGGTAGATCTGCTGTTGAGATATGACTGAAAATGTGTAAAAATAAAAACAAAGAAAAAAAAACTTTTCTTTTTCACTTGTTAGTGTACTGCCTGGAACCTAAGGTAACAATTTTTTAAGGTTAAATATACAATGTTGGAATCCTAAGCAAGGACTTGAATAATACTAGTAAAGACATTAAGTTTTCTTTCATCAACAATGATTATCATATTTACAGGTCACAGATGCTGTGTGTGAGTAGTTCCCAGTGTATACCTCAATGGTGGAAATGTGACAATCACACCGACTGTGAGGACGGGTCCGACGAGCCACCCGAATGTAAAGATAGTAAGTTGAAATTTGTACATTAATTTGAGCCGTGTCACGACAAAACCAACATAATGCGTTTGCGACCAGCATGGATCCAGACCAGACTGGGCATCCGCGCAGTCTGATCAGGATCCATGCTGTTTGCTTAGAGATCCTATTACAAGTAGAGAAACTGATAGCGAACAGCATGGATCCTGATCAGACTGTGCGGATGCGCAGGCTGATCTGCATCCATGCTGGTCGCAAACCCATTATGTTGGTTTTGTCGTGACGTGGCTCAAATTCATGTACATGATATTTATGATACACATCTTACAGAAATTCGAACAGTGTGATTATTTGCTGTTATTTTGTTTACTTTTAGAGCCGTATTACTGTCGACAGCCAGGTTTATACCAGTGTCTAAGTGCAACAAATGAGACACAGTGTATACCTCCTATAGGGATCTGTGACGGTGTAGCCCAGTGTGAGGACAGATCTGACGAGACTCAGTGGAACAACTGCAGTAAGTCACTTGATATTTTATAACACACTGCATGTTTGTATTGCCCTATTACAGTACAAGTTTGTGATGTATTATTTCAATCAATAGTAAGTGTGAAATAGAGATAAAAAGCTTTATCAGTTATTAAATTTTCTGATCGAAATGGTCGTTTTTAAGTGAATAGGTACATACCATACAACAAATTAAGGTTTACAATTGCACTAAAATTATTACAAATCATCAAGTGGCTGTTGACAGTCTATTAAATGATTATAAATTGTCAAAATATTTCTGTTGTTGAAAATATTGTAACAAAAGGTAGGTTAAATAAAATCACATACCTTAATTTTCCTCTGTTACTTTTCAGCGGACTATCCCTGTATAATGCACCAGTTCAAGTGTGAAGCTGACCATAAATGCATTAGTGACATTAGAAAATGTGATGGAAAGGAAGATTGTACTGATGGGGAAGACGAGAAAGACTGCGGTAAGTCTAATGATCACTTAATATCTGCCGCAGAAAAAGTTTACTGAGAAATATATTTGTGGTAATGATTGTCACTCTATCTTTACTCTTTCTTGGTGTTCTGACTTGATATAGTCACATATAAATCTATCTAGCTTTTTAGGCCCCCCACTAAGCCGAGAGCGATGATTTTCACCGGTTCATATAGTCATGTGGTATATTTCAAGCTAGCTTTTTTATGCCCCCACTAAAGATGGAGGTGGGGCTTACAGATATGTAGATTTCCCTTGTCCATTTGTTTACTGTCCATTTATACACTGTTAAAACAGCAGAATGTTTGGGTGACTGTACTGTGGCCTATGCATACATTTCAAGTTTTGTGAAATATGAAAAAAAAAATTTCCTCCTTAGTTCTTTGGGATTTTTTTTTTAAACATATTTGTTTAAAGCTAAATTGAGGAACAAGTTGTTGTAACTTAAATTAATTACTTTCAAGTCTGTTTTGTTGAACTTTTCTTAGAGAACATTAGTGGTAACAGGACTCAAACCCGTTATCCCTGATAGAAACTTTTCTCCTTGTTACATCTAGATAGAGATACCAATTCATAAGATGATAGCTTTTTAAAAACATGAAGATTTTTTATCTATTCTCTTAAGGTTCCTTAAGATCAAGGTTAAAATTGTAATGTGTAAAGTTTGATGTTTTGTGTGCTATGACTTCCTTCATCTATCAAATTTTCAGTTATTGCTTTATTCTACTCAAGATGATTTCTCATTTTGTTGGTGTGTCAATATTAAAAGAGTAAAATAAGTATACCTAACATTTATGACTTGTTCATATTAATATTTGCTTATTCACTGAAGGTAATTTTATAATTTTTTTTGTAATGAAAAAGTGTTTTAAAATTTTGGGAAAATTGTGATCCTGGAAAGCATTAATCATAACAAAATGAAAATTGTGGACTTGGTAACTTCATTACTTAGTTTCATTGTAGCGAAACAAGAATGTCTGGACACACAGTTCCGGTGCAACACGACGGGTAATTGTATACCGTACCTGTGGCAGTGTGACGGTGATAATGACTGCGGAGACTGGTTCGACGAGAAATCCTGCTCGAACCGCACCTGTAAAGATGATTATATCAAGTGTGAAAAAACAAGTAAGTAAAACTTTTGAGACAGTATTATTAAAGTCAGATTAAAGTTATTTTCATCGACTTTCAAGTTCTTTGGCCTGTGGCAAAGTGGTTAAAGTTGTTGACTTGAAACCACTTGCCTCTCACGGTTGTGGGTTCGAATCTCAACAGGGACTGTGGATCGTTGTGGTGATTTTGTTTCGGTGTCAAAAAAAACTATGATATGTATTCTTTGCAGTGCAGTGGTCTTTAACAAAGATTCTGCTTTTTTACTTTTTCTCACAGTGATGCCTTCATTAAGGTCTTGATAATACAAGTCATTCCTTGTTTATGCTTTGAGTGTGGGGTCGTGGCTCTGATACAATTGACAGATGCATAATATGTTATATATAGGTACATAGAGAAATTTACTGTAAAACCTGTCTTAAAGGCCACATCTGAATAAAATCACATTGTAAATGAAGGACACTATTCATCAACCCTTCAATGATAAAATATAACAGAGTCACCTCCAAATAAAGACCACTTGCTTATTAAGACCATACTCTGTTCTTTTTTCTTTGCATGGCCTTTCTCCACAGGTTTGACTGTGTACTGAAAGTCTTGCCACTATAGGTAAAAGTCTATAGGTCTTGCCACTATAGGTAAAAGTTTGTTTTAAATATGACTTTCTGTTTGTTTTATCTTCAGAGAAATGCATACCGAAGGCGTGGGAATGTGACGGGGAATACGACTGTGGCAGTGGTGACGAGTCGGACGAGAATTCTACAGTTTGCTGTAAGTTGTAACAACGTTTGTTATTATTTGAGCCACGTCATGACAAAACCAACATAATGGGTTTGTGACCAGCAAGGATCCAGACCAGCCTGCGCATCCGCGCAGTCTGATCAGGATCCATACTGTTCGCTTACAAACTCTATTACATGTAGAAAAACGGATAGCGAACAGCATTGATCCTGATCAGACTGCGTGGATGCGCAGGCTGGTCTGGATCCATGCTGGTCGCAAATCCATTATGTTGGTTTTGTCATGACTCGGCTCATTTATACAATATCATAGATTGTCCTCACTTAAGTAGTTATCATTGCCCAATAAAAATGACTGGATATGTTACAAGTGAATATTTTGGTTGAGTTTACTGCTGGAGATAGACCTCATGTGCCCTGATACAAATAAGCAAGACAGACCTTCCATATGCTAGCTGGGTATGGTTCTCCTTTGTTGGATCTAACTTAATGCCTTGATGGTAATAGGTAGTTAGTTGCCAGAAATTTAAACCATATTGTCATGGAGAGTTCTGTTTGTCACATGAAATAGTCTGCTCATATCAAATTTAATTATGCTTATGCATACATGCCATAATTTTTAGACTCATTTCCGGGACACTTTTTCGTTTGGATCAGCAAACGTATTTTTTTTAAATTTACATAGTGGCATACAACCTATATTACCGGTATTTACAACTTGCAAATTTAATGATACTATAAACAAGACAAAATGTTTATAATTATGAACAGTTTTTCTATCTTTTTTAAAGTGTTTAGGCATCGTAAATTCAATCATTAGCATAATAGAATAAAGCTATGTTAAGTGAGAACCATTAGCCGTGTCGTTTACCTGAAACATTCACTGAATCCTGTAGATTTCATCACCTCATATTTAGCAGTAATTTTCACGGTGTTTGACCACTAATATCTGCCTGCAGGCGGATTAAATTTCTGCTGGCCAGTTGTCTAATTACAGTTTATGACACCTTCGTTCAGGAAGCCACAGGGGGACTAAATAATCAATCTTTTAATTTGATCAAAATTATTTCCGATAATTGTTTGTTGAAAGGGGCACATATAGATATACCAATCAAAGGATTAATGTCACCATTGTAATGCTGTAAGGGATAATCGTACGTAATTAGCATTCTAGAATAGTTTATAAAAACTTGACAATAAGATATAAAAATGTAAAATTTCTGGCTACAAAGTAGATTATTTTAGATTTTTTTACCGGGACATAAATCATCTCCGGGACAGAAACCTTATATCCGGGACTTTCCCGGGCATCCAGGATGTTATGGCCTGTATGGCTTATGTTAATTGGCCCTTTACTCAAACAAGTTCAATCACTCTTGTTTTTATATGTATTCCTTTTTCAGCTGATAGAACATGTGATGCAACATATTTCAAGTGTAGTAATGCTCACTGTATTCCGGGTAGATGGCGTTGCGATGACGACCAAGATTGTAGCGACGGCTCCGATGAAAGGGATTGTGGTAAGCTTAATTATAGTATGAATGGTCAAAATGTTATATTATAGTGGCGGCATGGCGGAGTGGTTAACGAGTCAGACTAGTGATCTAATGATTGTTAGCGGCATGGGTTTAAACCCCGTGCCGTTGTCCCCTTGAGCAAGAAACTTTACACACATTGTTATGTACATGTTGCTTTCAGGAACAGATTTGAAAGTCTGTCTATAATCTTCCTTCACAATCGAACTAAAATTAATTCGGTATTAACCAAAATGTTATATTCACGGAAAAATGGAAAATTGAGAAAATATACCTTATGAATTGAGAAAAATTACAAGAATAAGATAGCTTAGGTTGATTTATGTTTAGATTCATGTATTTTCTGATTGATTTAGTTTTGTCAATGAATTATGTGCACATTTTTGTTTCAATATTATATCAGATTAAAACTAAATAGTTGAAATTTTAGAACTTTTGCATAGGAACATTTTACACTTTCTTTGTTAACATAGATATTATATTTTAAAGTTTCATATCCCAATTTTTTTTATATGATCTGTTTTATTTATTTATCTTTTTTTTTTAATTCAGAAAAGAGAAATTGCACAGTATTGGAGTTTAAATGTAAGGAGGGTAACAAATGTATTCCACTGTCTTCTGTATGTGATGGCAGACATGATTGTAAAGATCATTCGGATGAACTAACTGAAGATTGTCAGTCTTGTAAGTTAACCTTTTCTACCATTGTTAACCTTTAAAGATACTCCAGTTTAGCACGGAGGAAGGTAGTCTAGTACTGGTGTAACTCTCCAGGAACGATGGTTAGGCAACTACCCGCCTATATGACTGAAATACTGTTGGGAAAAGGGCGTAAAATGAAACAAACAAACAAACTCCACTAAGGTCCAGAGGCCCAAAAAACATTAAAATTTGAATTTCTTACGTAGATCATCTGGAGCACTTAAAACAGAAAGGTTTGCAAAAGATATTTAAGAAAATGGAAATTTTGTATTTTGTTCTATATATAAGACAATTTTGGATCATTGGAAAAATGGAGTGAGCGAATTTGAAATGTTGTTTACAAGTTGTTGGTAAAGACTTATATCAAATGGAACATTAATCTCAAAAAGTTATTGCTAGTCCCATTATGTCAAAAAATTGTCAGTGAAGTCCCTTTAAACCTTCTGTCTTTGTATAATGGATATGCCTGGCTTTTAGCCATTAGCAACCCTGTAACCCATAAAACCCTGTTTGAGCCATTATGAACTACATGTATGCAGGGCCGGCAAAATCTGATTTTGACTTGTCCGTTTTTATGTGAAGCATTTTTTAACCTGTCCGTATGATATTTTGTCCGTACAGGCTGTGGGACAACCTGGGCAATACGGACACTTGATATGCTGGCCCTGTGTATGTAAAGCAAAACTGATAGAATTTCATACAACATAAAATTCATAGTCTTAGAAAGATAATTAAGTTGTGATAGGTTGAGATTTTATAAAATTATGAACCTCTGGAAAATCTACATTTTCTTAGGGTTATAAGATGACAAACCTGTATCAAGTCTAGATTTTGTTAGCTTAATATGATAGCAAACATGTGGAAATTTTAGATTTTGTTAGCTTAGTAAGATACTAAACCTATGGAAATTTTAGATTTTTTACTTTTATAAGATAATAAACTTGTGGAAAGTCTAGATTTTGTGAGTTTATAAACCTCTGTAAAAACTAGATTTTGTAAGATAACAACCTTCTTGGAAGTGATAACAAACCAGTAGAAAGTCTAGATTTTATATGACAATTACCTATTTATGTAATATCTTGTATATTTATCTTTGTAACTTAAATTTATCTTTACCTACAGCTATTAAATGTTCAGCAACAGAGTTCCAGTGTAAAAGTGGCTCGACGTGTATTCCTGGGTCGTGGAAATGTGACGGGGAGGACGACTGCCTTGACGGCTCCGACGAGGAAAACTGCCATTCCAACTGTAAACATAGTCAGTTCCGATGTAACAACGGTAAATGCGTGTCATTTCTGTGGAGATGTGACGGGGAAGATGACTGCGGGGATATGTCGGACGAAAAAGATTGTAGTACCGTCGCGTGCCCAATAGGTCGGTTCAGATGTGGCGATAGTACTTGTATACCCCTACATAAGAAATGTAATGGACAGAATGACTGTAAAGATGGCTTAGACGAGAGTATATGCAGTATGTATCAAGCAAATCCTGGAATTACTGTATTTAAATGCTTAGATAATTATTATGTTTATTACAGCAGACACATTGCTTAAGAGATCATTGTAATATGTAGAAATTATTTTCAGCTATGAATTACTTTACTAGATTATGTCATTGTGTGTGATAACCATAATTCAAAATTAGAAAAAGAAGAAAAGTTATGTTATAATATACTGAAAAATATTGTTTGTACGGGCATATTAGATAAGTAATTAAGTTGGTTCCCTGTACTGTTCACGCTTGTATTTCTCTGAAACAACGTAACGGGCTAAAATTCAAAACAGCGAAATTATCAAAATGATAATTTTACTGTTTAAAACAGTGAAATTATCAGTTTTATATCACTGATATATTTCTATAAACCACCGAAAAGCATGTAATAAAGTGTATTGCTTATTTCAGAAATTTCAGAATGTCCATATGGTATGTACAAGTGTAAGGATAACAGTACGTGCCTGAACCCACATGAGCTGTGTGACGGTAACTCGGACTGCGCCGATGGTGATGATGAGGCAGATGATGCAGGCGCTATCTGTGCTAAAGGTAAGAGTCCAGTCTCCTACACAGTGATCTCCCTTCATCAGTACAGAGATCTCTGCCACCACAAACATTTTTATCCATATTTTGATATTTTATAATGTAACAGTAAATTCTCTTTGATCCTATTCATTCCGTTTAACTTGTGTGTCTTTTTTAGCTCGATTTTTTTTTTTAAGTGAAGGCAGTGATTTCGGTTCTGCCAAGATAGGTTATCACTGTAAGGAGTTTGAGCTTTTGCTAGTTGAAATTCTGTTAAAGACAAGATTTTTTTTAAAAAAAATAAACAAAGTTGACCCTTATTAACACCTGACCTGGTTTTATTTAATATTTCTTCATACAGTTCTATATTATTTTAGGTATTTATAAATTGGGAATTTAATAATTATCAATAATTACAATCGGCATAAAAAACAAACAGACAAACAGATAATGATCACTATTATATACAATGTTTATTTTATGTGGTAAATTTATTACAGAGAACATTCAGTCATGTGGTGCATTAAAAGGAGGCTGCAGCCATCATATATGTAAATATCTCAGTAAAGTACATATGACCAAGTGTTCATGTAACCCAGGTTACACTATTGACAAGGAAAACCAACGTATTTGCATTGGTGAGTTTTTTTGTTGTTTTTTTTTTCTAATGTTTAAAGTTTAAGCATCCAGGGATATTTCATATGAATTTGAATGTTATCCCTCCTTTTTTTGTGTGAAAATAGACATTTCCTGCTATGAAATAGATAATATCCATTATGATATTGGTATATAACCTGCATTGAATTGGGAACTATCTTATCATGCTTTTGGTTGGAATTTTCCTAATGTATTTTGTTTGTCTTGCTTTTGAATTTGGAACGAAATTGGTGCATTCCATGCAATGTTCAAGGGAATCCATTATCAAAAATATCAAAATTGAGCTACCAACAATGTCGATTTTGATCAGACTGCACATAAGTGCATTTATACTACATGTAGTGGCAAAAAGTTATCTTGCTTTGTTCCAGCAGGTAAGGTGGTTGGTCTATGTTATAAATTGGGTAAACAAGATCGTTGGTTGCTTTAGGAAGTTACTTCTTTCTGATCCAGTTTTATTGTGCTTTTCAAAATCCATTATTGTTTTGCTCATCAAGGTATGATATGTACTTACTTCATACAGAATTTATTTTAGTTTGTGTAGGAAGTTACAAGTACATAGACAATCTCTAGAATCTGTTCCTTGAACTAACCAGTTCTAAGCAAGGAGTGTAAAGTTTCTTTCTCAAGGAAGCAGTGGCTTTGCCCTTTGAAGGGGTTTCAACCCATCCGTAGATTACAAGTCTGACACCTTTACCTATGTTCCACACCACCCACTATTTACCTATGTAACCTAAATAAACATTGTTTACATTAACAGAGGCAGATCCGTGCTCGGAGTTTGGTTTATGCTCGCAGAGATGTATATACTGGCAGAAAAATCATACAACACATTGTGAATGTGACATCTCGTACAAGAAGAAGATTGATGAAAACAACAATACTGTCTGTTTACCTGAAGGTGAATAAAATGAGCGACGTCACGACAAAACCAACATAGTGCGTTTGCGACCAGCATGAATCCAGACCAGCTGCGCATCCGCGCAGTCTGATCAGGATCCATGCTGTTCGCTTACCAACTCTATTACAAGTAGAGAAACTGATAGCCAACAGCATGGATCCTGATCAGACTGCGCTGATGCGCAGGCTGGTCTGGATCCATGCTGGTCGCAAGCGCACTATGTTGGTTTTGTTGTGACGCGGCTCAAATTAAATGAACTTCTTACTTATTTACCAAGGACTGGTCCACATTTTATTTAAACTCTGTTATGTTGTAACATTGAACATAAAAGGTAAAAAAGTTACAGTTTTGTTTGGAGTATTTTAGATATTTTTTTTGGCATGTTTTTTTTTATGGCATATCTGTGTATTTAGAGGTTTATCCATCAATAAAATTGGGACGAGATCTTTGATATAGAAGAAACTCCAGATTTACATGTGAAATGTAATTAAGGAAAATATGCTTGTTAATATACAATTAGAGGTGTACATTTAGGAAATAGGTATCAGTTTTGAGTGTATTGTTGTAGAATAATGCACGGTTCAAGTTCAAATGTGTAGGGGTACAATCATGAAGGCCCATAGGCCTGAGTGATAAATTACAAAGCATTTGAATGATTTAAACCGTGCATAATTATACTATAATGCAAGAAAAAATGATATCTATTTCCATTCTAACCTGCTAAATAAATGGAGAATTGATAACAATATGCTGAGATCCCTCAAGATCAATGAAAAAAAAAAAGAAGAAAAAGTTGAAAACCACAGAATTAGTTTTGATCTTAGGAGATAATATGAAGTGCAAAAACATACAGATTTACTATGTTCTATATTTTGTACAGGTAACACAGCCGTACTGGTATTTGCTGATGAAGATGAAATCTATGAACAGAAAGTAACAGATATCTATGTTGAAAATTCTACTGGTAGATTTGTAAGTGAAATATAAAAAAAGTTTTTATATACTGGTAGCTATAACACAGTTTTGATGCTGTTTTTGTTTGTGAAAAAAAAATGTGAATTGGGCAGCCCAGGTCGGATTCCTATTATGATTGACCATGAAATTCTTATGACAGTCATTTGCACTGGCATGAACAGAAGTTATCAGTTCCTTGTGAAAAGTGAAGGCAACTAGTACTGGTAATCTGCTTGACAGCATGCCCAGGAACTGATGCAGTGGCTGAGTTGTGCTCTGGTGAATTCAAAGTGGCTTACTGCCATTATGTGGAGGATAAACTACTAACACCATGACTGATATTGATATTTCAAATAAAATCAAAAGTGTTCTGAAAAGCAGTCTATAAATAATGGCATGTTTGGTAAAACTGCAAATAACCTTTTATACATGACCATCATTTTAGCTTGACTAATTGAATAATATGGAGAGCTAATGTACTCACCCAGGTGTCAGCATTTTTGTCACTGGTTAAGTTTCTATGTGCAAGTTGGTATTTCCAAAACTTCTTAAAAGAATGGATGAGATCTGATGAATATCAGAATAAGTTTTTGAATTTAAATTTTGCAAATTTTAAATCTGTGACTTTATTTATAGGTAAACGAAAATGCAAGCAAGATTATTTCTGTAGATGTTGATATTTCCTCACTGCATCCAGGAGACTGGAAAATGTTTCTCTTGAAAAGCACCCAGTTACGTAAATCTATCATACTACGAACATTTAAACATATAGACTCAAAGATGACAAATGACAAGAAAGATAGCAATAATAGTGGAAGGAGAAAAAGGGAAACAACTGTCGCTTCTAAAGAAGAAACTTTGGTAAATATCTTTGTTGTTTTTTTGGGGGTTTTTTGTTGTTTTTTTAATAAAAACTTTTAAAAGTCATAAAAAACAGACAGTGTTTTATAATGTGGATTATGGACTATTTTGAGAGTTATGCACAGCTTTGATAACAAAAAAATAAATAAGAATACCATTGTATGTTACAGATAACTGGCTTAAATGATCCACAAGGCATTGCTGTTGATTGGATAGGAAAGAATTTGTACTGGACGGACGCCTCCACGTTAAAGATAGAAATGTGTCACTATAACGGTACAACATGTACACGCAGAAAAACCATCGTAAAAGGAGATCTTGATGAACCCTTCGATATTGTTGTTGATCCAAATTACGGGTAAGAAATGCAATTTTCATTGTGTAATTTTTGAAAGAGATAATATTTGTATTTGTGTATGAAAATCTTGCTTTGAATGTTCATGTTTTTAACTTTGTGTTCTTGCGTTGAAGTCCCATTTTGTTAATGAGAATTGTTCTATATATGCAATCTTTCTACATATATCTGTACCCGTAATATGAGTAAGTTTGTTTTGTCAGCCGTTTACTAATAAATGTATAAAATGTCACTAATAGATGATATTTAATTAAATGAGTGTACGTTTAACGTCAACGAAAGCCATTCTTATTTTAGATATGTGATAAATAGAAATATAATATTCGTGCAGATTTAATACAAAATTTATTGAGCCAATTGAATAAAATCATATTGTACAAGCCTCTGCCCAGCATAATATAATTGTTATATTCCCCCGAGTTCAATAAATTTAGTATTGAATCTGCACAAACATAATATTCTATTTATCACATATCTAAAATGAAAATGGCTTACAGTTAAAAAGAGTAATTTTTCGTTGACGCACCTATAGTGTAACACTAACATTAGCACACTTTAACTCTATTTTTGTATATAGCTCAAATAACGTCACATCAAAGTGTTATTACACTAGTGTAACATCGTTCCTTTTTTTTTATTAAATGGGTTTATTTCACTCCTGTGCCGTGGTTTTATGTGCTAAAATAAATTATCTTTTCTTTTCTTTCAGTAAAATATTTTGGACAGACCGCGGATACCCACCAAAGATTGAGTCAGCCAACCTGGATGGCTCAGGAAGAGCTACCCTTGTCAAAGACTTCATCATTTGGCCAAATGGTATCGCATTAGATTATACCAATGACAGGCTTTATTGGGCAGATACAAAAAGTCACACCATAGAGTCTGTGAGGTTAGACGGGACCGACAAGAAAATCATCAGAACTTTTGATGGTAAGTTATCTGTAAATAATTTAATGCTCTATCTATTTATTTGAATAACAATCAATTTAACCACAAACATTTGAGCCGCATCACAACAAAACCAACATAATGGGTTTGCGACCAGCATGGATCCAGACCAGCCTGCGCATCCATGCAGTCTGATCAGGATCCATGCTGTTCGCTATCAGTTTCTCTACTTGTTATAGAGTTTGTAAGTGAACAGCATGGATCCTGATGCGCAGGCTGGTCTGGATCCATGCTGGTCGCAAATCCATTATGTTGGTTTTGTAATGACATGGCTCAAATATGTTGTAGTGAAATTCTTATTGCAGTCCACTAATCTGATAATTCGAATTGGACAGGTCATGGTTAATTAAGGATCTATGGATAGTTAGCCTCCTTCCTAAAAGAAGCGGCCATGTTTAGATTCAATACACAATTTTTTAATTTTTTAATTCATTATTGCGATGTGTGTATTAAAGGGACTCCACTGAGGTTTAAAAGCCTAAAAACATAACATTTGAATTTCTTACATAAATGAGCTGGGACACTTTAAACAGAAGTATATGCAAATATAGTAAGAAATATACTTTGAAATGATTTGAAATCGTATTCTTATGCTTTTCTTAGCCCGATTTGAGTGAAAAGCATTTAAACGCTTTTCATTTGGGTCATTTTTTTTACAATTTGAATAATTATTCTGGAAAAACAAAAGTGCGCGAATGATGTGAAATTTTGCACAAAGATTAGTGGTCTAAAAAAAAATTCAGTCCCATCATCTCAGAAAACCTTAGTGGAGTCCCTTTAAAGGAACTACACTGAGGTTTATAAGCCTAAAACATAAAATTTTAATTTTTGACAAAGATAAACATGAGCACTTGAAGCAGAATATTAATACAATATAACCATGAAATATAGAAGAAATACATTGAAAATCATATATTTGTGCTTTTCTCAGTCCAAATTAAGTGAAAAGCGTTTAAACGGTTTTCAATTTTGGGTCATATTTCACTATTATAAAAATTATTCTAGAAAAACGGAGCAAGCTAATGATCTGAAATTTTGCACATAAGTTATTAGTATAGATCTACATCAAATGGAGTAATAATCTCAAAAAATTATTTCCAGTCCCGTCATGTCAAAAAACCTCAGTGGAGTCCCTTTAATTATACATGTATATATGGCTGCTGTCAATTTATGAAGTAACTTCTGTAATAAAGGAATTTTGCTGCATTATAATTTATTGACGGGTCAAAAATCTTTATAATTAAAGATATAACTGAGAAAAATATAGTAAAATATCACAAAACATAAATCAAGTTTTCTGTTCAATTTCAGTGAAAGATCCACCATACCAGGTGGAAGTGTTTGGCGATGATCTGTACGTAACAACATTTAAAAAACGAGCAGTGCTTAAATTCCCGAAGTTTTATAATAAGTCGGCTGATGAAGAGACGGTTACGTTGACCAAGTCCATCATGCACATCGAAGATATTGTTATCATTCAAGAGAGTAAGCAGATGGTCAAGGAGCCCGCATCAGGTATGTTATTTAAGAAAAAATATATACCAAACACTGATTTTATCACTGAATTAAATCATTGTTTGGAGTTTGGATGCGAGTAATTATATCACGAGGGCATAGCACGAGTGATATAATGATGCACATCCAAACAACAAACAGTGATTTTATCAAGTGATAAAATCCCCGATTTGGATATATTATTTCGGACTACAGACTAGCTTTGCCATCTTTTGTTGGCATCCAATATTCACAGCTGATTAATCAATAAGAGTAGTGTTTAAAATCATGTATTTATGCTTTTATTACAAAACTTTATATTGATAAATTTTCATTAAACCATTATAATAACTAGTGAAATGCAAAAGGACTGTTAATATAATTTTTACGCTGTTTGGCTAATGTTTCTCTTAAGTGACATTATGCCCATCCAAATGTATACAGTGAGTGAACAGGTAAAAGTCAAAAACAGGTTTACATTTTGCTATAATTGCGTTCAATTTAATAATTTACTTTGCATAAACGATTAATAACTCATGTGGTCTAAGAAAATGTCTGTAAATATCCACTGGAATTCAACTGTCACGTTCAGTTTATAAAAAGAATGGGGCAGTTTTTATATATTTTATGCAGATTTATATTTTGTCATTTTTTTCCAATATCAACTGTTGGTCAATCACCATTTGAATAGTCAATCTTTCAAATATGTAGTCAATTAAACTCAACTTGACAATGAAATATTGAGCATAATGTCACTATGTAAACCCTGTTTACTTCAGACAAATAATATCCTTATACAATAAAAATGAATGTATGATTAGTTAATGAACGTTTGATTATATTTCTAGTAACCAATGCCTGCAGCTTACACCCGTGTCCTTCACCAACACAGCTGTGTATAAATAATCCACAAGGACATGTGAGTAAATTTACCTGCGTGTGTGCCGATGGTGCGATATTTAATCCAACAACCAAGAAATGCGACTTCATTGAATGTCCGCAGAACTACTGTAACGGGAAGGGTAACTGTACGGCCACACAAAATAACGACTTTAAATGCAGGTAAGTAATAATGTTACTTTGATATGATTATTCTTTTATGTCAGTTTTCTTTCCATGGAAAATAAAAAATGTTCAGACAATTTGGATGAAAATTGCCTAAGAATTTAGAATGAAACATAGATACGGGGTTTTCATTGATAATAGATTGGTAGAAATGCTGTTAAAAAGAAGTTGTATTATCAGCTTGTAGATAAATTATCCCCCTTGGCCAGATCTGTTGGTTTTGTTGGCCTGTTTGTTGCCTCAGAAAAAAATGAAAACCCTGAGATACATGTATCCCTATTAACAAAAATTGTTTCAATTTGTAACTTCTATATAATATTATGTATGTTTTATAGTTGTGAAATAGGATATGGCGGGAAGAGATGTGAGGTTGATGTGTGCTTACACTATTGCGGAGGAGGCGGTACATGTTTAGTTCATTCGGAAAAACCTGCAGTTCCAGTCTGCCGGTAAGTTATTCTTCATAATCATATGTTACGTAAAAAAGTTTGTGATTTATCCTTAACCAACGGAGAACCTTTGTGGCTCTTGTGAACTTGGTCATTTCAAACTTATATTGCATCCATTTGTCAAGTTCAAATCTCTATAATTGTTTTTTTGCTGAGTAAGTATTTTACAAATAGTGTGAAAATTGCTAGAGTACATTGTTATATACTGTTTAATTTTAGAACTGAAATGAGGTTGATGGATCTTTAATGTTTCTTTTGTCAGAATATATAAATGCACTTATGCACTTAAATAAAAAAATCTTTTACAAAAAATAAGGATTCTATACCTTAAAACAGTATACATGAATATCTCAAATCCAGAGTTCAGACCAACTCAATATTAAGAACAGTAATAATAAAGGTCCAGTAGTGCTCTACATAGAGAGATTGTACTGTATTTATTAGCTGCATAAAATGTGTCATTGAAATTGCAATTTTTTATGAAATGATAAGCTGATGAACCATTGCTTGATGATAACTTGATGACTATAATGGTTTGATGACTATTTGTACTTGTTATATTGAATAGGAAGATACATTTGGTCTTCTATAGAAAATCAAGCTAGTCAGACTTGACTTGCTTATAAATCTTTAGCTCAATAGGAAGAGCTTTGGATTAGTAATCCAGTGGTTGCTGGTTTGATCCTTGGGGTAGCGTAATGTCTATGTGACAATTGATCCTGGACATTGTATCTTACGGTCATTTGTCTCTCACCGCTGATTCAGAAATGATGTGGGATAAGTAGTCGGTCACTTACAGAGAAATTGGTGTAACTAGTGCTTAGTTTGTGAAGGACAATTGGGTAGGTGAATCGGCCACTGAGATATAACCAAAACATATGTTCAAATCAGCATTTAAATTAAATTAAAAAAACAATGAACAAACTTAATTGAATTTTTTTTTCTCATTTTTAACAGTTGTGCGATGGGATATTACGGGGAGAGATGCCAACATTTCCGTTGTAATGATTTCTGTTTAAACAGAGGAACGTGCGTTTATTTCCAAGAATTTGATGAGATATTGTGCAGGTGAGTAAATATAGAATTCATTTCGTTAAATAACAACAATTTCGGTAATTAATATGACATGTAAGCCACGCATGCTTAGTCAGTGTGCTTCGCGTTCCAACTAGTTGGTGTTTTTTAGTGAAAATTTTTTCCAATAATTCTGACTTTGGTATAAATAGTGGACGATGTTCACTAAAAATGATTTTGTTTAGTATTCATCATGATTCATTTTAACCCCTCATGGTCTTATATTTAACTCATGGAATTATAATAGAACTTCACCTTTCTGCTAAGGCTCTTTTAATTGTTCATTTTTTTATTACACTGGATAAAACTTGATTAATGCGATTAGGCTTGCAACTGTATTGTGTTTCTTATATGGAAAAAATTATTCTGACGTCAGATTTGTTTTTGTCATTAAAGCCAGGGCCTTTGTAATTTGATTTTAAGTTTGCTTTGTTTTTTCTTACTTGGAAATTGAAAAACAGATTTTTGCAGAATTATTTACGAAAGACGACAGTATTAATGTTCTTATCCAAAAGTTTTTTTGTTTTACAAAATTATTTTTGAAAATAAGCAAAATGTTCATCTGTCACATGTATTCTAGCTGTCCGCGGGAGTTTACGGGAAAACATTGCGAGACTAAAACAGAGGAGTCATCGTGTCAAGGTTACTGTCTGAATGGTGGGACGTGCCAGAGTGATGATAAAACAGGTTCCCTCACCTGCACGTGTAAAGAGAATTACACAGGTATCTGTAACATACTTATATTTCTTATATCTAACATGCTGACTTTTTTTGTAATGATTTTGTCTGTCTTTCAGTTTACAATAATTTCATTTAAATTTCCGATTATTCATTTTAATTTTTAGGGATTTTAGTATCAAAATAACAAACTTGAACTTCATTTGTAAAGATGTCTGGCCTAGCTCTATACTTGTGGCAAGGGCATTGAAAAATTCTTAAGGATTGACGTCCATACAGTAAAAGAACTAATTATTTAGGGAACTTTATTTCTGCTAGGCCTGTGAAAGGTGAAACTGCAGATTTAAAACCTGTAGAAAATTATAAATAAGTTAAATGATAAAGTTTTTTTCATTTCTTCTTTTTTTTCTGTGAAAAATAGGCAAACGTTGCGGGAAATGTGGTCTACAGGATTCTACGGTATTCTGTGAAAATGGAGGAACAGTCCTATGTGACAAGAATATGGACAAATCTGCCCCAAGATGCAAGTGTTTACCTGGATTCGATCCCAAAACTAATTGTGGCAATCGTTCCTGTGACGGTTATTGTGAGAATGGAGGGTCTTGTATGTTACGGGATAACGCATTTTCGTGTAAATGTCCCGCGGGATATCTAGGAGCACGTTGTGAAAATGTCGCCCAAAACTGTTCCAGTGTAAATTGCTTAAATGGAGGTACGTTTGTCTGTTTTATACCCAGTTATAACCAGTAATAAGATTGATACATGTTTTATACAATCAGAGAAACTTATACATGTATCTGTTTGAATTCTTGTAAATTTTAAAAAAAATACCTTGAAGGTGGAGTGATTAAAAAAAATCATAAATATGATAAGAAATAGAAAAATATCATCTTATGTAAAGTTAAGCGAGGAATGAATATCAGCATAGTTATTGATATTAAAAATAATCTTTAAATTATACTTTGCGGTCACGTTATGGTAATTTGTATTATGTATAGGCAAAGTGTTTTGCTGAAATTTTGTTTAGAAAGAAATTTAAATATTATAATCAGGATTATAAGAAAATAATCATGAGGTTTGCTTTAACAGAATTCGTGATGGTACACTTTTTGTTCAAAATGATAAAAAAAACCTGCTTGCTGTATAGGTGATGGTGGTTACTTTGCACTTGTTACTATTTATAGTAGCATAGACTTGTTACTATTTATGTGCATTTGAGTTTATTTATACTCGCCACGGGTTGCCCATATAGGCAAGTCCTCCAGAACAGTATTAGTCATTTTAGATTTTTGGAGGATACTGCAAATTACAGATACAGAAAGATGTCCCAATTCTGGTTCTTTAACATGTTAAGTATTTAAGCACTCATACATGGGACCTCTATTTAAAGTCTCTCATCCAAAAGACTGATAAGTAATTTTAGTTGGCCAGCCTGGGAATTGAACCTAAAATGTTGAGATTACAAGTCTAGTGCTCAAACCAATTGAGCTATGCGGGCTGGCTTAAGTTACTATTTATAGAAACATACTTTGACATTGATTTACGGATTTCATTATCTGTTATCTTTGATAGGAACATGTAGGCTAGCCAATCAGATAAGTGGACAAGGGTCACAAGTGCATTGTGAGTGTACTCCAAGATTTACGGGATCTTTGTGTGAAGTATACATTGGCTGCAGTGGCTTCTGTAAAAATGGAGGCAACTGTACTATAGGTGGTAAGTTTTTTAATCTATAATTTGTCAAATAAATTAAAAAATTTATATTTAAGAAGATCAAAATTGTGACCACAAAAATAGTCTCTTGTTATCCCCACACTTTGGAAGTATTTTTAGTCATGTAAAAGTGCGCCTTGAAAGTGTTTTTGGCCATGTGAAAACATGCTTTAAAAGTATTTTAGCCATGTGATAGTGCACCTTGAAAGTGTTTTTGGCCATGTGAAAACATGCCTTAAAAGTATTTTAGCCATGTGAAAGTGCACCTTGAAAGTGTTTTTGGCCATGTGAAAACATGCCTTAAAAGTATTTTAGCCTTGTGAAAGTGCACCTTGGAAGTATTTTTGGCCATGTAAAAGTACACCTTGAAAGTATTTTAGCCATGTAAAAGTGCACCTTGAAAGTATTTTAGCCATGTAAAAGTGCACCTTGAAAGTATTTTAGCCATGTAAAAGTGCACCTTGAAAGTACCCGTGCAGAAAATATTTCCTGTTCTCAGGAAGTCCCAGGAAATCCCAGGATTATCCCAGGATTTGTTTGCTACCTCTTAACAAAAGTCCTGTTTATAGGATATCTCAAGACTTTTGAACATACTGAACAGGACAAAACAGGAATTGTCAGGACTTTAATCTTACCAACAGGAAAAAAACAGGAAATCTCAGGACTTTTATTTTCAAATATGTCCTGAGGACAGGAATTATCAGGACTTCATTCATAGTGAAGTCCATTAGTCAAAGACAAGAAAGATATTTTCTTAGAAGGCCTTTCTGTAAAGTGAAAAGTAAGAAGTCTTGTTAATTCCTGTTCTTTAGACAGAGGAATAAATGAAATAACTTTTGTGAGACTTTTTATTACTGAGCAAAGCTGAAAAAAATGCTAAGTATAAAAAATGAGAAAAAATGATAAAATATATTGAAGTCGGTTTGTAATAGTTTTCTTTAACACAATGGGTATCAAAATACTCAGAATTTAAAATTCTATAATCTTAGACCTTAATCACAAACAATTAAGAAAAAATTGCTAATTGATTTTTGAACATAGCAAGGAAATTATTTTTTTTCATTCAATAAGATATTGTAATAGGGAAAATCAAATATACATGATTGTATATAACCTGCAGATAATTTTGGCACAGATTCTGAGCGGAATAGGGACAGAATTGGCATGGAATCAGTGATTTCTGTGTGGACCATGGAAAGAAATGAAATTCTGTCATTCCATTTCAAAACAAAAACATAAAAGTTTCCCAAAGCATTATTCTACTCTAGTTTTTTTTTTTGCATTTACAAAAATTGAAATGTATATGTTTTCAACCTATTGTACTTCTTACAGTACTTTTTTTTACTCAAGCTCATGCAACTGTCATTTTTATCTATTTCAAATCATTGGGAACCAATATGCCTGATAATTGCATACACTTAGGACACCCACTTAGATATAACACCATGCAGATCAAAGATCTGATAAAACTGGCCACCTTTGTTCTCCCACCATAATGTGCATGACTAATTTACTCCCTGGTCATTCCTACAAATCAGACTGTTCCATGTGATTATTTTGGGGAGAGGTAACATTACAAAGTTGAATGATATGCAGAATATGTCTAGGACATTGCAATTTTTCTTCTTTATTAAATTCATGATTTTTTAAATCTACTTATCTATTAGCTATTTGATGTGGTTTTTTACATTCAATGAATGTCATGTAAAATGATAACTGCTTTGATTTTTGGATTAACCCTGTTTTACCTAATGATGTACCTGTCCAGTTTGAATGGTCAGCTAGAAGCTTGGAAATAGTGTAAATTACAGAGGAGACTACTTCCTGTTTAAGCAATTTTGGAGATATAGTTTTGTTTAAGATGTTAAGGTGTTTAAGTTTAATAAGTGTAGTTATGGTTAATAAGAATGACAAGAATCAGAATCACCTGGGACAAGGAGATATACAACAGAATGAGGTAATTAAACCTTTAGTTACATTTATACAGAAACAGGTTATATATGTATATCAAACAATCAAGGTAGCAAACTAAAATTTGTAACCACTTCATACATTGATTTACTAACAATTGATTTAAATCTAGATTTGATTGTCACATTAATTTGTAACATATATAATATACAAAATAGCATATAAATAGATAGATTGTCTTTTTTATTTCTGCAAGTTAAAATAATGTGAAACAAATTAAAATTATGAGGACTAAATGGTACAGTTTTATACACACCTGTCAGTAAGTTTTGTGGAGCTGAATAAGACAGGGTTATCATAATTATTTATCATTTTATGTGTTGTTTTCAATGGAAAAATCTGATATTAGATTTCAAACAAATTGCAGGCTTTAAAGTGGGGCCAGTTCTGAGTCTGACTCTGAGATGCTAGGTGAATAATGATGTGCAGTATTGAGCCCCAAAAGGTATGCTTTATTTTTTTAAATAACTATATTTGACTATTCTTAATCTTTCCCAGAAGAAAAAAATAGTTCATTGCACAATTATTTGAAACCATTTGTTACCTTTCTTTTAAAATTCTTATTTTAATGAAAGTTGCATTTAAGTTCTTACCTTGGTTGAATTTTACATCCAACTTATAAGCAACAAATTATTCTGCAACCAAATAGTACTAAGCATCATAAGTGTAAAGTTTCTTTCTCAAGGAAACAATGGCTTGCTGACAGGGTTAAAACAAATATGGCAAGCCATCCTTCGATTACTGGTCTGATTTGTTAACCTGCATTTGGCCATGCCACCACTTGTGTTTATATTGCATGTAAAGTTTCATGACATCACTGCTTATTTGATATTACAAAACTTTAATTTCAACAAAACTTTTTCTTCTCCATTACAATGAACAAATCTTATTTTTGAAATAAAAGACAATTAAAAATCAGAAGACATTTCTTCTTTAAATTGATTTTTTAAAGAAAGAAGTCAGTCTTGATGTAGGCAGGTTAAATGCAGGGTGAATATGTCATTTCTTAAATAATCACTTGAACAAGGCTTCATATGTATTAGGGACCTTTTTCTTCTCATGCTAATTATATGCACATTTTTGTTAAATTTGATAATGCTAAGGGGGCTAGAATTTGGTTTATTTATACAAACACATTATGATAAATAATTGTTACACTGCTTAAAAGAATAGAACTGTACTTGACAGTCACTCAGTATTGCTGAACATGTCTTTTTTTCCAGAAATAATGAAGGAGTCAGGGTGTCAATCAGAGTGCCAACTGTTCAAGACTGGAAGATAGTAAGCTGGGAGCCTGAGAGCAAAATGATGTAAATGCCATGCAGGGAAAGTTTGTTAACTTGTTAATCAAAGCTAGCTTCTAGATGCCATCACAGTCAAACTTTTCAGTGTATTTTTTCTCAAATCTATAAACTTTCCTGGATCTTAAGTTCTAATTTGCTGACATTGGAAATAGTGTGTGATTTTTTTCATAATAAATTTTTCTGTTCTAATCCCTTCAATTATATGTAATAATTGTATACATATAAAATGTAAAATATGATGAAATATTAAAATAAATATTTTTAACTAACTAAATTTGTGCTTTAAATTAGTATTTCAAAGCAGCATTTATTAAAATATCAGCTTTTACTGTTTTCTACATTTCTACATGTCTGTCCTGGGGACAGGACATTTATTAGATAATGAGACTGTCCTGGGAACAGGACTTTCCAGGGATTACAGGACCGTCCTGGGAACAGGACATTCCTGGGATTATGGGATTGTCCTGGGAACAGGACATTCCTGGGATTACAGGACTGTCCTGGGAACAGGACTAAATTCCTGGGATTATAAGACTGTCCTGAGAACAAGACATTCCTGGGATAGCAGAGCAATATTTTTTCCTGTTTTTTCCTGTCTTCAAGAAATTCCTGGGATTGTCCAGTCCCATTTAACGGCGTGAAAAAAGTCTCAGGATTATCTCAGGAAATCCTGGGATTTTTCCAGGACAAATTCCTGAGACTTCTCAGGAATTCCTGGGATAGTCCCAGGACTTCTTGTTCATTTTCTGCACGGGTATTTTTGGCCATGTGAAAACACGCCTTGAAAGTATTTTAGCCATTTAAAAGCCACCATAAAGGATCATATCCAAAGGTTTCACAGAGATTCTTGTTCACATTTGTTTGAACAGATTATTTTTAACTGTTTAACATTTTTTTTCCTTCAGTAAATGGATTACCAATATGTACATGCCCAGTTCACTATAGCGGCACACTGTGTGAGAAATGTGCATGTGGTAAAAATGGAAAATGTAGCACTAGAATGAAGGGCAAGATTCAAGAAACATTTTGCGAGTAAGTTTTTTTTTCCTAGACATTTTTAGCTCACCAGAGCCGAAGGCTCAGGGTGAGCTATTAGTATCAAAGGGGGATACTCCGGCGTCCGTCGTCATGCGTCAACAATCATCTTCTTCTCTGAAACCACTGGACAGATTTACTTCAAATTTGGTCTGTAGCATCCTTGTGACAGTCACACTTGAATTTGCTCATGTCATATCAATTGGCCCCTTTTAGGGGTCAACAGAGCTAAAAATAGAAAAAACCTTTAAACATCTTCTGCTACAGAACTAATTGATGGATGATCACCAAACTTTGTCTGTTAGCATTCTTAGGTAGTCTTTTATCAAGGTTGCTCATAATAATTTGATTGGCCCCTTTTAGGGGTCAATAGGGCTAAAAATAGAAAAAGCATTTAGACATCTCCTTCTACATAACTAGTGGATGGATGATCACCAAACTTTGTCTCTATCATTCTTGGGTAGTCTTTTATCAAGTTTGCTCATATTCATTTGATTGGCCCCTTTTAGGGGCTGCTAAAGCTAAAAATAGAAATTACTTTAAACATCTATATCCAGAGAACTAATTGATGGATGATCACCAAACTCTGTCTGTAGCATTCTTGGGTAGTTTTTTTTATCAAATTTGCTTATATTAATTTGATTGGCCCCTTTTAGGGGTCTCTAGACCTAAAAATAGAAAATCCTTTAGACATCTTCTACAGAACCAATTGATGGATGATCACCAAACTTTGTCTGTAGCATTCTTAGGTAGTCTTTTATCAAATTTGCTCATATTAATTTGATAGGTCCCTTTTAGGGGTCAAGGGAGCTAAAAATAATATAAACCTTTAGACAGCTTTTTCTACAGAACTTATTGATGGATGATCACCAAACTTTGTTATTAGCATTCTTATAGTAATCTTTTATAAAAATTGCTCATGTTTATTTGATTGGTCCTTTTTAGGGACTGCTAAAGCTAAGATACCACAGACCATGGCATTTCTTCAAATTATAGTTTAATGAAAGGGAAACAACTCATGTTGGAATTTCTTTCATACATGTGAATGACCTGCTGTTTGCTGATGAAATTATTTAAGGTCATGACCTCTTATGAAATAACTTGGATATATATCAAGCTTTATTTGGTTACATTCATATTCACTTAATTACATCACTACATGCAGTGTTTTCTCTAGAAAGCTTTTTCTGCGTTTTTGACGCAGTACTTATGCATTTGACGCGGATATATCATAGCCGTGCCTTTTCCGTGAAGCATATTTTTGCGAGTGTCGTATATATTTTTTTCTATAAATAGCATGAATTTCATCAGCTGATTGTTCACATGATTTATCTTAGACGCTTTAGTGAATATTACACGTTAAAAGGGCTCAGACGCTTCAGATTCTGACGTCATTATCCGGGTAAATTCACAATAAAAAAAAAAAATGCAGTGAAGATTGACTTCATTCTTCAATAAAGACAATGTTAACGTTTATGGGCCGACAGAATCTACCGTAAACAACTCTGCACCTATACCAAATGAGGTTTCCCAACCAAATCAATCGGCGAATGCTGAAACAACTGAGAAATCCAAGCAAAATGATAAATTATGCTCCGAACAAGTTTTTCTGAAAGCAATTTTTGGTTGCTGTATGATGGTAATAAAATGACTTGCACAGTTTGTATAACTGAAAATAAAGACAATCCATTCACATCGGGATGCACAAACTTTAGAGTTTTGTAGTACCGTATGGTACTGGTTATGGGAGTTGAGGGAAGTTCGGAACTAGTGTGTTAGGCTTGACAGTTGGGCGCAATGTTAGTGTAATTTATAACTAGAAGAAGTAGGCAATTCCAAGCTTGGCTATGATCCAGACATGGAAGGTAACTCGATTGTTTGTATTGTCTACCAAAGCTCCATAATTTTGCCGATTGGGCACGAATTTGCCCTCAAATAAAAAGTTTTTTGTCCCATACTGTAAAAACCTTACATATTTTGCATGTGACATTTTGTGTATTCATTCACAAAAGTTATGAAGAAAAAATGTTCCATCAAAATTAACCCTGATGTAATGGTCATTTATCAGGTCTAGGATTTCATATTTATGGACTGTCCATAAATTTATGGATAGTCTAGAAATTTAAAGATTTTTCAATCCATAAATTTACAAATCTATATTCAATGTGAAATTTGCTGTTTTTAGTTTTACACTAAAATCCGCAGCTTCTGACTAGTTTTTTTATTGATTGTTTATATTTACAAACATAATGTGGTGAGTTTCATCTTTGTATGATGATTTTGAAATATTTAATAAAAGTGAAAATTGAAAGTCATCATATTGTTTTGAATCTTACCATACTGTTATATTTAATCATATAGTATGTAACCTTATTAATTTTAACCTGTGGTTTTGAATTTTAATGCAACTTCTACTATTTTCTTACTTAATGTCTGTAAATTTACAGATACAAAAATCTGTAAAATTATGGCTCGTCCAAAAATTTACAGACTGTCCATAAATATCATAAAATCCTAGACCTGTTTATTCTGCATTATTTATTCTACATAATCTCATGGGAACACACTTGCAACATAGATATTTTTAATAAAGCCTCCAAAATATTAGAGCAAAATATTTCAATAATAAGAAGGGCAAGTAAAAGTTGAGCTGGACTGGTCTTTCATCAAATTCTTTGAAAAATAACACTGAAAAACAGTTGCTTCTGGTGAGCGACTCAGGGCCATCATGGCCCTCTTGTATTTCTTGTAAGTTATGGTTCATTTGATTTCCCCCGAAAAAAATCCTTGCTTAACTCAATAGAAACATCACGTATTTGTTTTCCATGGGTTACTGGATCAATCTTTGATTGATGTAAAATATATCTGTGACAATTTATCTCAGACATAGAGACTGATGGTCATTTGTCTGGCCCCGCTGATTCAGAAATTATGTGGGTTTTGTAGTCAGTCACTTAGCGAAGAAATTTGTAATTACTGGTTATAGAACCAGAAATGCTTGAGATAATATGACCTTAAATAAAATGTAGAAGAAAAAAATGAGAAGAAAGCAATTATGCATTATGTAGCATTATGTATGTTTGTTATTTCCAGCTGTACAGATAAGCATTATGTATGTTTGTTATTTCCAGTTGTACAGATAAGCATTATATATGTTTGTTATTTCCAGCTGTACAGATAAGCATTATGTATGTTTGTTATTTCCAGCTGTACAGATAAGCATTATATATGTTTGTTATTTCCAGCTGTACAGATAAGCATTATGTATGTTTGTTATTTCCAGTTGTACAGATAAGCATTATGTATGTTTGTTATTTCCAGCTGTACAGATAAGCATTATGAAGGCTTGTTATGTAACAGATCTATTTGTCATGACTGGTGTTACAATGACGGAGAGTGTAGAAATTGTCAAATTAAAGAACATGGTATAGGACAGTGTGAAGAGTGTGTGTAAGTATATCGTACATAGTTAAATTTCATGAATTAAATGAAGAATATTGAAGTATATGGTATATGTTTAGGTGAAGAATTAAAAAACCAATATCAAGGGGACTTTGTAAGTTTATTATTCTGGAATGGTTTACAGAAACTCAAAGGTTTAATGGTGATGGTTGCTGTCTTCCAAACATTGGTCCCTCACCACTGTGGGATCAAATCATGCCAGGGACTCGCATGAGAGGAAGCCTATGAAAGATTGATGTTTTTTTCTGTGTTATTTGTACATGAAATAATGCATGCAGTGCCTTAAAGTGTCTTACTTCAGCAAAAGAGCTGGAAAATTGCCAAGTGACCTTTCAATTATAGGTGTGCATACAATTCCAACTTCACTTCAAAGCCGCACATACCCATGGCATGAAACTATTTATAGCAAGGTCTTATATGTTTGTTTTTACCCTTGAGGCTGAGGGTTGCCTTTAAGGGCTGAGGCATCAGAATTGCTGCCACCATTTATCCCTGTGTGATCGTAAAAGGTGTCTAAATGGGTTTAAAATTTATCTTAGCTGCAGCATGCAGCAGGTGAGGTGGTTTTGACTCCTTGCTTTAAGTTTGTAACACCCGAGGTTAGTCAAAATTATATTTCCTGTTTCAGCACCATATGACCTAAAATGTGTCAGTGCACCATAAAACCAAAAAAAAGAAAAAAAAAGTATATATGAGCCACATCACGACAAAACCAACATAGTGTGTTTACTTACCAACTCTATTACAAGTAGAGGAACTGATAGCGAACAGCATGGATCCTGATCAGACTGCGCGGATTCGCAGGCTGGTCTGGATCCATGCTGGCCGCAAACCCATTATGTTGGTTTTGTCATGACGCGGCTCAATTATATGGTAAATTTTTGGATATTTTCAGATGTAAGCCTGACACTAGTGGACCAAGATGTCATCTTTACCATCCGAGAAAACAGGCGGCAAAACCATCCCAGGCATCCATTACACCTGTAATTATAGCAGTGGTTGTTGTCATGTGTATTCTGGTGGCTATTCTTCTCTTTATAGTCATAAGGAAAAGGAGGTAAGTGTGCTTAAAGATTGTTAAAATTTTTTTAAAAATATTAAAGTCATGTTCAGAGTCTTTGATAATTGCTTAAAGATTGTTGAAATTTTGAAAATATGTTTTACCTCATGTTCAGAGGCTTTAATTTAGCACATGCCTTCATATTCATGCTAATTTTAATGAAAATTTTGAAAATGTATTTAAAAGTAAAATAATGGGAAGTAAGCAAAGAAAGTAAGTAACACATTGTAAATTGCACTTGCAATCCAGGTAAATGACAAGGTCAAACTGTGCATAGTTAGTCCTTACCTGTGTTTTTAAGGCAGTTGAAATGTTGCTATAAATATTGCAAAATTATTCATTAATATGCAACTTACATGAAGATTTTTACTTGAATCCTTTTACTTTTCTTAAAATCTTTTAGTACATTTTTCTCAAGTTTGATTTTATTGAAATATTTCGGTACATCTGGAGGCATGCAGCTTTAAACTAAGTTAGATGGCTTAAATTGCCAAGATTTAAACCTGTTTTGCATTGTCAGGGTGAAATTTGAATTATTTCTTTACTCATGGAAAACCCGACTAATGGGTCTATGCCACATGATCTTTTTATTAAGAGATAAATTATTCTCTACTCTTAAATGTATCTAAAGAATTTCTATGTGTAACTAAGAGACTTTGTGAAGATTAATACTTTCTTATTCATAATAATAAATTTATATCTTATTTATAACATGACCTGTAAATTTATATACATTTCATTAAATTTTGTCACCTTAGTGCAATAAATGATTAATTGCTATTAAATTTAGAAAGACTTATTCTGTTTTTGCACTAAGGCAACAATTTGTATCATGTCCTGCAAATTTATGTATTTCATAATATAGATGCTTTGTTTATACAGAATTTATTTCAGTACGATTTTGAAGGAACCTGTAAGCTTATATACACACTCCATTCCTGGAACCAACCAGTTCTAAATAATTTGGGTAAAGCTTAAGAAAACATCTTACCCCAGAGCTTGCCCTAGACAGGGTTTGAACTTGTGTTGCTAGAAATTCTGTCATTTCTATTCTGAACCAACAGGCAGTTGGCCATTACACCACAAATACGAAAGCTGTTTAGTGTGATGTCCTATAGCAATGAAACATACCCAAAAAAAAAATTTGAGCTGCGACACAACAAAACCAACATAGTGCGTTTGCGACCCGCATGGATCCAGACCAGCCTGCACACCCGCACAGTCTGATCAGGATCCATGCTGTTCGCTATCAGTTTCTTTACTTGTTATAGGGTCTGTAAGCGAACAGCATGGATCCTGATCAGACTGCGCGGATGCACAGGCTGGTCTGGATCCATGCTGGTCGCAAACACATTATGTTGGTTTTGTCGTGGCATGGCTCAAATCTGTATTTTTTTTTTGTTTTCTAGGAACGGCCAGTTTAGACATAGTAGATTAAAAGACCATCCCAATATGCAGGTGTCGAACCCAATCTATATGCCGCAAACCACAGAGGATCTGGATGAGGAGGACGACCCCTCTCATCAACCTTTAGATCAACCGTTTGATTTTGACCCTGAAAAAGTGAGAAATTTTCCTTTTAATGTAGATCTACTAACAGTATTTTCACACATTGTATCTAACAGTGAATTTCTAATATTAATTTCATTCATTTACATAATTTTATGTGACTTATTTATTTGATAGTAATAGTTTCATTTTTTTTTTTTTTTTTTTTTTTTTTTTTTTTTTTTTTGAGAATTAGTTTTCATCAGGCGCTTTATAAATTTTTGCCTGGATCTGCTATTAACTGAAGAGAGTGATGGGGTTACTGACATTTAAGGTCAGAGGTCATTTCCATGATACTGTATCTGTTCTTTCCTTAGTGCAATATCAATTGTGGGGTAATATTCTATTATGCCATTCACTCACTCCATCATTTCTGTATTAATTAAAGTATTTATGCAGAGAATTTACTGGAATAAACCGGTTAGTACTGGCTGGAGGATCCAGGAACTCGTGCTGAACACTCGCTGAACACTTGCAACATCCCAACTTAAGGACACCTCTACTAGGTTGATAGGAATACTGTAAATCCAGTTAAAATGAATGAAACTACGAAGAGAATGTTTGAAATAGGGCTTAACCCAGCTAAAATTAAGATGACAAAATGAAATTAATGAGAAAATAGCAGAAATATTGTTAAATGGGGCTAAAATCAGCTAAAGTTAATGAAATTCCTTCTTGAATGATAAAAGTACTAATAGAACTGGCTCAACTGGGGGCTAAACTCAGATAAATTTTAAGTAAATCCCTGCAAGAATGATGGAAATACAGTTAGATTAGGGGCTATACCCTGCTTAATTTAAATTAAATTCCCTGCAAGAATGATAGAATATTGTTTTGTTAGATCAGATGCTTAACCCTGCTTAACTTTACAGAATTATTGCTTTAATGATAGAACTTCTGTTTAGAACTAATGCTTAGCTCAACTTTTTCTTAGCAAACTTCTGCCTAGTATGATTTAATTATGTGCTACAGTTTTATTTGAAGAGCATACAAAATCTTATTTTTGACCCTAGATGCCATTTTTATGTCTTCTATAAATGATTCAGGGAAAAAGATATTGTTAATAAAAACCAAAAGCATTTTTTTAAATTAGGATGATGAACTGAAAGAGACCAATGATTTAGTTAGTATCTCTGTGTATTTTTTGTTTTTTGTTTTTTTTTTGTTGTTGCTTTGCTTGTTTGTCATATGATTGTATTTTATGTTTGTGATGCTTTTTAAGAAAACCGCCACAATTTTTATGTTTATTCATAAGTGATAACTAAACAAATGATTTTGCCATTTCAAATAAATTTTAATCAAAATATTGTTAAAATGAAAGTAATGATTTCAAGAATATTGAATTATTTATGTGATTATTCTGTGATTTAAGTATTTTAAAAGACTTTCAAAAAAGCATAGCAGTTCAGTTTTTTTATGCCCCCGCCATGTTATGGCCGGGGCATATAGTGTTACCCTGTTCCGTCATTCTGTCATTCCGTCATCATCAGTTTCCGTTCATTATCAAAAGAACGGTTGCACACATTCAACTCAAATTTGACATATGGATATGTCATGAGACAATACAGGTCAAGTTTGAATTTGGTCATGGTTCGATGATTTTGGCAGAGTTATGCCCCTTTTACTTTGAAAATAATATGAAATTTTCAGTTTCTGTTCATTATCTCCCCAACGGTACAACAGATTCAACTCAAATTTGACATATGGATATGTTTTTGGAATGCCCAGGCCAAGTTCGAATTTGGTCATGATTCAATGATTTTTGGCAGAGTAATGCCCCTTCACTTTGAAAATAATATGAAATTTACAGTTTCTGTTCATTATCTACCCAACAGTGTTACATATTCAACTCAAATTTGACATATGGATATGTCAAAGGAATGGGCAGGTCAAATTGGAATTTGGTCATGGTTTGATGATTTTTTGGCAGAGTTATGTCCCTTTCACTTTGAAAATGATATAGATACATCTTAGGAATAAGCAGTTTAAGTTTGAATTTGGTCGTGGTTCAATGATTTTAGACAAACTTATCTTTCTTGAATATTGGAAAAATTTTAAACTTTCAGTTACAGCACTCATACTTTTGTGGAAATGTATGTAGCCATTATTTTGGCTACAAATATGCAATATGCTATTTTTAAAAGGTTAAGACTGAATAATTTCAGTGCCTTGAACATTGTATGAAAATGGTTTGTGTTAACATTGAAAAGTTTTAAGGGCTTTGAACTTAAAATGAAAAAAATAATTTGTGCAAACAAATTTGGAACTAAATATTATAACATCTGAAATTTTGGCTGCATGCGGGGGCATCCGTGGCATGATGACACATTTCTAGTTTTATCATGCATTTAATGTACATTATGGATTTTGAAATGATTATGCTAGTTATTAGGCTTGTTATTTTTTTGTTTATTCTTCTTTTTTTTCATAGCTGTTTTTGAAATTGATTACAGTTTTTATACACCCTTTGGCTAGCAAAGTTTTTGAAACGCTATTTACATTAAATACAGTTGTGAATTGCTGAAAACACTTTTGCCAGAAATTAGCATTAAAAAAAGCATGTCTGTTTGATAATGGTTTAAGTTAGCTATGATAGCTAACTTCCTTAAATTATGATTAAAAATTGCATCATTATGGGGGGTTTTAAGCATGAAAATGATTTTCTGCATGTTTAAAAAATGGAAAAAAATTAAATTATTTTCACCAAAATGTTAAATTGAATGGTGTCAAGTTAAGCTGTAGATTAGATTTCTCTATGTCAAAGCCTATGCCTTGTAATACCTTTACACATGTGTTACCTCCATCAAATTTTTTTTTCATTTATTTGTTTGTCTCGTACAAAAGTCTCGACATCTGTTGATAAATCTGCATGTATATTTTTGTAGTAAATGTTTATTGTGATTTTGCTCGTAGGAAACCTTGATGGAAAGTGATGACAGTGATATTTTGGAATGAAGGTCTTCATCTGAATATTATACCCTACCCAATTATACATTACCTTTATGCAATAAGCTTACTTGTTACTTCGGAATTATGAATATTTGACATAAAATCTAGCACATGTATTTTGATTTACACAAATATGCTTAATATCCTTTTGCCCAAGTTTATTCTCCAGTATCCTGAAATTATCCACAAAGCTTCTGGTGATTAACCTATTGAAGATGTTAATCACTTATTAATGTGTCCAGTTCTGCAGATTGTTCATTTCTTTTCATCTTGAATCAAAAATCTCTTTGCTTTATTTTTGCACCAAGACCTTCGTAAAGCCATTTACCATGTAAAGTATATTTGAATTAAGCTTTGAAGTATTTTTCCTTCATGATTTTTTTTCTTACAGTTGATGTATTTTGTTTTGCTCACATTTTAGCTAAATATTTATAAAAGTTTTTATTATTTTAATTTTTAGTGTTCTTCTCTTAACCCTTAATCTGCTTAAACTGAAAGTGACTAGCATTTGCCACCAGTAAAATAACTTCTGTGCAGTCAGGCCTGGCTCTTTTAAAGTGACATTATTCTCGTATTTTCCTTGTCAAGTTGAGTTGAATTGACTATTGATTTCAAAAGATTGACTATTATAATTGCAATTGGCATACAGTTGATTTTGGAAAATGTTTTGAATAAAATATAAATCTGAAAAAAATATAAAAAGACTGCTCGTATCTTTTTTTATTAAACACAACAGTTATATACCAATGAATATTTACAGAAATTTCCTTGTTCCACTTGAGCTTTTTATTGTTCATGCGATGTATATTATAATATTGAAAGGAATTATGTCAAAATGTTAACTTATTTTGACTTTCACCTGTTCACTTACTATAGTCCATTTGATGAGCAGAATGTCACTTTAAAACTGTTTGGTGCTTAATTTCTATGCCCAGAAGAATTTAAATGGACTGTTAAAAATTGAAAACAGGGCAAAGGTTAAGGGTTAATATTAATGCCAACTTTAAGTCTGGTACAATGTATTGTAATTAGTAGTTTGATATGTAAAATATTTATAATCAAATTAGATAGGAGAAAGCAGTTGAAAGGCATCATCATAATATCAATTACTAGCAGATAATGTTTATAGAAAATCTTTTTATGTGAAAACATTTATTTTAAGTAACATTTCTTTTATGTTTTGCATTTTCAGTCAACAAATTTTGCCAATCCAGTCTATGAACAATTTTACGCAGACAGTAGACAAACTTTACTTCCAAAATCAGAGGATTCAGACGATGAAACTCCGCCCCCAAAGAAAAATGGGAGTGTCTAGTATCAGCTCAAAGTTTGTATATAGTGACAATGTAAATAATTTACAGAAACACTTCCGCAGTGTGTTGCTTATATGGATATAATCCAATTACTGGTGAAGACAGTAACATGTGAAAATTGTGAAACATGTGCTTATTCTATTTATAGAAGTACCAGTTTCTATTTATAGAAATTTTATAAAATGTTTCTATTAATAGGAAATCTACTGATTTTTAACCACATGCAAAATACATGTAACTACAAACTGCTATGAAAAAAGAGTGAAACTTGTGCTTAATCTATTTATAGAAACCAATTCTATTTATAGAAACAAATATTCATGGATTTTGCATGGGAGATAAATAAAGGATTTTGTGTTATATACACTATAGTTACTACAGACCATGGAACATCCGTAGATAGAATGGGGGAAATGGTTTTGCTGTTCGGATAACTGATTATAGATGTCTTGTTCATAAAGGACACTAATGTTGTAATTCATAAAACCATTCCAATAAAAATGTTTACGCTAGAAAAAATCATAGATTTTAATTTTGAATTTATTTAGATTGTGAAATTTATCATTTATCGTACAAGTATTGTAACTAAAGACATAATTATATATGTGGGCATTTTATTAACTAACATGTAAGATTAATGTTCATCTCATCTTGTCAAAGCTGTTTTATGTTTATGAAGAATGTATACCAAGTTAAAAAATCAAATAGGATTTTATTGAGAATTGTTCAAATATACTGCAATCAAAATTCTTTAAAAATGAAATAATTTTTAAACCACAGAAAAAAAATAAATGTCTAACTTTGAAAATGATTTGTTATATCTTTATTAAAAAGTGCTGGTAACTGTGTATTTATGTAATAAATAAATGAATTTATATACATGGAAATTTGACTGCTTGCACACTTTGCCTTTTATATTTTCAGTCAGAAAAGGAATTGTTTTATTAAATAAAATTGCATGCTTAAATGTTTCTTTGAAACTGAAAAAGTGAAAAGTTGTTTATATTGTTATATCTAAGGGTATTGAATTTTACTTATTAAATGAAAAATTTTAAACAATAAAACATTTTTGTTTCATAAAGTGTATTTTTGTATTTAGAATAGAAACTGTAAATCAGCATTCATCCATTTTGAGGCTTCCTAGATAATGGTGCTCAACCCTTCAAACCAAATGGGAGTGTCCTGTTTATAATGGGTGTGTCCAATTAAAAAGGGGAGTGTCCAATTTATAATGGGAGTGTCAAATTTTATATCCAGTCTAAAATGGGAGTGACTAGTTAAAATGGGAGTGTCCAATTTAATTTGATTGGATAATTTTCAATTTTTATTGGGAGTGTCCAATTTAATCTGGCAGTTTTCAAAATATTATGAGAATTTCTTAATCAAAATAGGAAAGCATATTTCAGATTGGTTTGAAGGGTTGGATTTTTTTTGTACACTGTTTTAAAGATGTTTTTAAATTGCAGGTTTAAATTTGTACCAGTTGATGGTTTTATTAAATTTTGGTAAAAAATGTTCTTTATGAGCATTTGCCAACAATAAGTAGTCCTTGAGTATTGCGAATATCTAGAAAGATATGGCCAGTTTTCATTGTTATTATTGACCAGTTTTTAACAAGAAAATACCATAGATATAGTAGTGTTGTTTTTTTTTCTTGTCAATATTTTTTTTAAAGAAAAATTGTGTTCATCAAAATATCTGAAAGAAAGATTTTATAGTTAGACCCCATATTATTCTGATACATAATCATACATCTTAATCACAAAAAAAGTATCATTAATAAGTGTACCAAGGTATTGAGTTATTCTTGGTATTTTTTTATTTTCTGTTGTAAAAGAAATACAACTCAGTGGATCTGAATAAAAAGTTGATTCTCACTTAATATTGTCAAACAGGTTTGACATTTCAGTATATGACGGTTTATATGTACTGTACCACCTATATAGAACAATCTCCTTTTGGAGACAAAAGATTTTGGAAGAAGTTGCTGAATACAAGCTAAATTTATTGTGAAGCATTTTGACAAAGATTTTTTTTGGGGAAAAAAAGGTTAAATTTATTGTTGAGAAGTTGTTGGAACTGTTTTTCTAAAAAGGCTATTGCTTTTCCAGGGGTGTCTTTTTATTTAAAGAGTCTTCACTGTACATATATAATTTCATTGCAGAGAGAGAGAGAGAGGAATTGTTTTGAATTATAGTAATTGTACAAAATAAAATACCTTTTTTTCTTTTTATTTCTACATAAAACATTTTGCTACAAGATAATTTTATCACAATTGTATTGTTTGGAATTAGCTGTACGATTTATTAAAATTTGTATTGTATAGATTTTATTTTTTGTCACAAATTTTATATGTGTACCACTTGCGTCATTGTATTTTTAGCTGATTTGATCTGTATCGTAACTTTGTATAGGATTCCATGTTTGTTTGTCTACAATATTTTGTAAGAATTTTTTTTCTACATATTGAGAATTGATCTACAAGAGAATGGAGATGTAGGGAGGTATTAATATACGTAGTTGGGTGTTATCATAATATATTATTTTATAATAATGATGTATGAAAATCAACCAGTTTAATTGGTGGGAACTGACATAAAGTAAGTTTTAATTTATAGTAGACTTACTCCGATATAAAGAATTTTTTTTTGGGGAGGGAGGGAGTTCCCAGCTAATCTGCAGGCACACACTTTTACAGTTACAACTTCGAAAATAAGCGCAACAGGTTAACTAATCTATGAAGACCGGCAGTGCACTGTGAAGGTATAACGGTAAGAGTTTGTTTGTACCAGAGGGGCTTTGAAAAAAACAATATTTGCTGAGTTCCGGATAACATCTATTGAGCCAAGATGGCCGCTGTTGAGCGACATTTTGTATTGTTGACTTTATTTGAAGCAGTTTGATACTGAATTGAAACTTTACAATCTGTGCTTTGTACTGAATTTGTTCTGGGTACGGATTCGAGACTGTGTCTTTTAGCTTACAGCTTCTTTTAAAATCTATGTATTTAGTTTTATAAATAACGTCTCAAGGTTTCTTGGGTTTTAGAACCTGTTAGGGAAAAAAATAGTGTGTTTTTTTTCTTTATTATCTTTTAATTTTAATATAATTTTAAATTTTCTCCAGATATTGAATGGAAATATCCTTTTAACATGGTCCTACTATTAAATGAAATAGGTTTTTACAGGCAGTAAAGAAAACAGATTTCACATTTTTCAGAGGTTTTTTTGCTCCGTGTGATACCTGTTTTACGGTTGTGTAGAAAATATCTTCTCTAATGTATGTTACATCTATGTTTTATGTTTTTATCTCTGCATTTTTGTTTAAGTGTTTATTTTAGTTTATGTTAAGTATTTTTTGTAGGTTTATGTTGCCTGTTATTTAGTTTGTTTGAAGATTTTAGACATTTGATTTATGTGTTGATTTTATGCAGTTTTTTAAAAAGGCGCGAGGTAATATCATACAAATTTTAAGTTTATGTGGTATTTATGAGCAAAGGGGGGATATGTTAATATTGTCTTTATAGAGGATATTTTGTCAGACCAAGAATTCAGTTGCCCTCTACATGTAAAAAGAAAAACAATCACTTAATGCTTGCTTTTATGACCCAGTTTTAATGTTTATAGTTGTGCGATTTTTGAAACCGGAACACGTCACAGTTTGATACGGTCAATTTCAAAAGATGGTTAAATTCTGGGATTTTAAGTGCCATTTATCATGTGTAAATTTCTTTTCTTTGTTCACCTCACAATATTTTACTTTTAAATAACAAATAGCATGAATCTGGAGGCATGTTCCTTTAATTTTTAAGTTATGAAATGACAGTAATTGTTAGGTCATACATTATACATGGTTAAGAATTTTAGTAATATTTCTTGCAATTCTATAAATTTGAAGGAAAGAAAAGAAAAAAATTGATACAAAACTGTGTAGCCTTGGAAAAAATATTAAAGTATTTTTTTGTCCCAGTTGTAATTGTAATTGTAGTAATAAATAACTTTCAAAATGATCCCGGGAAACTGCCATTTTATTTGTTTGGCCTTGTGTTGTTTTGTACGATTTGTTGTGCTTCACTTAAATATTCTGTGTAACAAAAAAAAATTGTATTTTTGTAATTTCATTTAATGCAACCATCCAGTTTATGAATTTTATGAATAAAAGCTGAAGAAATTCAAGTGTTTTTTATGTTTTCACAGTTTTGTATTGTTTGGTTTGTAGGTACGTACATCTATGATGTTTTATATGCAAATTCCCGCTGATTGATGGAATGTTAGTTGTTCTAATTGTATGCCTACCTTAGTTTACTTTTGCATGGAGGAAAAGCGCAGGTCTCGCACTAAAAGAACAGATTAAAAGTGGATATTATGGTGGCTGATTTGTACTTTTTCTGCACTTGGCAACAGGTGGAAACACAAAAATATGACAAAGTAGTGGAAATTTTGTGGCATTTTCGGGTTTTCACTTTGTGTCCCGCAGAGCAAAAGTACAACAAAATGTTGCATCTTCGCATTGCAGAGCAAAACAAGAGCACCGCTAGGCGGAGCATTATATGCCCGAAAGTGTTTTTTTTTTAGTAAGTATGAAGCATTTGTAAGACATGGAATTCGCTGTTCATCCTATAAAATTTTAAAGCTGTAGGTTGATTAATACTTAAGTTATTAATAATGATCTTAACCTTTGACCTTGTGACCCCAAAATCAATAGGGGTCTTCTACCTTATATGGTCAATCATCCTAAGAAGTTTGAATATTGTGGGCCAATTGGAAATTTAATTATGCTCTAGAAACTGTTTTCAGTATTAAGGTAAAAGTGACTTTGACCTTGTGACCCCAAAATCAATAGGGGTCTTCTACCCAATATGGATAATCATCCTATGAAGTTTGAATATTGTGGGCCAAATGGAACTTGTGTTATGCTCCGGAAACTGTTTTTGGTTTTAAGGTAATTGTGACCTTGACCTTTGACCTTGTGACCCAAAAATCAATAGGGGTCTTTTACCCAATATGGACAATCATCCTATGAAGTTTGAACATTGTGGGTCGAATGGAACTTAAGTTATGCTCCGGAAACTGTTTTAGTTTTAAGGTAATAGTGACTTTGACCTTTTGACCCCAAAATCAATAGGGGTCTTCTACCTAATATGGACAATCATCCTATGAAGTTTGAACATTGTGGGTCGAATGGAACTTAAAGTTATGCTCCGGAAACTGTTTTCAGTTTTAAGGTCATAGTGACTTTGACCTTGTGACCCCAAAATCAATAGGGGTCTTCTACCTGATATGGACAATCATCCTATGAAGTTTGAACATTGTGGGTCAATTGGAAGTTAAGTTATGCTCCGGAAACTGTTTTCAGTTTTAAGGTCATAGTGACTTTGACCTTTTGACCCCAAAATCAATAGGGGTCTTCTACCCAATATGGGCAATAATCCTATGAAGTTTGAACATTGTGGGCCAAATGGAACTTAAGTTATGCTCCGGAAACCAAATTGCTAACGGACGGATGTACGGACGGATGGACAGACAAACGGACGCCAGGGGGTATAACATAATATGCCCTTTCGGGCATATAAAAATGGAGTGGAAATAAGACAAGGCACAAATCAGCCACCATACGAAAAGTATATAGACAGTCAGTTTCACAAAAGACATGAAAGGCCTTTATGACAAATTATTTCACATGCAGCGTTGCTTACTTCCTTTGATAAGCTTCTAATGTTTTCAATCCATAATTTAAATATTAAATATGTATTTGCCCTTTCTCAAAAAATAAGAAATGAGCCGCGTCACGACAAAACCAACATAATGGGTTTGCGACCAGCATGGATCCAGACCAGCCTGCGCATCCGCGCAGTCTGATCAGGATCCATGCTGTTCGCTATCAGTTTCTTTACTTGTTATATGGTCTTTAAGGGAACAGCATGGATCCTGATCAGCCTGCGCAGATGGGCAGGCTGGTGTGGATCCATGCTGGTCGCAAATCCATTGTTTGTTTTGTAGTGACGCAGCTCAAATATTCTTTCCAGTTCTATCCAATTAATGTTAAGTCTTTGAAATTTAAACTGTCAGTCATGGCACAATGTGTCTTTAAACAAATAACAAAATAAAGATTGACAAAACACCTTTATTTCATAAAGATTCAAAAAACTTTCCAAATAAAAAAAACAAAAGGCATGACTGAAACCTTTTATAATACATAAAATAATACTGTGTCAGTTGGACAAAGAATAAAAAACATGGGAGTTTAATTCTTCCACAAAATACTTGAAATTTAATAAACTTAACAAGATTATTGTCCAAGCAGGGCAATATACACCTAAATCAAATTTGGTTAGATAAATCAACTGCATTTTATTCAATTATCCTTATAAAACTAAATGGTAAACAGACGTTCGCCCCCTAGACAGTTGCCCGGCAGACATTTTCCCCCTCATATCTTTGGAAATGGCCAACATTTGCCTCCCCTAAATTTTTTGAAGGGCAGACATTTGCCACAGGGTGGTAGCATTTCTGACTCTAGGTGCATGATTCATATAATATCTCTATTAGTAGTATCTCTTCTACGCAATGTTGCTTCCCAAATACATAAGAGCCGGCTGTGCAGTTTTCCACAAAAAGATTACTGTTAGGTGTGTTTTCCTATACATTTGTCTGCATAAAGCAAGTGACACCCTGGGCAAGGCCAATTTTTTCATTATAAAAGTACAATGTAGTTTTAATTTCATTCTATTGGTTCTAAGATACAGAAATGACACAAAATTTTAGAATCATAAATAGTGACTAACTTTGACCCGAGAAAAGTCAAACCAGCGCTATCATACATGTGAACTTTTTTTTGATGATCAAGTGGGAGATTCTTCTTCAAAAAGAGGGAGATTTTAGAATTTGCAATAAACAAAGAAGGAAATTCTGACATCAAAAATAGGGAGATTTCTTTAATTTGTGAAAATACCCCTTATTTTAAGAAAAATCTTTGAAAATACGGCTGGAGAAAGTGGGAGTCTCCCGCTAAAAGTGGGAGAGTTCACATGTATGCACTATGCACATCATCTCATAATTGTTTAACGTTAGCATTTCAGTTGCAATATTCTTCATCTGTTGAAAAGATACAGAACAAACAAGAAAATGCAGACGGACAAATGGACAACCAGGTGCATAACAACATACACCAAAATTTTTTCTGGTATATAAAAATCAAACGGTATATACAAGGCTAAAAAATTTCATCTAGAAATATAATTATCAAACTTCGATTAAAATTAAATCCCTGAACACACGGATATAAAAAATCAATTTTAATTAAAAATATATAACTGAATTTAAAACACAAGCTGCCTGTTTAAATATATACACAAAGTATTTGAACTAAGATTTTTACAAATACAGTCTCTATAAACTTCATAAAATTATAAACAGCACCAAATATAAAGCAATAATGTGAATCTGTAGTAGCCCCATTAAAACAGAAAAAATAAAATCTTAAGCACATAAATCTTGAAAGAAAGCAAAAGTTAGTTGTTTATTGCATGTACAAAATAATGAAAATCTGTAGTAGCCCCATTAAAACAGAAAATAAAAAAAAATCGAAGTAAATGTACATAAATCTTGAAAGAAAGCAAAAGTTAGTTGTTTATTGCATGTACAAAGCATAACACATTTTATTCTTATTTGATAATACAACAAAAATAATGGACTTTCTCTGCAAGAAAATCGAATCTAGCACTATAATTGTCATCATGCAGTTACAAAAAAGGACGGCATGAAGAAAAAAAAATTGTAAAATTTGTTTTGTAAAAACACAACAAAGTTACTTCAGCTATGATCCCTACACGCAAAGTTCTGGTTTGTATATATAACTCAATGTTGTATTTAGCCTCTATTTGAATAAAATCCCTGGAATAAGCTTTTAACTTCAATAGGTTCACTCAACTGTATTTGGAACATATCATTTCCATAGGCAGATACTAATCCGACCTTTGACCTTTTCTGCTTCACTTTTCCGTAGAATTCCAACTCTAGGATGTTCAGTAAGTTTTCACCGCTTAATTTTGATTGGCCGTCATTTGCATAGGATATAGTTATATGAGCGCTGCACCCATGGTTGAACAGGGAATGTTTTTTCTCGCTGTCTTGGGAATGTAAATGGACATCACTGTATTTGTCACGCAACTTTTCTTCTTCTGTCTTCATGTAAAGTTTAGCGACAATATTTGTGTCATTTATTCCATTACCTTCAGCACCAAGAGTTCGGGATTTAGCCGCCAAATAACCAGCTTTTAAAGTATTGCAAGTGCTTTCTACAATGTCCACCCTGGCGCTGATTGCTTGCTTGCTGTAAACGAACCCCGAGATACGCAGACTAAATGCTTTACCCAGAGATTCGAGCACATATTCTTCAGTGTGGTAGGCATCCTTCGACCTCCTGGCTAGGTAGGCAGCTGTACAGTGAAGCATTGGGACTGGATCCGTGTAACAAATAACCACATTGTTCAAAATTTCTGAAATAATATTTAAACCATCAGAATGATATTAACGAGCTATCCAAATTTAAAAGACAGTGCACTTGAATATTTTCAGTGCTTGACAGTAGGAAAAGGTGCATAACTTTGTTTAAAATGTTAACTCAGAGTTATGGGACCTGTGTCCATCATGCTAGATAATCACACAGAACAAATGTGCGACATTTCAACCGGGACTTCAACCCATTTCCTTCTGTAGTTTTGGAGATACCTTTTTGCATGCAAAAACTTAACCAAAGTGTGACAGCAACATCAATGTTGGGTTAATACAATAATTCTCCCTATTCTTGAAATAGCCAAGCTAAAAATACACTTGTGCCGATCATCAGCCAATCATGGATAAGTAAATCAATTAAAACATTAAACAGACTCTTTAATCAATCTTACTTTTTTTTTACCTTTTATTAGGATAATACACAAATTGGTTTACTGTATGTTTATATGAGTATTATTTCAGATTGGGTCAGAATCAAACCTCTCTTAATTCTCGTAGCTCATAATTAATGTATTTTCCTCAAGCAAAAAAAATTTAAGACAAATCTAAAACCTTTGTCAAGACTACATCATAAAATATAACTGTGACTGTTACCCTAGAATTGCTCAATGATGAAGGTTAAATGAACCAGCACACACACACATAATTATGCACATGGCATGTGTAAATATCAAAAACTCACATAAAATCATGAATCAGTAGCAATGGTAAATAAACAAAACTACACGGGTACAATACCTTCTAAAGCTCTAAAACTGTCGGAAACATCCTCCGCACCGAGATCGGGCCATAATATTTCATCAAGGCACTGCTTTAACACTTCTCTAGATTTCTTCACCAGCAAACTGGAGTCTGTCTTGCAAACAAACCATCTGTAAAATATAAAAAAATAATTTGTTTTTCGGTTGTAGATTTTTTTTTAAACAACTTTTTTAGTTATATATCCTAGTGGTTGATAAACCTAACTGGCTTTCCTTTATAACTTATCAGTAATTACTTATTTCTCTACAATGACCAAATATTTAAAAGGGGCTTTGGCCCCATGTTAACATATTTAAAATATTATCAAGATTGCCAGACAGGGTTTTAACCCCCTTACCATAAACTATGCCATTTAATAGAAGTAGGGGGCCATTTAACTGTAAACAGAACAATAGAGTTCATTGTTACGGAAATTATTTCCGTAACAATAGAATAAGGGGCCATGGCCCTCTATTAAACAAAAGAAAATAACAAAAGAAATGGCCCCTTAGTCCATTTAATTGGTATGTCTGTGCAGGCCAAGATCAGCCGGCATATCTATCCCATCTGATCATGGTCTGCACTATTGGCTATTCAGTCAGTACTAACCTTGAAATTTTCCTCAAAACTGATCAATGGTTTTATTCAGACTGAAAAATGGCAAGTCCATTTAAGATATACTAATTCTATGGATGACAGCAAGCTACCTAGTTTGGAATGGGCTAAAAATCCTGATATCCAGTATAAAGCAATTTTGTTAATTCTTTTATACATAAATATATATTTTTTGGCTTATTTTATAGCAGATATTCGGTCATATTCCAAATTGAAAATAGTATATTATTTTCCCAATCCAAAAGAAAAAATTCCCAATTGAAAGTTATAAAATAAAAATATTGATTAATTAAAATTCTAAAATCTTTGAAAATAAAGGCTTCTTCACTGTTATGGTGCTTAAATGCCTGAAGATACCATCCTAGACAGTGATTCTTTGCATTCATTTAATCACTGCAAAATTTAAGTCATGCAATTTTTACCCAATTTTTAACAAAACATCACTGAAATTCCCAATGCCATGGGTATGTGTTATGTTCCCAAAATCCCGGGGAAAAAACCCTGATTTTACAGTCAAAACTACATGAAATTACAAATAATCCTAAAAGCTTTAATTCATTAAGAAAAAATTAAATAAGCTATAATGAATACCTACCCATAGTACAGTGGCCTGTACACATTATCTGTTAAACTCTTCAATTTCTTTGATATCAAATCTCTGTCTACATTGTGTATATTTCTCGCAGCAAGCTCGTCGGGGTCGTATCGCCATGGCGTCCTGGGTTCTACGATGACAACATGATAGTGACAACTGTTCTGTGCAAGTTTCACGTAGAAAGACATTGACCAGCGTTGTATATTTGTGTTATCAATTATCACTACAGGTTTGCCTTTATCACAGTGATAACTCGCTTTATCTTGACAAAACTTGTGCGCCTCAGACAGCCTGCCAGCGTCAAAACTGAAAATATACAACAATAGGTTTAGGGTAGGACTGTGGATGCTTTAAATTTTACACTGTGAAACACACTGTGGCGGTGACACAATATGACAGTGAAGCACATGCTGTTGCATTAATAAGCTTAGATCAACATGCAGGTAAAATTCAAGTGCCCTGTCAAATTGTTAATCTGATTGCAGAAAATCAAGCACCCCGGCACTGGAGCACTAAATCAGACTGGGGAAGGCCCTGCACACACATATTTCAAATAATACCCTTACACCCATTAATTAAAATCTCACTCAAATCTTTGGTGATTTTTTCTGAATTATCATATATTCCCCAAAGTCCTTATTATTTGTCACAAAGGGAAAATGCTGTTGAACTTTTAATTTCTATATTCAACTATACATTGTATATCATTTCTTAGTCGACTTCAAACCACTTGCCCCTCACAGCTTCATATCCCGTCTGGGTCTTTTGATTCCTTCATGTGAGGAAGCTATCCAGTTAGCTTACGGAAAGTTGGTGTTTCTACACAGGATACATGACTACTTCAATTCATTACTTATTCAGTGAGGCTGAGACTCTCAGGTTCTGGCGCAAGGCAGGCCCACCTATTTGTGCCTAAAATAATGCACAGCGGGGCAACTGAGATCTTCCTCCACCAGTAAAGCTGGAAGTTTGCCATATTGTCTTCTTTTGTATTGTTGCCCAAAATACAATTTTCAACTTACTTGTATGTGCCATCATTGTCATAAAAGAAGTCATCAGCCGAGCAGACTATGCCTTTATAAACTTCCTGTAGGCACTTTACTAATGTTGATTTACCACTACCAGGAAGGCCTCGCATAATAAACATCGTATGTGAGTGTTTTATAAAGTCGACAGTAGCTGCATCACTAAGATACGGCATCTGATGGTAGCCATACACTTTTGTTACCTAAAATAAAAGTATGTACATATTAAACGGCCAGGGATTTTTTTTTGGCTTATTTTATAGCCGATTTTCCCAGTCATATTCCCAAATGAAAATTGTAAATTATTTTTCCAGTCCACAGGAAAAAAATCCAAAATTAAAATCATAAAAAAACTCTGATCTCAGAGTGAATTATTGTTGTCTCTGTTACATGGCTACATGAGTGAATAAAAATATACAGTGGTTTTTCTCACATAATTGTGAAGAGACCTTAGCCTATTGAATTTGGGGAAAAAACATCAATTAAAATTGCTAATTTGAAAAGTAAAATGGCGTGTAAGTTCAGATATTTTAGGAAAACTGCATGATTTTAAAGAAAATTTCCATTGGGAAGAGGCCTTTTTATAGGAATCTGTTATAATAGGGTGAAAAAAATCTCTGATAAAGATTAACTTACATCAAACGATTTCTGTACAATCTGTTCTGCAATAGCAGATGACAACTTCATGCCTTTCATTGGAACAATCACTTCCTTAACTTCAGTATCCTCTCTTTCAGGCTTTGTCGGTTTCCTATATCTGAGATCTTCATCAGGTCGTTTTTTAATTGCTCGTTTCGCTGGAGTTACTCCCCCGGATAATCGGGCCGCTTTTACTCGGACAACTTTATCAGCATTACTACAATCTGCCATCCCTCCGTTTTTTGTTTGAGCAACTTCAGCTTTTTGACTAGAAAATATCTCCTCAACAACTGGGACAACTTTCCCTCCTTTACTTGAATTATTTTTGTCAAATTTTGATTCTACATCTATATGACACGCATCTTTTAGGTTTTCATTTTTTGCTATGAATAGATGCTTTTCAACTTCTGCATTTCTATCAACAAAGATATGTGTCTCTTGTTTACCTTCCGTACCCTTTACATCCCTGAGAAAATGTTTCTCATTTTGAAGGTCAGCATATTCCTTGTCAAGGTCATTTTGAAGGTCAGCATATTCCTTGTCAAGGTCATTTTGTATCTCGTCATCAGGATTGTCATCACGTAAGACCCAATCTATCAATGTTCTTATAGCCTGCAAATGTATCATACAGAATATGAGAGAACATCTAATTGACTTAAATCATGACAGAAAATTTTTAATATAGCAATAAATCTAGGCCACACGACACAATACAAATATAGGACCAGACAAAAAAAGGAACTTTTATTTTTCATTGTTAGAAAACAATCATTCAGCAAGCAAAAATGCGTTGTTATTAAGTTGCATTTAAGCTCTAAAATATTTCAGTAATACCAAAACCTCTTGTCAATATGTTAAGCACAATGGTTGCTTTTGGTTTGAAATACAAAACTAAAATAATATCTTATTCTTATATATTAAAGGCACTTAAAAACATTTAGAGCAAAACTTTTTCAACATGTATATTCACTGACTTTTTCGTTCTTTGATCAGAATTGGTCAACACATAGATTCCAATTAGTAAATTTCTTTTTTACTTAATGGTGGGAAAAGTTCCTTATGACTGACAGTTTCTCCCTGTTGTCATGAAATTTTGCTAATTTCACAACTCACAGGGTTGTCATTAACATTTTTTGCAGAAGGTTTGTTTTGAACTTGGAGGCGGTCATTTCTGTCTTTATCATGCATAACAAAGAGTGTTTTCTTAATTTAAAAGAATTAATGACAACCCTGAACTCAATAATTCTCATTTGGACAATACCTAAACAATCTTTCAAAAATAATAAGTAAAGCAGGTAAGGAAACTTTCAAAAAGTTGGGAGCCTGTGGCTGAGTGGTAAAGGTTGTTGATTTCAAAACCACTTGTCCCTCGACACTGTGGGTTTGAAAACCTGCCAGGGACTTAAGATTTTTTTGCATGTGAGGAAGCAATCCAGCTACATTTGCAGCTTATGGAACATCAGTGATCCTACTGAGATCTTCCTCCACCAGTAAAGCTAAACATTGCCATATGATCTGGTGGGGTAGTAAACCCTGAGTGAAGCCCCCAAAAATAAAATAAATTAAAATAAAAGATACAAAAAAGAAACACATTGACTTCACTACCTGATTACTGTCAACAATCAACATATATAAGGGAAATAATAATAGAGGAGTGTACATGTAGGTTCCATACTGAATATGAGTTAAATATATTGAGCAAGCCCTAAGCGAGCATATTCTTTTGTTCAATGAATTCTATAAATCTAGAAATGACAATGCACTGATGACAGGGATTTTTTTTTTTGGATTATTTTATAGCCGATATTCGGTTAAATTCCCAATTGAAAATAGTATATTATTTTCCCAATCCACAGGAAAAAATTCCCCATTGTAAAATACAAAATAAAAATATTGAATAACAACTTCTAAAATCTTAAAAAAATAAGGGCTTCTTCACTGTTTCGATGCTTAAATGTTTGAAGATGCCATGCTAGACAGTGATTCTTTGCATTCATTTAATCACTGCAAAATTTAAGTCATGGATGATGCATTTTTCCCCAGATTTTAACAAAACATCGCTGAAATTCCCAATGCCGTGGGTATGGGTCATGTTCCCAAAATCATGGGGAAAAAAAACCGTGGATGAATCTGAAGATAATTGTATTAATTACACATGTCAAATATAATGAATATTAATAGGATGTGTTAATTGTGAACCTGGTCCCTAAAGCATTGGGGATACTGTAGAAAAGAACAAGGTTTTTTTTTATACTTTCTAACATTGCTGATTTGATGCACTTTGTGGGTTGCATTGTCCATAGCGACAACATATATCATTATTGCCTTTCGTATTGTTGCTAGCGAAGCACGCCATACACGTTGTCACACTGTCGTTTTGTTGATCTGTCACTAGCAAAGCACAGTGAACGGTGCGTTGTCGCGATATCGCTTATATATGCTAGAATACAAATAGCCAATCCTTAGATTTGAGCCAAGCGACATGTGACATTGTGACAACAACAGCTCCGTTTAGTGTTCTTCGTTAGCAACAGAACGACAACAGTGCGACAACATGCTTTTTGGCGTTTGTCATGCTGGTGTTACAAATAAGCCACCATAACTTTCAGTTTGTCCCTGTATTGTTTTCTAGTCAACCTGGGACATAAGATTTTATCTTATGTCCCAGAGTCAACAGGTAAATAATCAATAGGTTGTCAGGATTACAGAACAAAAACAATAGGACAGGGTTATTTAGCTTAACAGTAAGTTACTAACAGTACTCTGATGGACAGACAGTTTTGTTTTCACTTACAAAATGTATTCCAAAAAATAAAGTGAACATCATGGACCATCGAGTGTGAGGTTTCCCTATAGATTACAAAAATTTAGTAAACTGACAGGTTGTTGTGAAATGTGAAACTGAAAGTAGAACTGACGAATACTAAAGATATCGTTGTGGGCCATCGATCATATTAACGTATTTTATTAAGCAATGTTCAGTTAAATCATACGTGTATGTTAAAATTTTGAAATCAATATAAATTTTACAATAAGTACAAATATTTCATTCTCAAAACTGATTTATCATGGTCCATGATATGGAAAAAAATTGTTTTTAATAATTATACGACAACGATATTAAGCAAATTCATTCGTCTGATTCACATGGTAAGACTAATATGCGCAACGGGAATATAAGGCTAAAGTGCGCAACGATGTGCCAAATTGGAATATGCAAAAAATTATGTTTGTCAAAATCAGTACTGTAACCTTTCTTTAAAATCTACATGCATAATACTAACGAACTGTGCATAATTTTTATAGGGGTCTTATTTTTTTTATTAAAGTCAACATTTGGACAATAATAGCTCTACTGTATTGCATTAAAAAAATGTAACGTGACAAAATTGAAACTAAGTTTTACCACAAACACATGTTTTTGAAAAGGTTCGTGTCTTTGACTGTTATATTTTTCGACAAGTTTTGATATTCTGAGTGAAACATGCAGACATCTATGCAGAGTGTTTTTGTTGTTTTATTTTGTTTTAAACAATCCGCGCATACATTACCATGACACCATGTGCATGACGTAATTTCCTGCAATCACGTGCTCTATCAATCGCATCTTCTTGGCCATTTCCGTCGATCACAGTACAACCATAGGTGATCGGCGCGTTAATTGGTCACTACCGCCCCCTCACCCATACCTCTCAAAACACCATGTAAACTGAAGTATTTTTTCATTTGAAACATATTTTAATATTTAGTATATGCTTTATAAATATTCCTTTCATTTTCCACAAAAAAATTATAAAAAAAACATACAGATCTATACTGTATATTTAGTAAAAGCATGCAACTCGCCGCTCATTTTTCAAAATGTTCGGCCTTTTTACAGAGCCACGGAGTGACGTCCCTGGCGTACACAATGTACAAAAAAAATATGATATAAATAATTTCTTTGGAAATTTCTCTTTTTGCAGATTGAGTTATCAAAATAATCAATGTTATAATGCTAATTAACCTCACCAAAACCCAAATAATGATAAGAAAATGTCCAATTTATTACAATAATCTTTCCTGCAGAATCAAAATCAGTGAAAACTGAACATCTATTTCATTTTTTACATTTACAATGTATATGCAAAATTAAATCTTGCCTGCAAATTGTCATTTGTAGCACAATGGAAAGGAGTTGACCATATGGAATTCCTTTTTATATTTTACCTTGTAGTTATAAGTCGATATATTGTTTCTTAGTTAGTAACAATCATGCATCTTATATTCATTCAAATTGTGTAGATTAATTTGGGCCCTATAAATCAGATCTTTGTGCAGCGAACCATTGCCCACATCCATGACATCTATCGTCACAAACCATACACACAACTTTTGTTTATTTGACCGTAAAAATAGAATAATATAGAAAGTTATTTCTACTACTATAGAAATAAATTTCAACCTACATATATTCTTTTATATACGTAGTCTCATCTATATACATATAAAACATAGATAAATATACAATAACAACAATGTATACCTATATAACAGATAATATATAAGACACGTCACGTCCCGATTCTTTTATTTTCACCGACGTCTGATGGCGAGTCTTATACGTACCAACATGCCTTTATGTGCGTTAGGCATTTAACTATGTAAACATTTTCGAATGAAAATTGAAATAAAAAGGGTTGAGAAAAAAAAACTGGTAAAAGATAAAAAAAAATGTTTTCTTCAACATTGACATAATGCGCATTAAGAAATATTTTTAAAGGACCTAAATGATCAAGCGATACTACATTTTAGATGTGAACAGGAAATCTTATCGTTACATTAAAACATTTAAGCTGTTGTGTTTGTATTATCGTCATACACATTTCCTTGATTACATCTCATGTTATGAAACAAAAGAAACATAACAAGGAAAAAAACTTCTTAGAAAAGGAAATAAAACGCACCTTGATAACAAAAGAGACACCTGGCTATGTTTATTTTTTCTGATACACGGTAGTTAATAATTTTTCAGTCATACACGCTAGACTGTGCTATTTCTTTTACATTCAATGCATGTACTTGATGTTACTTTCATAACTATAGATAAAGACAATTATTTAAGTTGAACAATCCCTGGTAATAGCACAGAGTTATATTCAGTCTCGACTAGGCGTATACTCAAAATAAGACAAGGTACGCCCCAGGCAATAATGACGCTGTTCTGAAGTTTAAAGATATGGGTAGATACTATAAGTACATGACTCATTTATAAATCGAATTGCGCTGATAAACTCTTCGGGTAACCTAGCTTGAACCCCAAACACTCACTCGATACTAGATCTACCATAAGAAAGAAAATTTGAAGGAAAATTATGAGTTGACAAATCTAATTTTATCTATTCAAACGACACTTGTTATATTGACCTTGCAACAATGAAAATTTTCAGAGCTTAAAAATACTTACTTAAAATAATTAAACAGTAATTCCATTTCTATTCTTCAGTAACAATACATGTATGTTTTCCAAGCATTTCTCTTTATCTATTGTTACATTTCGCGGCTGATATAATTTTATAAATTTGAATAAACATTTGAGCTGCGTCACGAAAAAAACAACATAATGGGTTTGCGACCAGCATGGATCCAGAACAGCTAGCGCATCCGCGCAGTCTGATCAGGATCCATGTTGTTCGCTATCAGTTTCTCTACTTGTTAGAGTTGTAAGTGATCCATGATCTGGATCCATGCTGGTTGCAAACCCATTATGTTGGTTTTGCCGTGACGCGGCTCATTTTAATGTAAATAGAATACGGAAGCTATCACATCACGTGAATATCATTGTTTAATATAACGGACACTCAGAATTAGAGTATATAATTAAAACACAATTGCTCTGTGTATAGTGGATGCGTGCATAAGGCCCTTGAAGTTGTTGAAATCCCGTCCTGCTTTATATAAAAAGATTTTTTTTAAAGGAATATTTTGTCTTGTTTTTAGCTCGACTATTCGAAGAATATGAGAGCTATTGTAGTCGCCCCGGCGTCGGCGTCAGCGTCGGCGTCCGCGTCGGCGTCTGCGTTGGTTAAAGTTTTTTGTAAATTCAAATATCTCAATTATTGCTTGAGATATTCAATTGAAACTTACAATACTTATTTATAGTAACAATGTACATCAGATTGACAAGTTGGATAACTCTACCTACAATATTGACAGAATTATGCCCCTTTTTAACTTAGAAATTTTGGTGAAAGTTTTTTGTAAAGTCAAATATCTCAATTATTGCTTGAGATATTCAATTGAAACTTGCAATACTTATTTATAGTAACAATGTTCATCAGATTGACAAGTTGGATAACTCTGCCTACAATATTGACAGAATTATGCCCCTTTTTAACTTAGAAATTTTGGTTAAAGTTTTTTGTAAATTCAAATATCTCAATTATTGCTTGAGATATTCAATTGAAACTTGCAATACTTATTTATAGTAACAATGTACATCAGATTGACAAGTTGGATAACTCTACCTACAATATTGACATAATTATGCCCCTTTTTAACTTTAGAAATTTTGGTTAAAGTTTTTTGTAAATTCAAATATCTCAATTATTGCTTGAGATTTTCAATTTAACCTTACAATACTTATTTATAGTAACAATGTATATCAGTTTGCAAAATCGCATAACTGTGCCTGAAATTTTATGCACTTCTTTGAGAGCATAATAGGACTCTCCCAAAGACCTTAAGCCGTAACATGGATTTAAAGAAAAATTTGGCCATTTTGTTAATTTAGAAAATGTTACATTATCAAGGCTCTTTTAATATCAAACACTTAGAATAGTCGAGCATGCTGTCCTACCGACAGCTCTTGTTTTTAATTGCTGTTAAATTCGTTTATTGAAAATGGCAGCTTTGGTTACATATGTGACTAGATATATGACATCTTAAGTTGTTGAAAGAAGCGGGGGAAATAGATGATAATCAGGACAATACCGACATATACATGTATAATATTGAGAGAAAGAAATCATAAAATGGGCGATACCATAATTTCCTTGAAATTACATCATTCAAAGCATAATGTAATGAAATCGTTAAAGCAGCTTCCCTAAAGATTAATGATTATTTTCATAAAAAAATGGAAAATGTATTTAAAACTTAAATATTGTGAAATGAAGTGAACAAATTTTAAAGGAAGTTCATGTTCTAGTAATTACTAATTAACATATTGCAAACGAAATTACCCCCCAAAAAGAGGTCAAAATATGCAAAAATAGCATTAGTCACGCAGTAGAAATATGGTGATTTCTTTTTATATTGTTAGTTTTGAGATATACTCTGTCAGTCGTTGTAATAATTTATATTAATAAGTGAAAGTCTGAAGTTTAATTTGGTGAGATAAAATCCATATCACTCGTAGCATTGTTAAGGTCTGGCGTCATTTTCTTGACGCATTGCCATAATGAAAATACTAAGTATATGTTAGTGTTTATTAAGTGAAATTTTAACAATTTAGACCCTAAAAGGAAGCGACCGTAGGGAGCGACCGTAGGTTCTGAATTGTTAAAATGTTCACTTAATAAACACTAACATACTTAGTGTTTAACCTCATTGGACCCCGCTCGGACGCCTCCAGCCTCTAGCTGTGACTGAACTGTGTCTGGTAAATTCAATGTAGCTTACTCTGCCGTGATCCGGAGTGAAAACGACCAATACCACTAGTCCTATAACATAAGACGTTTCCGTTAGTACTACGTACACTCCAACGTACGTAGTACTAACGGAAACGTCTTATGTTATAGGACTACCAATACCACCACCACTGCTGAGAAGGTGCACATTTATTTACGGTACCGCTTATAATTACTTCAATGTTGCAATTTTCTGAAAAATATTTGGACGTGACTGATTTTTGTGAAATCAGCCTTAGCCCTTCTCTTTGTAAATTTCTCGCCACTTCCATATGAAGTGAAATATATTGAAAGAACCCATTAAACAACGTGTGGGAGGAGTGAAACTTTACCCTTCATGTGCTTAAATGCAATAAATAATAAGGCAATCATCATCAATTTGTGATTTATACATAGCAAAAAATGTTTGGGTTTTTCTATGTTTTCTCCAGTAAAATGTTTTAGAATCGAAACATCTACGTTAAAAAATCGTTACATTTCTACAATTGTATACAAACCTCTCAAAAGATTTTATTCCGAAACCAAGTGCTATTTAAAAAGCGGTAGTGAAAAAACCAAAACGTTGACCTAGTTCTCGCTTAGAATTTTACCAATAAATATATAAGGCTTCAGTTTACAAATGCGCACTTCGTTCCAAACACTATTATCAAGTGTTCGAAAAAAACAATGATTTTATTATTATCATTTTTTTTTTAAATTGGAGCGATTTCATTGGTCGGCAAATTGACATTGAACACTAATAATGCTTAAATGAGATTTTATTTTTCGTGAATATGCTATATATGAACATATAATGACATGATAAAACATCAATATGTTTCCTATATCTCTGTTATCTACATCTCTATGTTATCTACATCTCTGTTTTCTATATCTATGTTTTCTATATCTCTATGTTATCTACATCTCTGTTTTCTACATATCTGTTTTCTACATCTATGTTTTCTACAAGTCTGTTTTTTACATTTTTGTTTTCTACATCTCTGTTTTAACATCTCTGTTATCTACTTCTATGTCTTCTACATCTATGTTATCTACATCTCTTTTATCTACATCTTTGTTTCTACATCTCTTTTTCTACATCTCTGTTATCTACATCTATGTTATCTACATCACTTTTATCTACATCTTTGATTCTACATCTCTTTTTCTACATCTCTGTTATCTACATCTCTGTTATCCTACATCTCTGTTATTTACATCTATGTTTTCTACATGTCTGTTTTCTACATGTCTGTTTTCTACATCTCTGTTTCTACATCTTTGTTTTCTACATATCTGTTATCTACATCTCTGTTATCTGCATCTCTGTTATTAACATGTCTGTTATCTACATATATGTTATTTACATGTCTGTTTTCAACATGTCCGTTTTCTTTATCTCTGTTTTTTACATGTCTGTTTTTCTACATCTCTGTTTTCTTCATCTCTCTACATCTTTGTTAACTTCATCTTTGTTTTCTACATCTATGTTATATACAACTCTGTTATCTACATCTCTGTTATTATCATGTCTGTTTCCTACATCTCTGTTTTCTACATCTCTTTTTTCTAAAACTCTGTTTTCTACATCTCTGTTTTCTACACCTCTCTACATCGTTGTTATCTTCATCGCTGTTTGCTAAATCTCTGTTTTCTACATCTCTGTTATCTACATGTCTGTTTTCTACATCTCTGTTATCTACATATATGATATATACATCTCCGTTTTCTACATCTCTGTTATCTACTTGTTTGTTTTCTATATCTCTGTTTTCTACATGTCTGTTTTCTAAATCTCTGTTACCTACATCTATATTACCTACATCTTTGTTGTCTACATGTCTGTTTTCTACATCTCTGTTATCTACATCTCTGTTTTCTATATCTCTGTTATCTATATCTCTATTATCTACATCTCTGTTTTGTACATCTCTGTTATCTACATCTCTGTTATCTACACTTTTGTTTTCTACATCTCTGTTATCTATATCTCTGTTTTCAACATGTCTGTTATATACATCTCTGTTTTGTACATCTCTGTTATCTATATCTCTGTTTTATACACATTTGTTTTCTATATCTTTGTTATCTATATCTCTGTTTTCAACATGTCTGTTATATACATCTCTGTTATCTACATCTCTGTTATCTACACCTTTGTTATCTACATCTCTGTTATCTACACCTTTGTTTTCTTCGTCTCTGTAATATACGTGTCTGTTTTCTAAATCTCTGTTATCTACGCCTTTGTTTTCTACATTTCTGTTTCTACATCCCTGTTATCTACATCTCTGCTTTCACATTCTCTGTTATTTACATCTCTGTTTTCCACATCTCTGTTATCTACACCTTTGTTATCTACATCTCTGTTATCTACACCTTTGTTTTCTTCGTCTTTGTAATATACGTGTCTGTTTTCTAAATCTCTGTTATCTACACCTTTGTTTTCTACATTTCTGTTTCTACATCCCTGTTATCTACATCTCTGCTTTCACATTCTCTGTTATTTACATCTCTGTTTTCCACATCTCTGTTATCTACACCTTTGTTTTCTTCATCTCTGTTATCTACGTGTCTGTTTTCTATATCTTTGTTATCTACACCATTGTTTTCTACATATCTGTTATCTACATCTCTGTTTTCTACATATCTGTTATCTACGTGTCTGTTTTCTACATCTCTGTTATCGACATCTCTGTTTTCTTTATCTGTGTCATCTTCATCTCTGTTATCTACATCTCTGTTTACTACATCTCTGTTTACTACATCTCTGTTTACTACATCTCTATTTTCTACATCTCTGTTTTCTACATCTCTGTTATCCACATCTCTGTCATCTACATCTCTATTTTCTACATCTCTGTTTTCTACATCTCTGTTATCCACATCTCTGTCATCTACATCTCTGTTTTCTACATCTCTGTTATCTACATCTCTGTTATCTATATCTCTGTTATCGACATCTCTGTTTCCTACATCTCTGTGTTGTACATCTCTGTTATCTACACCTTTGTTTTCTACATTTCTGTTTCTACATCCCTGTTATCTACATCTCTGCTTTCACATTCTCTGTTATTTACATCTCTGTTTTCCACATCTCTGTTATCTACACCTTTGTTTTCTACATCTCTGTTATCTACGTGTCTGTTTTCTAAATCTTTTTTATCTACACGATTGTTTTCTACATATCTGTTATCTACATCTCTGTTTTCTACATATCTGTTATCTATGTGTCTGTTTTCTACATATCTGTTATCGACATCTCTGTTTTCTTTATCTGTATCATCTTCATCTCTGTTATCTACATCTCTGTTTACTACATCTCTGCTTACTACATCTCTGTAATCTACATCTCTATTTTCTACATCTCTGTTTTCTACATCTCTGTTATCCACATCTCTGTCATCTACATCTCTGTTTTCTACATCTCTGTTTTCTACATCTCTGTTTACTACATCTCTGTTTCCTATGTCTCTGTTAACTATTTCTCTGTTTTCTAAACTCTGTTTTCTATATCTCTGTTTTCTACATCTCTGTTATCTACATCTCTGTTATTTACATCTCTGTTATTTACATCTCTGTTTACTACACCTCTGTTTACTATATCTCTGTTTTCTATAACTCTGTTATCTATATCTCTGTTTTCTACATCTCTGTTATCTACATCTCTGTTTTCTACATCTCTGTTATTTACATCTCTGTTTACTACATCTCTGTTTTCTATAAATCTGTTATCGCCATCTCTGTTTCCTACATCTCTGTTTTCTATATCTCTGTTATCTACATCTCTGTTTTCTACATCTCTGTTATCTACATCTCTGTTTTCTACATCTCTGTTATCTACATCTCTGTTTCCTACATCTCTGTTTTCTACATCTCTGTTATCTACATCTCTGTTTCCTACATCTCTGTTTTATACATCTCTGTTATCTACATCTCTGTTTTCTACATCTCTTTCATCCACATATCTAGTTTTTCCATCTCTGTTTTCTACATCTATGTTTTCTACATCTCTGTTATCTACATCTCTGTTATCTACATCTCTGTTTTCTACATCTCTGTTATTTACATCTCTGTTTACTACATCGCTGTTTACTATATCTCTGTTTTCTATTACTCTGTTATCTATATCTCAGTTTTCTACATCTCTGTTATCTACATCTCTGTTTTCTACATCTCTGTTATTTACATCTCTGTTTACTACATCTCTGTTTACTATATCTCTGTTTTCTATAACTCTGTTTTCTATATCTCTGTTTTCTACATCTCTGTTATCTATATCTCTGTTAACTATTTCTCTGTTATCTATATCTCTGTTTTCTACATCTCTGTTATCTACATCTCTGTCATCTACATCTCTGTTTTCTACATCTCTGTTCAGATAAGTACAATGACGCATATCGTAATAATCATTTGTTGAATATTGATTATTTCGTGGTTCACATATTAAAGAAATGCTGTCGTAGTTATTTAATGGTCCACACAGTATTTAAATTTTATGTGCATATATGTCTTGGAAACAAGCAGTGTTTCTCGTAATATGATTTGCATGCACGTACATATCAAGAATTATCTTAATAAAAAATCGTTGATGGTGATCCATTTCCGTCTACTTTCGTTTTCCAATTTTATATATTCTTGTATTTTTGAAGTGTTTTAGGCACATTTCAACATCTTTTCGGCAAAATTCGACGTTACACTCTTTTCTATCAAATGTACATTCTATAAATTGCCGTTCGACCATTTGTCCGTTCTTTTCATTGTGGTATTCTATCAAATCGACGTAATGTCGTGCATCACTTTGAATCACAGTTGCCGGCAAAATCGCTTTTTAGCTCTGAAAACGATGATGATCTCGACGACTCTAGTCCTTGTCATGCAGTATAATTTAATTAAGAATTCAACAAATGAAGAAAATAAATTTAACAAAAAAGTAAACGTACACTACATGTACTTACATTTTTTATATCCAACATAAAAATATTACTTTACTCCGACATAAATTGGTGGGTCTGTTAAAACAATAACTAACTGATACCACGATATACCACTTATTTTAGAATTGTCAGTTCGTTGTTTTTTAAACCTATAACTATTTTCATGTTTACAAGTCCTCGTTCGCCTGATTATTACCTAGCGAGGCCTTAGATCGTATCAAACAAAACTAAACTCAATCATTCTAGAATAAATCGATTCGAAAATACATTCTGAATCGCGTACATTTGTTTTTTTTATTATTATTATTAAGTCTTAATTTTATTTGCATTTCGGCAGAATTGACAATACAAACATATATATACATATGGCAAACATGCACACAATTATAGATATAACAAAAGCAAACGCTTATTAATGACCAAGGAACAAAGGAATCATTCTTCGGATAATGACTTGATTGGGTTACAAACTAAATAAATGACAAATCTAATTGCCCCCTTTAAGGAAGTAAATAGTTTAATTTTGTGACATGCTCATTTCGTATACATATATTACAAAACAAATAGGAGCTAGTTGGTATCTTTGAGTGGTTGTGGAATGTTTTCTTAAACATGAGAAAGTACCGCACGGGGAATAGGTCTTGTAATTTATTAGCTCATTTAATCAGGCGTTATTTTAAAACTCTCTTGTTTTTTCATGGGATTTCATTATGTAAAACTCAGATATACATACATATTAAGCTCCAGTCTATTAAGACAAGTGATGTAAATGGGACCGACTCAAAGTTGTCTTAATAGTGAACTGGTCTTAAAAGTGACTTAGCCACTGTTAGAACTTATATATAGTCGAACTAAACTGAATGCTTATGTACTCATGTCTCAGAACATCATTTAGGGTTGTTTTTTTTTTAAAAATATTTTATGCTTTCAAACTTTTAAGTAAATTAAAAAAGATATATAATAAGATCAATTAAAATCAGTACAAAAATTAGTTAATTTAGTTTACAATTCTAAATAACGGCTTACGGATATTACCAGCATGTCGACCAAAAATATTCAGTTAATACAGACTGGACTCCAATCTTAGCATCGTTAACAAAAGAAATTAGTGTTAAAATGACTTGTACCATGAATACATAACGGACCGTCTTTAAGGTATGACCATTCTAATGCGTTATCTCCGCATTGAAGCGTATTCAAATAGGCTAGTACATTAAAACTTAGGGCGGTGGATTCAATCCCCAGAAGGGTCTTTTTTTCTTTTCATATTTCAACATAATTCATGTTTCTCTCATATCCCTTTTGGGAAGAAAAAGGTGTTTATTTATGATTATTTAATCAATATACATGTAGGTATTTATTGGCTGAATAATGCCAAATTTAATGACAAATACATGTGTGTACCTGTTTTTTTTCCAAAGTGCAATGAAATCAAAACTAGACGGTAAAAGTATTAAATATTTTACAAGAGCAACCAGTACACTTTTGAGAAAATTTAGGGAACTTTGAAAACTGGCACTCATTTAAGTAAATTTTAATAATTTTTAACTAGGCTCTCTGAGCAGGAAATTGGTCAAACAAGTGTTAAAAAGGTGCGGTAGAGTAATATTTTTATACATATTTTATAAATTTTGAGTAGAAACAATCAATTTTGCTTTGTGGATTGTTAGATGAATGTTACATTGTGTTTCTTTCCAAATATTAATGGGAAAACATATTTCATACAAAAGATAAAAACAAAATTATGATTTAACTCTTATATACTGTACAAATTCTTCTTATAAGGATACGAAGATGGCCGAGTTCTTGATGGTAAGAAACTGAGACTGACTTCTTGGTTCAGAATAAATTTATAATGTCTTCATTGAAGTTCTTTCTTCTTCCAATGTACTGGCCACCTTCAACTAACTGAAGTTTACTGCCAGGTTAATGTGCAAGACGGAAAGAAAGAGTAAAAATAGTGAGAAATATATACAGTGCGGGTTAAAAACGGACACGAGTGTGGTTTAGATATAGAGTTGGGACAGATGAGTACGGAATGACTCAACTGTACCGGCTAACGTAGCATCTGGAGGTAGGCTGTTCCAGTCTTTGATGGTGCGTGGGAAGAAGGATTGTTGACGGTATTGTGTACGGCAGTAGGGAATCTTGTAGGATAGGTTGTGTGAATTTCGTGTAGATGTGGAGTTGGAGGGTATGAGTTGTGAGTTGTCTAGAGCGACCTTGTTGTTGATGACTTTGTAGAACATGATCAGTCTGGCCTCCTTGCGACGCTCTTGTAGTGATTTCCATTCAAGGTCTGCAGGCATGTCTGTGACGCTGGACCTGTTGTGGTACTTGTATTTAACATACCGTGCATATATGTTTTTCATGTTAAAGATATTAGGAATAATCGTTCTAAAGTGAAATTAATTATTTTTTTCCTTTTTTACTTCTTGTCGTTTCTTGTTGGTGCCTGAAGGTTATTGTCGGTAAATAGGGAGACCTTCCGTTATGCATATTAGTCATTCCCGTAGAATACTCTTCAAATGGCGGCGCCCATGAATATAACAGAAATAGAAAAGAAAATACTTTTTCAACGAGAAAAGTGCCGAAGTCTTGAAAAGTTTGAAACGGTTAAAGAAATAAAATACACAGAATTTTTTAAGCAATACTTATTTCCTAATATACCATGTATATTTACTCCAAATATCACAAGGCATTGGAAGAGTCGACAAGATTGGGTGCTTGAAGATAAAACACCAAACTTTTCTCTTTTAAGATCTAAATTTGGTAAGTTTTGAATGTACCAATTTCATTAAATAAAATTGTAAATCGTTTATAGATGTCACATGGTGAAAAAAGTACAGCCTTACAGTCATGACAAATTTACTGGATATAATTGAAATTCGTCCCTGAATTTTGAATATATATATATGAAATGGTCTCGGGACTTTATATCATCTCGGTCGGTGGGGGAAAAATCCCTGGATTCGGGATCGTATTAAACATATAGTAATTTTGACCACCTACTCTCGGTGTATTATTATTATTGTTGTTATCATCATCATTTGAATGTTTTGTAGAGATTTCTGAATAAATTTGATTTGTAGTAGTTATAAAAAATCTTTAAAAATAATGTATGTTTTTCACGATTTTCTGGATCGTATTAAAAAATATAGGGATCCGGAAATTCAGATAAGCCGGGCAGACCTGGGGTAATCACTAATCGTAATCATCAATTTTTTAATTGATTACATGATTACACTGTAATCATCATGTAATTGATTACCTTGCTCAAAATTGATTACATTAATTGTAATTAATCAATTACAGCTTAAATTCAGTCTGTAATTATGATTACAATTTGATTGATGTTGATTACTTTCAGATTTTATATGAAACTATTGAAATTCAAATGATTTATTTCACATGTTACAGTTTAACTAAGGTATTAAACTATCAAGTGAGACATTTTAAGACATCACTCACAATGAAGAAATAAGTTTTAATCCAAACAGTTAACCAAATTCTAACTAAAAGATAGACATTATTGTTTGGCTGGTATTCTAACCAAACTGTCAAATCATTGGATTTATGATGTCTTTGAATTTCCTAAAGAAACATCTTGAAATGTGACAGCACAGTGCAAATTGTGCCCTAGGAAGATAAATGGATACACTAAGTCACATTCAAATTTCATTACCCATATAAAGGTATGTTAAATTTGATAACTTCTTTACTTTGTATATTCTAGAGTTTATGTCGGATGCATATTACCATATTTTAATTATATGCAACAGTTATTTTGTAAGGTGATAGACAATGTGTTTATATTATAATGGATACTGTTGTACCATTGAAGTGTTTGTACAAAAATTGATAATTTCTTTGTAAAGTCTATTGTCTCTTTGAATTCCCATACAAAAATTTATTGTTTTCACACCTGTTTTAACACCTATATACAGCATACTGTACAAGTGACACTTTTCAAAATTTCTGTTGCAGAGAGTTCATTATGAAACCTACACCAAGAAGACTGAGGACCATTCTTGCATCATCGGCCCCTGTAGAGCGTTTGTTTAGTATTGCGGGTAAAATTTTCCGTCCTGATAGATGCAGTCTGACTGACAGATGGTTTCATGAACTTATGATGCTAAAGTGCAATGCTAAAATATGATAAAGTGATGTGACAGTAACTAAAAGTGTGTTAAATTGATGACGGTTGTTGACCTGGAAATCCTTTGTGTATATAATGTATATATTAAATAGCATGAAGAAACTTTTGTTTATTGTTATACATTGGATGTAATCAATTATCAATCAATTACTTCCTTAAAGTAATTGTAATTTAATTGATTACAGAGGCAAGTCTGAGTAATCAATTGTAATCAATTACAATAAAATCTGAAAGTAATTGTAATTAAATCAATTACTGATCAATGTAATCATCCCCAGGTCTGAAGCCGGGATCGTATTAAAACATATAGGGATCCCGGTAATTGACCAGTTCAAGAATATAGTCTTTAATTTTTCCAATTAATTTGGCATATAATTATAAGTATTGTGATTTCGGCATTTTAAGTTTGTTAATAAATAGCTCTAAATATATTTATATCCTAAGTTAAATTAATTTAACATTCATAAAATACAATAAAAAAATAAAAACTTAACGTTTAATCGCCTTTCATTACGACAATAATCAACGCAAATATAGTTTATTAGTTTTCCCTCTATATCTAATATGATCCCGGATCCCGGGATTTTCCCCCACCATCTCGGTCCCCTGTTGGGTGCCAAATGTGCATGGTGAAAAAAATGTGCAGCCCGACTCAGTGACTGGGACTTGAACCTGGGACCCCCAGAATACTGTAATGTGGCTCTGCTGACTGAGCTATCCGTCTGCTTACGCACTATCTTGGATTCTCCCCTAAATAGTGAACAGTGACATAGGTCACCTTAATTATTTGTTATATTTCCATCTTATGAAGAGATATCCTTGAGGCATCTTAAGTTTGAATGTCATGACTGTTGGGTTGTTTTTCTATGCCTATGGCACAAACCATAATTATTTTTATTGCACCCCTTGAGTGCCTCAACACCCAAACAAATGTACCATATATATATACTGAAATTTCTAGGTAAGTACAAAAGCTGTACTAAAAATATGGTTAAGATTGATAAGTATACCTGAGACTAACAAGTAAGATGACATAAGTAACATTAGCTTTTGATGTTGTGAATATTTTACAAGCATTCTGAGGATGGAGCTTTATTTATACATGTATTCTGTTATAAAAGTCTCTAGCATCTTAAAGAGTGTCATACTTACAACGATAGATATTTTAATTCCAAATAAGGTCTTGTCACTCTTTAAATGCCAAAAAATAAATAATTAATGAGAGAAAGTTCAAAATTTGGTCCTGTCTGGTAGAGTGTCTTAATTCAGTTGAAATCTTTTACATGCTTTGTTATGTTGATTTCTTTTTACAAGGTGAAGCTATTGTACCTGTCGCAAATTGTGGGCAAGAACAGTTCAGTTCTCATCCCAAAAAAGACATGCTGTTGTCAGAGTACTTAGACTATTGGGAAAATTATAGATCTGAAGGTTATCCTGGGAATCAGCCATGTCTTTATCTTAAAGATTGGCATTTTACAAAGTATGTACAAAGGATTTATATCATATTAATATGACATTTGCCTTGTAAATCATAACAGTAATAAATTGATTTTCAATTTTATTATGATATCAGTATATTTCTTTATTGTCTTTTAAATAGAATATTCTTTCATTTTAAGTGCTTGAGTTTACATGTATCTGTATAAAATTTTCAAATTTTATGTTTTCAAGCTTTAGGACCTCAGTGTATCCCCTTTAAATTTAAACTTTTAGTGTCATACAACCTTAATGTACACATACATATCTTTGATGTGAATGAATAAAAGAATAAGATTGTCAACTACTTTATGATTGAAATGTTTCCTTGATATTTACAGAGCCTACCCAGGTTATGAGGCGTATATTACTCCAGTATACTTCCAATCAGACTGGCTCAATGAATTCTGGGACACACTTCCATTAGATGATTATAGATTTGTGTATATGGGTCCTAAAGGAACATGGTTTGTGTGATATGGTATTTAACTTAACTTAAGACTTTTCAGTACAGTCTTATCAATGTGGAAATTTATGGTAGGATGGAACTTTGAGTTTGATGTCAGGTTTCATTATGATTTTAGATGTGTTCTTGGTGACTGTTATTCTCATACATGATAATAGTTTTGAATTTTCATAGACTAGTAAGGAACTTCCTTGCTATCTTTAAGAATTGGGATTGAAAGAGGCGACTAAATGGGATTGAATAACTGGAGTCTATGCATCTCTTAACTCCAACAGGTGGGGTGGCTTTCACTCCTGGTGTTGATTTGAAGATTGTAACACCCGAGGTTAGCAAAAATCATCTTTCCTGTTTCACTGCCATATGACCTAAACTGTGTTTGTGCACTGTAAAACCAACCAACCAAACAAAAGACAAACAGCAAAGTAACTATAGTAAGCATATTTATTACAACCATGACAGCAATGGTTCTCTTACCCCCTATGCAATGTATGAAATAAATATTTTCAGGACACCTTTCCATGCAGATGTTTATAGATCTTTTAGCTGGTCAGCAAATATTTGTGGCAAAAAGAAATGGATATTTTATCCCCCAGGTGATTATGCGTTAAGGTATTAGGACCCTAATGGGCACTATCAGGAACTAAAGAATTGACATCATAGGTCAGATGTATACCTTAAAGTACACCTGTATGCAAAATTTAAACAAAGTTTACCGTACGGAAATCAAGTTATGGCCACTTTTCTGAACTCAAGCTAGGATGTTATGAGGGCCCTTTTTAGAAATGAGGAACCTTTAAATAATCTGCAATAACATTCTAATGAAAAATGTTTTCCCATCAATTTTTGGTAAGAAACAAACAGTACCATTCAGCTAACAATCCACATAAGCAAAATTATGGTTTCTACTTAAAATTTATGAAATCTGTATAAAAATGTTACCCTACCCCACCCATTTTTACCACATGTCTGACTATTTTCCTACTTAGGGAGCCTAATTAAAAGAATCCCTAAAGTTTTCCCAAATGTGTGCCTGTTTTCAAAGTTTTCCTAAATTTTCTCAAAAGTGTATTGGTTAATCTTGTAAAATATTTAATACTTTTAACCGTCTAGTTTTGATTATATTACACTTTGAAAATATTAGGTACCATATTTATTACTAGATTTAGCATAATTTAGCCAATAAATACCTATATAAATTAAAAATTCAAAATTAAACACTTTTTTCTTTCCATATGGGACATGAGAGATACATAAATAATGTTAAAAGAAAAAAAGAAAGAAAAAAAAAGTTGACCCTTCTGGGGATTGAACCCATGGCCCTCATTTTCAATGTAGTTAACAGTAATTCTAGCCTATTTGAATACTCTTCAAAGCGGAGGTAATGCATTAGGGTGCTAATACCTTAAGGATTATTTTGTATATCAAGTGATTATATTTATTACATGAATTGATTATTTATCACCAATGGTTAAACTGACTATATAAATTGATAATTTATCACTCTGATGATTTATGTAGTCAGTTAAATCATTGGAGTGATAACTTCACAAATTATGTAGTATAAATCTATGTAAATAATATTATTATCAGTATAATCATAACAGTGATAATTATCAATTTATGCAGTTATCATTATCATTTTGAGTTTATGTAGTCAGTATTATCATTTGGTGGATCAATTATTGTAGTCAGTATAATCATTAGAGTGATAAATTATCAATTTATGTCACCAGTATTATCATTACAGGGATGGTAGTTAATCACTCTGGTGATTGTGCTTGTACATTAAATGATAATTTATCACTCTTGTGATAATGCTACTACATAAAATGATAATTTATCTCTCTGGTGATCATGCTACACATATAATGAATTGCTATCCGAACAAGAAAATCTTGAAATGTACATAGAAATATTTTCTTAAAATCTGTTTTACCAATTTCATGTTTTCGTAAGTCCTTTCATTGTGTATGGTCTCTTTTACTCAATGTAGAAAACATATAAGCCGCGTTACGACAAAACCAACATAATGGGCTTGGGACCAGCATGGATGCAGACCAGCCTGCGCCGCACAGTGTGATCAGGATCCATGCTGTTCGCTAACAATAAGTAGAGAAACTGATAGCGAACAGCATTGATCCTGATCAGACTGCGTGGATGCGCAGGCTGGTCTGGATCCATGCTGGTTGCAAACCCACTATGTTGGATGTTGGTTTTGTCATGACGCGGCTCAAATACTTTGTGTTTCAGGATGTGAGGATATGTTAAAAGATAACCTGGGGAACCTTGTTTATGATGTCATGTCTCCAGATCTTGATGACCAAAAGAAATTTCCAAATGCTCACAAGGTCAAAGGTCAAATGCTAGAAGTCATACAGGGTGAAGGTCAAATTATATTTGTACCTAGTGGTTGGCATCATCAAGTGTATAATTTGGTATGTATATGTCAATATTAATTATTAACCTTATTCAAAATTTACTAGGTTTAAAGGCACATTATGCCCCAGAAATGAATAATTTTTTTCTTCTATAGAAAAAAATGTGAGTTCTGTAACATTTAAATATCAGTTTAGATGCTTATTACTCGAAGAAAGTAGAACTGGAAGTGAAGTTATTGTAATAATAGTAGTTATTTGTATACAAAGTAGTATTTTGACTTCCATACATATACTAAATCAGTATAATTGTAATAATTGCCAGAAAACAGCAAAAGCAAAAGATGGCTCAGGTAATTGGCCAATGAGTAATTATAAGAAACTGCAACAAAAATTAAAATAATACCCTATCTGAGGCATAATGGACCTTTAATAGGCCCTAATGACCTAATGACAAAAAATGACTATTTTCTCATTGTCCTCAAAAATATTGCATTTGGACAAAAAATAAAGGTTATCCCTTCAGTGTTAGAATTTTTCAGACTCTGATAACCTAGGAACAGACATGTTGTTCTTTCCTCTAATTATTGCATAATTTCATGCTATTTTGAGTAACATTTTAGCCGCATCGCGACAAAACCAACGTTTTGTGTTTGCGACCAGCATGGATCCAGACCAACCAGCGCATCCGCTATCAGTTTCTCTACTTGTAATAGGGTTTGTAAGCGAACAGCATGGATCCGGATCAGACTGCGCGGATGCGCAGGCTGGTCTTGATCCATGCTGGTCACAAACGCACTATGTTGGTTTTGTCGTGACACCGCTCATTTTATCCTAAGATTCCAACTTCAGAGTGTTTTGTTTTCAATTGCACCACAGAATTTAAAAAAAAAAAATTAAAGAAAATTTAAATTTAAAGAATTTAAAAATATGGTTATGATTTTGAACTGTTTAGATATTGAAGATAGATTATAAGCATTTTTTTCAAAAATGTGGGTACACTTGCTTTGAATATTATAAATAAAATGCACTGCTTCTGTGATTCTGTTCTTTGACTCAGTTGTCTAAGACTGTAATTAACTTCTTTAAGCAGGTGACTGCATGGATTGATTGGTAGCTCAAGTAATTGCGCATATTACATTGGTTTTATGGTTGAATGTTTTTTGGATGAGCTATGGCCCTTGAATTAAAAACACTTTTGCCCTGTTAATGATTTTGTGTCTCCCAGCAACATGCAATTTACTATCATGAGGCAACACATGTGATCATTGATCACTCTTGTTAAGCTTTTTATGCTCCCCAAAAATTTCGGGGGAGCATATAGTCATCTGGTTGTCCGTCCATCCGTCCCCACTCACAGGACAGTAATTATGTGGCTAGAGGGACAATAGGTAACTGTTTTCTCTCTTTGATTTCATTCATTCCAAAATGCTTTTATGTGGCTATTTTATTTTGTTTGACTAAAAAGAACAATAGAGAGAACAATAGAGTAGCCACATTATTACTCTCCCGAATTCATGTCCGGCTCATAACTTCATTATTTGAAGTTGGATTTTACAACTTTTTCCCAGAAATGATCACCATATTGAGACGATGTGTCGCATGCAACATTTTTGTCACTACCTTGAAGGTCAAGGACACAGCATGACCTTGCAGCAAAATCGTGTCTAGCCCATAACTTTGTTATTTGAAGTCGGATTTTACAACTTTTTCGCAGAAAAGATCACCATATTGAGACGACATTTCCGGCGCATCATTTGGGTGGCTACCTTGAAGGTCAAGGTCACAGAATGACCTTGCGGCAAAATCGTGTCTTGCCCATAACTTTGTTATTTGAAGTCGGATTTTACAATTATTTTACAGTAATTAACACCATATTGCGACGATGTGTCAGGCGCAAATTTTGGTTGCTACCTTGAAGGTCAAGGTCACAGCATGACCTTGCAGCAAAATTGTGTCCGGCCTATAACTTTGTTATTTGATGTCAGATTTTATAATTATTCCACAGAAATGATCACAATATTGAGACGATGTGTCGTGCGCAACATTTGGGTTGTTTTTACACTTTGAACTTTGTCTGTGACATAACTGACACTACAAGAGGTATACCTTTCTGTGTCCAAAACCTATTCGGGGAGCATAACCCGGTTCAACCGGCTCTTGTTGACCTTAGTGGAGATCCTTTAAGATATTGACCTTAATTCTGTTTACACTTTCAATGCAGTTAACAAAATATCATAAAGGAAAGAAAATGTTTCCAAACTTTAACTAGAAGACCTAATATTCTACTAAGTTAGAACTATTCTCAACTTGTACAGAGCTTGAGTTCATATGAACTGAAATTTTGCACAAAAGTTATTAGTCAAGACTTATATCAAATGGGACATAAATATTGAAACATTATTTCCTTTCCTGTCATTTCAAAAATCCTCAATGGGATGAAAGTGACTCCACCGAGGTATTTTGACATGACGGGACGGGACATAATTTTGATAAATCTTCCATTTTATGTTGGTCTAGACCAATAAACTTCTGTGCTTAGTTTCAGACCTTTCGCTTACTCCATTTTCCGGAAATAGATATTTGAATAGTGAAAAATGACCTAAATTGAAAAGTGTTGCAATGCTGTTCACTTATGCCAGGATTAGCATAGCTCAAAAATATGATTTTTGGCCATGTTGCAAAAGTGCAAATGCGGGTTATAGTATGGTGAATATTGGAAAATTTTCGTAACAGATTTTTCAGCAAACCACAGCCTCTTGATATTTAATATACAGTATTAAAACGTGGTCCCATACTGTGGGATTCAATTTCAGGTCTGTTGCTCATCTACTTCCTGTTTACCGACTTAGTTAAATTTTAGATATTAATGGTTATTGAAAGAAAATTTTCGTAACATCAAAGCCTTATGATATTTGGTATAATAGATAGATAATGGCAACCTAGCCATTTCTGTCTTTGACCCTTTTTCAGTTTATTTCTATAGACTAAGTACATTTCTCAAAAATCTTCTACATATACAATGTATTTTTGTTTTAAGTGCCCCAAGTGATCTATGTTAGAAATTCAAATTTTATATTTTTAGGCTTTTTGACCTCAGTGGAGTTCCTCTAACATGTAAATAGTACACTGTATTTCTCTTGTAGGAAGACACTATATCTATCAATCACAACTGGTTAAACGGATGTAACATTGACATATTTTGGAAACATTTACAAGATGGTCTTCAAGATGTGAAGATGGAGATTGGGCATTGTCAGGACATGGATGGATGGAATGCCCAATGTCAGGTAGATAAATAGTTGTTTTGTACGCAGTTTATTCCTTACCCATCAGATTTTCAGAACATAGTTGTATTTCTTTGAATTTAGTGCTAAGGGTCAGTTATGTGAAATAAAAGTTTATTATCAGATGCAATATTTTCATGAGTGGCTTAGTCATCTAGTATTTTCATGAGTGGCTTAACTATCTTATATTTCATGAGTGGCTTAACTATCTTATATTTCATGGGTGGCTTGACTATCTAGTATTTCATGAGTGGTTAACTATCTTATATTTCATGAGTGGCTTAACTTTCTAGTATTTCAATCTTGAGTGGCTTAGTCATCTTATGTTTCATGAGTGGCTTAACTATCTTAAATTTCATGAGTGGCTTAGTCATCTAGTATTTTCATGAGTGGCTTAGTCATCTAGTATGTAAATGAGTGGCTTAACTATCTTAAATTTCATGAGTGGCTTAGTCATCTAGTATTTTCATGAGTGGCATAACTATCTTATATTTCATGAGTGGCTTTAGTCATCTAGTATTTTCATGAGTGGCTTAACTATCTTAAATTTCATGAGTGGCTTAGTCATCTAGTATTTTCATGAGTGGCTTAACTATTTTAAATTTCATGAGTGGCTTAGTCATCTAGTATTTTCATGAGTGGCTTAACTATCTTAAATTTCATGAGTGGCTTAGTCATCTAGTATTTTCATGAGTGGCATAACCATCTTATATTTCATGAGTGGCTTAGTCATCTAGTATTTTCATGAGTGGCTTAGTCATCTAGTATTTTCATGAGTGGCTTAACTATCTTAAATTTCATGAGTGGCTTAGTCATCTAGTATTTTCATGAGTGGCATAACCATCTTATATTTCATGAGTGGCTTCATCATCTTATATTTCTTGAGTGGCTTAACCATCTTATATTTTATGAGTGGGTTAACCATCTAGTATTTCATGAGTGGCTAAACCATCTTGAATTTCAAGAGTGGCTTATCTATCTGTATTTTATGAGTGGCTTAACTTTCTGTATTTTATGAGTGGCTTAACTTTCTAGTAATTTCATGAGTGGCTTTACTATCTAGTATAAAATCATAATTTTTTTGTGCGGGATTGAGTTTTGCTAATTTTTATAATTGAAGATTGTCAGGAAAATAAATGTTGTTCTCTAAATTCATTTGAACGTAACAAAACTAAAAACAGAATTTAACCGCGCCAGTAAGTGTGAAATGTTAATTTCGACAATATGTTTATATGTAATCTTTTCATTTACATAATAAAGTAAATAAAATAAATTTTATGGACTGAGTATGAAGCTTAAAAACCTTTTTTGGAAATTATCTCTGTTTAATCATTTGCTAATAATTTTTATTTTCAGCTTATACTAAAAGCCTGTGCAGGTATCGACTATTCACAGTTTATCAAAATGCTCCGTGTAATAGCTGAGCACAGAATTAAACAGTTAAAAGAAATTAGAAAAATATCGCACACAGCTACAGTGTTACAAACAGATAACATAGAAGTTCATAATGATGGACAGATAATAGATAGTGCATGTAAACAAACAAGTAATGTGGAAATTCATAATGAAGGACAGATAATAGATAGTACATGTAAACAAACAAGTAATGTGGAAATTCATAATGAAGGACAGATAATAGATGGTGCATGTAAACAAACAAGTAACCTGGAAGTTAATAATGAAGGAAGGATAATAGATAGTGCATTTAAAACCTGTTGTAATATAGGTACAGATTTCAGTCTGACGGAGATGTATCGTGCTTTAACAGAAACTGTCGACAGTGATGAAGGACAGGGTGCGAGTTGTATAGAGCATTGTGAACAGAATTGTGATATTTACGTAGACAAGACAAATAACAGTAAGAACGTTCCTGAAAATATTGAAAGCGACTTGAATAAATGTGACCCATCAGAAAATGATCATCAGAGGAAGGGAACCTGTGAAATATGTGAACATAATCGAACAAAAAAGACACTTTCTGAAAATGGTGGAATTGGGAAATGTGAACATTTTGTTAACTGTGTTGACTCGTCAGAGTGGTGTGAAAGTGACTATTTATTATTTGATTTGTACCGTATTAGACAGGTCCTGCAGATTATTATATCGGATGATGATTATCGGAAATTAGAATTGGAATGTTCTGATTCTGCTGAATATATCTTAAATGAAATAAAACTTTATCTTTCTTAATGAAATAAAACTGTATCTTTCGTAATGAAATAAAACTTTGTCTTTTCTTTTGACAAAAATCTTTGCCTTTCATAATGAAATACAACTTTGTCTTTCGTAATGAAATAAAACTTTGTCTCGTAATGAAATAAAACTTTGTCTCGTAATGAAATAAAACTGATCTTTTGTAATGAAATAAAACTTTGTCTCGTAATGAAAAAAACTTTGTCTCGTAATGAAATAAAACTTTGTCTCGTAATGAAATAAAACTGATCTTTTGTAATGAAATAAAACTTTGTCTTGTAATGAAATAAAACTGATCTTTCGTAATGAAATAATACTTTGTCTTTTGTAATAAAATAAAACTTTTGTCTTTCGTAATGAAAGAAAACTTTGTCTTCATAATGAAATAAAAAAACTGTATCTTTCCTAATTACATAAAAGTTTGCCTTTCGTAATGAAATAAAACTTCGTCTTTTGTAATGAAACAGAACTTTGTCTTTCATAAGATATTTTTAAATTATGATAAATTGTGCTGTTCTTTATGTGTTTAACTTTATGTTACTCTACGCTACCTTGCGAAAGAGAAGTGAAGTGGCAGTTAGGATATGACTTTAATGTGATTGTTCTTCTTCATGATCTAGATGAAATTAAATATTTACCATCTTTATGTAACAGTGTCATACTTGATATGAGTTAAAACTTAACCCATACTTTATATGGATTTGTTTTAGTTTATTTTTATCAGAAGCTATATGCTTTTAACCCTTTCGCTGCCAGAGGGTTATTGTTTTATTGATCACCTTTTTGCCAGAGGGTTTTCTAAGAAATTACTATATTATTAATTAATATAATTATAATTATTTGTTATTAGTATTATAATAATTATATATGTTTCCAAATCTGTGAGAATAATAATAATTATTGTTGATGGTATAATTTTCTTTATATTTATTATTATTTTTATTATTATTATTAATTTATTATTATTACCATTATTATTATAGAAATGGCTAAAGCCGTCCATATGGCAAATACGCCGAAAATAACAGGGACGGCATAAGCCGTCCCTATGGCAGTGAGAGGGTTAAAAACCCTTATACATGTACTTCTTTGCCTAGAGCCAACCAGTGATAAGCAATGAGACTAATAATATCTGTCATATGTTGCAGTTTAGATCAGAATATCAGTCCATAATGGACCGGGCAGTAACGAAGCTTGCAGAGTTACCGCCCATGGGGTTTCCGAAGGACTGATATTCCTATCCGAACCGCAAACATATGTTAGATATTTTTTCTTGCATATTCTACCATATTCTATCATATTTTAAATTCTTTAACTTAATAAAACAATTTTCCATGGAAATTTATGTCATTACAGCGTTAAAAGTGTAAAGGTGAAGTAACGTCATTCTTAGCATGCCTTTTTGCCTGGTGAAATGGGTAAAACTAACAGAAACACCAGTCTGCTATGCTAGACTAAAGTTTCTTGCTCTGGGAGATAATGGCTTACGGGGTTTGAATCCAGTCCTTAGATTACTAGTATCTTCAAAACAACAGATTGGAATGGTTTGAAACTTCACATACTTATTTTAGAGCATGGATTTTGTCAGAATAATGGCCCTTTTTGTACTTAAAAATTCTAAAATATCCAGGTAGAGTTTTCACTGATAATTAAGGATCAGGATCAAATTTAAAAACTAACATGTTCTCCATAAAATTGGACTTGACACAGAATTTTTATACCATTTTAGAATAAATTAATTGTTAATTTACAAGATATGGGCATTTTACATTTGTTGATCCTTATTTTGATATGATTATTTTTGTGTTTGTTTTGTTATTTGTCAGTTTTATCCCGTAAAGAGTTGTTTCTTTGCAAATCAGCATTTCTTACAATTTGCTTATGTACCATATAATTCCAGCAAAATATGACTTATTATAGTTTTATAAAGCAATGGAAATAAAATCAGTATCATTTGAACTTAACCCTGATCTTTGCTTAGTGAACACGTGGCCAGTCTTATGTTACTGGCTCACCTGAGCACAAAGCACCAAAAGTCAAGCAAGACTTTCCTACTGACAGCTCTTGTTTTAACATTATCCTCTTAAAATACTTGGTCGATTTTTACCAAACTTCACTTGAAAAATCTTAAGGTGACTGTCTACATATGTTGTATAAATGGTTCAGTCCTCTGGCGAACTTACTCCCTGATAATTGACTAACTCCGTAATAAAGAATTTTTGAGCCGTGTCATGACAAAACCAACAAAGTGGCTTTGCGACCAGCATGGATCCAGACCAGCCGTCGCATCCGCGCAGTCTGATCAGGATCAATGCTGTTCGCTTACAAACTCTATAACAAGTAGAGAAACTGATAGCGAACAGCATGGATCCTGATCAGACTGTGCGGATGTGCAGGCTGGTCTGAATCCATGCTGGTCCCAAAGCCACTATGTTGGTTTTGTCGTGACTCGGCTCATTTGTTTTATTTCCCAGCTAATCATAAAAAAAATTTACAGCTTCGAAAATAAATGACAAATCTTTTGTGACTGGAAGTGCACCATGAATATATAACAGTAAAAGTAAATTTGTACCTACGGATTAACTGGGGAAAACCCACATTTGCTGAGTTTAGGATAACGCCTATTGATCTCGAACATTGAGTTTTACAGTCATGTGTCTCTCACTGCTGATGAATAAGAATTAGTAGTCAGTTACTTGCTTTCTTAGATCAGAATTGCCCCCCCCCTCGGGGGTCAATTGATTGATATAAATGTGCATTAAACACATTTAAGCCTAAAAGTCTGAAACTGTAATGCATTGCCTTAGATATTGGGCAGGAAACATTGCATTGTGGGCTTCTACAAAATTGTTGTTGTTTTTTTTAAATAAATATTTGGCTTTCCATTTGGTCACTTACTCACCACTTCGACCTATGTAATAAGAAAAACAATAATAATGATAATCAAAGTCATCATCATCATCTTCACCACCACAACCACCACCTTTATTATAGTAATGATAATTATCATCACCACCACCACCTTTATTATAATAATGATAATCATCACCAACACCACCACCTTTATTATAGTAATGATAATTATCATCACCACCACCACCTTTATTATGATAATGATAATTATCAACACCACTACCACCACCTATATTATAATAATGATAATTATCAACACCACCACCTTTATTATGATAATGATAATTATCATCACCTACCACCACCTTATATTATGATAATGATAATGTATATCATCATCACCCGAACCACCCACCTTTATTATGAATAATGATAATTATCAACACACCTACCCCACACCTATATTATAATAATGATAATCATCACCAACACCACCACCCTTTATTATAGTAATGATAATTATCATCATCCACCACCACCTTTTTATAAGTATAATAATGATAATAATTATCAACACACCTACCACCACTATTATTATAATAATGATAATTATCATCACCACCACCACCTTTATTATAGTAATGATAATTATCATCACCACCACAGCCTTTATTATGATAATGATAATTATCAACATCACCACCTTTATTATAATAATGATAATCATCATCATCACCACCACCTATATTATAATAATGATAATTATTATCACCACCACCTATATTATAATAATGATAATTATCAACACCACCACCTTTATTATAATAATGATAATCATCATCATCACCACCACCTATATTATAATAATGATAATTATCATCACCACCACCTATATTATAATAATAATAATTATCAACATCACCACCACCACTTTTATTATAATAATGATACTCATCATCATCACCACCACCTAAAGTATAATAATGATAATTATCAACACCAACACCACTTTATTATAATAATGATAATTATCATCACCAACACCACCTTTATTATAATAATGATAATCATCATCATCACCACCACCTATATTATTATAATGATAATTATCATCACCACCACCTATATTATAATAATGATAAACATCACCACCACCACTTTTATTATAATAATGATACTCATCATCATCACCACCACCTAAAGTATAATGATGATAATTATCATCACCAACACCACCACCTTTATTATAATAATGATAATTACCACCCCCACCACCCCCAGGACACTGTTAATTGACCAGGTACATGTAGGGGTACTTCGAAGTCAAGTGTCAAGTTATCATAATGACATTAATTGATATCGACGTAGCTTTGGACAGTTTACCGTTTATATATGAGTATGTGTATATACAAAATATTAACATCACAGTTCACTTAATTTTACTGCTGTTCACATACAAGTATTTTAATACAAAAAGTTAAAAATATTAAGATATCATGACGTGTGACACAGTTCAATCGGAACCAAATCGAACAAAATTGTTTTCGTTTCCAAAACGAACGACCGCGATATGTTTTTGGAAATTCACATAAAATTAGACTCGGATCAATTGATAATTAAGCTTTAGCCATTGTGAACACAATCTGCGTGCTACTGTTCTTGACTGTAATATTTTTTTTCAATTGTTTAATGATATATAATTATGAGATGAAAAAGAAAGAATATAACAACATCAATTAATGTTTATTTTTCATTTGTCAAATATTAATTATAATTCATAATTCATATTTTATGCACAACTGTCCGTCCGTTATGCAATCGGAAGTCAACATTTAACTCTTTATACTGACATGCCAAAATAATTTGTACTAGCGGCAGATTGTAAACTGTGCCAAATACATGGGAAAACGCTCCTGGGAGAATGAAAAAAAATTAAAAAATACGGGGGTGCATGCCCCCCTACTTTACCAATTTCGCCACACGAATCACAAAATCGTGACGACGGGCCTGCAGGGGTCAAATATACTTGGAAATATCATGGGCAATGAGTATTGAAATAATGGAATCTTGTTTAAGTGGATTTTTATGGTAAAAATAGGAGAAAAATATCATAGAAAATTAAAGAGTATCCTTGAAAAGCATGATGATGCATTAAAAGATTAAAAACAATTTATTATTAAATCTAAAAGCATATACAAACATGTTTTAGGACATCTATGAACAGATATTTTCTTTTTAAGTTGAATATACTTAAGACAAAACACATTGGTTTTTCTACTATCACTATCACATCATTTTAAAATATGTTTACCATCAAATATTTGGACGTCCGTGGCCGAGTGGTTAAGGTCGTTGTCTTCAAACCACTTGCCCCTCACCGCTGTGGGTTCGAATTCTTTCATCCAGCTAGCTTACGGAATGTCGGTGGTTCTACTCAGGTGTCCGTTCGTGCCTGAAATCCCGCTTTAGCAGAAATGAACCTAAATGGGGCACAAATAGTCAGCACAAGAACTCGCTAGAACCACTGGTCTGACAATTAATTGTAAATTTAGCCCTTTGCAATGTGTTATTTTTATTGACTTATATGATACGGTAGAAAATGTAGTAATGTTGCATATGAAATCCTCTTTTCAGTAGTTTCCTTTACAGAAAAGCAACAAAAACATGTGCCTCGTTATTGTTTTTAGCCAGTTGAGAAAAGAAAAATCAAACGAGCATGTGAAATCTATTAGCACAACGTCTATAATAGTAATAACCAAACTCCTCACAGTGATTACCTCCCTTGGCAGATTGTAATCCTTACCTTCACAGACGTCACATAATGATGGAACTCACATTACGTAACGTCGAAATTCAAATGTAAATATTGACCGATACATAGAAAATCTAACGTCATTTTTCTCTTTCTGTTTTATTTTTCGTAGATCTACCTACGTTCGATATACTTTATCAAAAAATTATCAAAATTATACAAAATAACGAAAAATAAATTCAAAAGCTAAACAACATAAAATATCAAAATATTGTCTCGTCATAATTTTTAAAGTTATTTCTAAATATTTATTCATAAACATTGTTTTATCAGTGAGGAAAAACATTTATTTATTCATAAACATTGTTTTATTAGTGAGGAAAAACTTTAATGATAGATTAAAGCAGTAGATATACAATTTAAAAAAAAATAGTATATCAGAAATTCTGATATATCGGACCGTGGTGGCAAAGAATTAAGGGGAGATCACTGCGTGAAGATTGAGTAATTTGCTGCCAATGAAGATTCTCGAAGCTCTATATAACCTGGAACATGTTATTCTGAAATCATGAAAACATCACTGAAAAGTCATGGAATTTGGTTTCAGCAGTTATTTTGAGCCCTGGTTGCAGAAAATTGGTTACAGAAAATGCTTTATGTAAACATTTACAAGACCTTAATTAGTAATCATTACATATTAATTATAATATTTACATTGTTTCAATGACAATTCGGCATACGAGTGTTTTTTCACAATTGTATTGCAATAATATATTTAGCTTTATAAAGGATAAATAGTCGTTGTCAATGCGTACGAATTCAACAAACTATATTATGATTTACAAACACGTGTCAATAATTCAAAATTTATACATCCCGGCCATCTTTTGTAAACCGGATGTAGTTATTTATGTGTAAGAATAATTATGATTGTATGACAATTTATCTTAAACGCTTACATAAAACTGACGAGACGCTTTGTAAATATGTTTAGGCATTATGAACGCATGAATACCTTCCTTTGAACAAAAATGTTCAAACAATACAACGGAAATGCCATTGTCAGAGCCTTTCTTTTTGGCATATTAAATACAAGTCGAAAGAACAATGGAATTTCTATAAGTAAGCATTCAATCTAACAAGTAAAATTATATGCTTTGTATCATAATGTTTTGTATCATAATGTATTTGTGAATGTATTATTTATGTCATAGCTCTTGGAAAAAATGCCTATGTAACGAATTATTGATTTATCAAAGGGCTTTTAACTTATATGTTTTATCTAAACGTCTAAATAGCTTTGATTATATTCATTCACTATGAAAATGAATTATCAGAAGTAATTTTGCTTTTTGCTTTATATAGCAACACAATATTTCGATTGTGCATGAAACTCTAAGCTTATAGACACACTTTCGAGTCCGTTCCTGATACCAAACAGAACAAGCAAGTTTGTCGCTCAATGACCCAGGCCCTGCCCCTGACGGGATTTGAACTCATGCGGCTAGCGATCATTAGGTTACTAGTCCAATGCGTTAACCATTCGACTATACCGCTAGTTAAAGATATCTTTTAATTAGTTATTATAAGAAACAATAATCATGCAACGACAACTAAAACATGACAAAGCTTTAAGTACGAAATAGATATAAAATTAGGAATATTCTAAGAACTAACGATTATGAATTTTAAAACAAATAAAAGTATTTTAAATGAGTAATTTCACGTAAAATATGGCTGGTAAACCCTCAGTTAAAACTGTTATAATACGATATTACATACAAATTTGAGCAAACCTAGGAATATTTGCTTTAAATACGCGACGCCCTTATGGAATGAAATCAGATTTTGTGAAAGGGCGATCGCAACATCTCGGGCCTTTTCGTCGGCCATAATAGCCGAACATTTCGAATGGTATGAGAGTGTTTGGTTATCAAAAATGAAATGTCGTGATATGTACAATGAATAGTGAACTGGATAATTTCGCAATGTTAACATATGCAAATGAAATTATCTTATCCGTCAGTTAATCGCGCTCTTCGGTATTTTTATTAATCATTTTGCAGTACACAGTGGGTTATCATGTGCATTATTGCATTTTAGAATGATGACCTTAACATTGTGTGAAAGTCCGAAAATCTATTTATAGAAGTAGTTTTGGTTTACCGAAACGGTCATTCGCTATGGTAATAAATAACGAAATGGAGAATTTTGCAGGAAATGAAATGCAAACATATTGAAACAATCAATTGCATTCTTTAAGTAGGCAATTTTTACGGATTACTATATCATGGTATTATCATTTTTCGTCTGCATTTTTAACATGAGTTGTTATGGGTTTATTGAAAGGAATGTAAACACACTGATGGGTCAGACGAGGTTTTTGAAGTAATTTATGAAAATAGTAGATTGACCTCCAAAATAAATCTATTAACAGACTTTGTTCGTTTTGACTATTATTTTGTATGTTCCAAAGAAAATACCACATGAACTTGAAATACTATCAAATAACCAATATTAATGATAATATCCAAAAATACCTCACCTCATACTCAGTATATAGTATAAATAAAGTTATACCATATGGAGGTATATTTTGGATATAATAGACCTGTATAATTTGGATATTATCGTTAATATTGATAGAATTAAAGTTCCTATGAAAAAAAAATTAGATCTCTAGCATGCCTACCAAAGTTCATGATGAACGATGTCTTTCTGCCGCCCATTCATAAATAATATACAATAATAGATAAAAACCAATTAACCATTGAAAAGTTTATAAGAATATCTGGTCATCAGATGTGTACTAGTTCATCTTCACTTGCTGCATTTCTTGCTTGGACGCCCTTTGATGCTTTGCCTCAATGCTTTTCTTGTAATGATACATGTTTTTATGGCAACACTGAATTATCTTATACAACGGTTTTGAGGTGGATATATATATTAAAAATGGACACGAGTCAAACATGAAGTAAAAGATGCAAGTAGGTCTGGTAGAAAACGCACCATAGTTACTTTAAATTAATAAAATAGAGAAAACGGAATCCATTGAGAACGCCAAAAACGACAAAATTGAAATTGTTGCAGGCTCGGTTTGATTGGGCCTGTTCATGGACGGTACTGAAAAGTACAAGTTACCGTCCACGCCCCCTAGCATGGCAAGTCAAGCTTATCATTGACAAATTTGCAAGACTTTCACTTAACCAGATACAATCTCCTACGCAGTGATCCCCCTTAACAGTATATAGATCTCTGCCACCACAAACATTTTTATTAATATTTTGATATTTTGAAGGATTTTAATTTATTTTTCATTATTTTGTACAATTTTGATAATTTTTTGATAAACTATAACGAACGTATAATGTAGGTACGAAAAAATAAAAATAAATCAGAAAGAGGAAAATGACGTTAGATGTTTATGTAACTGTCGATATTTACATTTGAATTTCGACGTTACGTCATGTGACTGTCACCATCATGTGACGTCTGCGAAGGCAAAGGTTGCAATCTGCAAAGGGAGGTAATCACTGTGAGGAGTTTGAACATTTTAATTGACGTCATATACGATGTAATTTGACGTATAAGTATTCATTATATGAACCGCGTCGTGACAAAACCAACAAAGTGCGTTTGTGACCATCAGGGATCCAGACAAGCCTGTGCTATCAGTTTCTCTTCTTGTAATATGGTTGGTAAGTGAAAGCATGGATCCTGATAAGACTGCGTGGATGCGCAGGCTGATCTAGATCCTTGTTGGTGTTGGTCGCAAACGCACTATGTTGGTTTTGTCATGCCGCGGGCTCATATGTGTTGTGCATATATCTTGTAATATAGCACTGATTGCATTATCTGATTGATTTTGGAATAGTGTGAAATATATTATAATATATCACTTTGAAAATTTGCAAATTTGAAAATTAAGTGAAAATGTCGAAATTTTCTCACTGAGATTTTTTAACTTTATGTCTTATTAGTATATTAAGAGCAATAGTTAACTTTTATCACATAGTGTGGGTTTTTTACAAAAGAAAAAAGAAAAAAGAAAAAGACCAAAAAAAAAAAAAAAAAAAAAAAAAAAAAAAAAAAAAAAAAAAAAAAAAAAAAAAAAAAAAAAAAAAAAAAAAAAAAAAAAAAAAAAAAAAAAAAACAAGTTAATAAGGTGACACAAGTAATTCATGTTTGAAGTCATTATTGGAGAGTTGCAATTTAAGGGAGATCATTTAAATGAAAAATCTAAAAAATCTAGAACAAACTGCAACAATTAAATGTCATTTTATTTTACAAATTCACGGAATCATAAATATTAAAACGTACGCAAGAACTGATAGCTTAGTATAGCTATATCGACCACATTATGATTAACTTACTGGATATGGATTTTATCACTTGGTTAAAACCGACTCATTGTTAAGCATACAATAAATCAGTCTAAATAGCTATTATAAATATCAGATAAGGTATTTTAAAGTAATTTTGAATTTCACATGCTCCGATTCCGAAAAGAATTGCATTGATAAAGCCTAGGTGTGTCATTTGTTTTTAAACAACACGACAAAATCCATTGCCCTCAGTCTAGCCGTTTTGAATAAGAATACACAATTTTTAAACTTTTAGAAAATTAAACTTGGTGTTTCACATTTTTAAAAAAATTATCTTAAAATTTAGTTTTTCATTCAAAAAAATCATCAAGGTATCGTATATGCTGCTTTCAGTTGTAGCTTTGTCACACGAAATTTTTATTGGTCTTTGGTTTATAACTTTGCCTAGTTGTGACTTGCTTTCAAACACAATTAATTGATTTTGTTTTAAAAGTTTTATTTTCAGTCCCTTTTCATTCATCCAGATTATTTATTTATTCATTTATGACATATTATTTCCTGCCGTCTGTTCGGAATCAATATAGCCAGTAGACTGCGATCGATACAAAATACTGAAAATTTCCGATTGAATTACGTCAAACAATGTCCTGACACAGTTATCATTTGAAACGTTGCAAATGCAGGTTTCACACACTCCCTAGTGTCGGTGAAGTACCCTAAGTTTTGCAGAAATCATGATCACAAAGTAACTGTAAATTGTTTGTCATTTAAAGCTGCACGCCTCCAGATGAGCCAAAATATCTCAAGAAATTCAAAATTGAGAAAAATGTACTACTATTTTAAGAAAAGTAAAAACATTCAAGATTCAAGTTATGTTTGACATGTTATGTGCTGTTTAAGACTGATTGTGCAGTACATGTATTTTATCACCATATTTCTGCTGCGTTACTAACGCAGTGGCTGTTTTTGCATATGTTGACCACGTTTTGGGTAATTTTCTTGGATTGTAATATGTATATTGCTTTATTTGTTCATCTTAAAATATTTTACTATTAAATTCATTTCCAAAGTATTCATGAAAATTAACATGAATCTGAAGACGTGCTGCTGTAATAGGGCCGACATATATTTAGATAAAATCAAACTCTTTATTTCTAATGTGTTCCACATACCTTAAGATATGTTAATATGTTTAGAACTTTAGATTTGTTAATATCTTAAGAAAAAAGTAGTTCTCTTTTTTCGCCGATTCTTACATTTTCCATTCATTATCATACATAAATCGGTGTGAAGAGATGAATAAGACGTTTTAAACTTCATTCTGTTGGGTTAAACCGCGATATTTTGGCATTTAATCACTCAAGCGCCTTGTCCGGTATATACCGGAATACGGTTTTTAGTGTGGTACTCCAATCTCTTTTTTTAGTCTCTGAGTTTGTGTACAAAATATCATAAATTTCAAATATCTTATAAGGTGGAATGCTTTGGTCAACAGTCTTCATATTTGGTATTGAGGCTGATTATGACTAGTAGATGATCCTTATTGATTTTGAGGTCACTAGGTAAAAGGTCAACGTAAAAAGGGCATTGACTAAAAAAAATTTGCGCCCAAAATCTTAAGAATCCTTTGACCTACAGACTCTTATTTGGCATGGATTCTAGATCATGACCATTAAGTGAGCCCTATTAATTTTTTAGTCACTGGGTCAAAGGTCAAGGTCACAGGTGCCTTTAGTTCAGAAAGCTGGTCTGCTAAATTGCTTAAGAATGCTTTAGTTATGACTAGTAGATGACCCCTTTTGATTTTTAGATGACTGTGTCAAAGGTCAAGGTCACAGGGGCTTTAACTACAATAAGCTTGTCTGCTCAAATACTTAAGAATGCTTGTCTTCAGTGTATTGACTGACATTTCACACTTGAAGCATAATTATGTAATCTCATATATTCATCATAAAACACTCCCCAGACAAAGCTGCATGAATGTGTGGATTCAAGTCCTGCAGTGGCAGTTTCAGTTTTGTAGTCAGTAGGTCAAAGGTCAAGGACACTTTGATCTTTTCCACTAAGACATGTAGAATATATAAATTAGAAATGCACTGGCTTACCACCATCATATTTGGCAGGGAGGTTCTCGTTGAGCTCTAAATCACCACTGTTGATTATGACAAAGTGGGATACGGGGGTATTTACGCCATGACAGTGGCAGTTCTAGTTTCATGCAGTACTCCGATATTCATAAGACCTGTATTGTGATATATCTAGAGTATTAAGATATACCTATCTTTCTAAGTGAGTAATGTGTAGTCAGTGATATCAAATAATTCATTGGTAACAAACAACAACGACAACAACATTGACGAAAATAACAAAAACAAGAACAGAAGCAACTGAGCAGAAACAACAAATAAATAAATAAATAAATAATAATAATAATGATAACACAATTACTATGATTAAAGGAATAATATTAACAACAACAACAACAACAACAACAACAACAAATACGACAAGAACATCAGAAGCAACAACAGAGGTAGTAAAGATAGTTACAATAATAACTATGATTACCGTGCATATCCAGTAACGCACGAATGTGCAAATAACGTAAAAGTAACGCCGAATCTGTGCAACGATATTGCCGAAAAGAATAACACAGTAAGTAAAAGAACCACATATCTTATTCTTGATAAAATTTACAGGAATGAATTAGCGCATACGGCTGCTACAACATTATACTTTAACCACCATTACATTTTTTTCAGTAATATGTTTACTTCTTTAGATCATTCCTGAGAAAGTCAACCTGATGACCGTTTTGAAGGTGGCTGTGTTTCGTCAAATAGATATTTATATTTAACACATTTAAAACAGTATTTTTTATATTCTGTATAGTGACTACCCAAGACATTTGTCAAAATACAAGTGCCGTAAAACAATAGATGGAAGCTGGTAAAATAGGTTTTAGCTACTTTTAAAGCAGCACGCCTCCAGATTTATGTTAATTTTCATGAAATTTTTTAAAATATGTTTAAACGTATAATAATGTATAGTGACCAAAAGAAAGCAATTTACACCTAATAAATTGCATTTACAACTCACTTAAAGCAGTACGCCTCCAGATTCATGTTAATTTTCATAAAAAATTGAAAAAGTATCTAATAATGCAATTTAGCGTTATCAATGGCACTTACAGCCCATGTTAACTAACATAAAGAGGTCAAAATATGCAAAAATAGCCCTTACTGCGTTAGTAACGCAGTAGAAATATAGTTATATAGTTAAATACTGGAAAATTGGTAATTAATCGCAAATAACGTGTAAATTAATACTAGAATTTTGAATCTTTATACACTTCCAAAAATCTAATTACCTTATTCTCTGGTTTGATTTTATCGAAATATTTTTGCTCATCTGGAGGCGTGCAGCTTTAAATCACTAAAATGTGCAAAAAAGCCCTTACTGGGTAAGTAACGCAGTAGAAATATAGTCATAATATTGAAAACAATCTGTCATTAACAACATATAACAATTCAATAATTACTTGAATCTTTAATATATTTACATTCCTGAAGTCTAAGTTATATTTTTTTCAAGTTTGATTTTATTGAAATATTTGGCATATCTCGAGGCATATCTGGAGGCATGTAACTTTAATGCGAAAACCGCCGTTGCTTCAGTACTTCACACACGAACTCTGCGTAACCTCGTAAAAATGGTCTTAATTACGTGTTATCTGCTAAATCAAGTGTAATATGACCCGAGTAGATTGGAAAATGTCTCAGGTACACCGATTACAAAAAACACATAAAGAAATGTGTACGTTATTGTATTTAAAGATATCGAGAAACTAAAAATCGCCATCAATACGCTAATCAGGTAGACATTTGCATGAATGATCTTAAAAAAACATTTTCATGGAGATATTTTGGATGAGGTCTAAACGCTAATTGTTTTATCCAAATTTGGTGTACAATGAAAAATACTGGTCCATTTAAATATCGCGGTGCTCGTTTTAGCCACTAAATTGTACACTTCTGCGTTACGTTTGCACAATTCCTGCGTTATTTGCACATTCCTGTGTTAAACCCCATTCAGACTGTCTCGGTAATTGTCACGGTATCACTACGTTGTTTTAAACCGATGAACCAGGATGTTCCGTGGTGTTTTTCTGAAAAATCAAATTGTGTTTACACATCCCCGACAGAGGCAAGGTGTATTCTCGGTTCAGTACCTGATATAGCACCGGATATATACGGTAAGTGCCGATACGAACCCGATAAATACCCAGTGGAAACCCGACTAGACACGGTTTCATCACGGTCCATCACGACCATCGCCGATTTCGCCACGGTTTAGCTACCGGTACTGTCCCGGTAATGCGCCGAAGCTTCCCGGTTCAAGTTTATGAGAATAAAACTGCTTCACCTTGTTGACATCGGTCATTTGGTAAAGATGAGATGCTACCCAAAGGAAACGGAAACACAGTTGGGAAAAATTCGCTTACAACGCCTACAAAGGTTGAGGTACCTTTGGAAACGACACAGGGAAGGACAGTAAGGAAAGCTCGCCTCAGATCAAATAGCAGTGACCTTCTTCGTCTTCACTTAGAAAAAAATATCCAAAGTAGCAATTCATGTGTACATATACCTGTTCTTTAAATCACCTGTTATCGGCATGAGATCGTGACGCCACCGTCTATCACCGCTGTATAACCGGGGCTTACCGGCAGTATCCAGGACATTACCGGATCCAACCGGAGCGTTGTCGCCAATAATTGGAATGTAGCCTTGCTCTACCGTAGCTCTGTCTGTCTTACCGTGGCGACATTGTCATTACCGGTCCCTGCCGTGTTTGACATTGGTTAACACGCATCCCGGTTTCTACGATTTGTCACGATATGGTTGTGGTACAGATACGGTGGTTCCCCGGCAAGCCGATAGAACACTGTCCTGGACTTCCTTCCCGGTGAGTGGCGGTGAGCCCCGGTTGTACTAAACATTTTGATACAACCGTGACGATCTCTTTAGGTTCGTGCCGGTTAACCAAGGTTTGTTCCGGTACTTCACGGAATCGCTACGGCCTTACACCGGTTTACCACGATTGATCCCGTTGGACTTAACCGTAAAAAAATCGGGACGCCAAACTGGGACTGTGTAAATGGGGCTTTACTGGATATACACGGTGATGATTAAAGAACAAGTAAATAATAATTGTTACAACAGAAATGATGATAATGGAAATAACCATAAAATAATTACGAAAGTAAAAATATGCAAGTGCTAAGTATGAGAAAGAACATTGAAACAAGAGTCCATCTGATAAATCAGATTGCCAAGTGTTTTGATGTTCTTTTTCTTTTGTATCAAAGTCAAACATAAAAACATGTTCCCTGTTGTCACAATATGAAACCCCAGAAAAAAGTAATTAATGTATGAGCATATGAATATGATATTTCTATCGCTTTCCCTTTCTCTGCCATCACAATAAGTAAACCCCAGCAAAAATGAGCCAATCAGAGGGCATGCTCTGGAGTGCGCACTGTGCATGTATATGTATACCATTTAAATCTGACACTTTTTCAACAGAAAGGTCCCCAAATTATGATACAATAATGTTTTTGTCATGGTATTTCACTGGCTTGTTTCCAGAGTGGTTTCTAACAATTTTACAAAATCGGTTATTCAATATTTATGTATTTGTAAAAGGCATGTCTATTTTTTTAACATGACATGATGATATTGATGAATATCTAACCAATTGTTCAGCATGGCTTGTTTTCTTTCGTGCGTGTGTGTTTCTGAATGAAATTTGTTTAAAACACAGCACTGGTAATGAATAATAGATATGTTTTTCCTATTTCGCTTACTCGTATTATTAACGTTTTTGAATTTTTTATCTGAAAAACAAACAATTAAACATACAGCGTTTATACGGGGATTATTTAAATCCATATTGGGGTTGCGCATGTGCCGGAAAAACAAAAGCAAAAGTTGAATAAACAGACAATGGGTGGATAAAATGTCAGTTTATGTATGACTTATTCCTTCACACTTAATGTCAATGTTATAAAAAGAACGAATAGTCACAGTAGTTTCAGTAAAGCAACGCAGGTTACAAGCAAAAAGTCTATAGTACTTTTCAAAAGATTTGATAGTAGTACATGAGTAACTTTGATGTGTGCCATCATGAAAAGAGCTGATCTTACCATTTTTTTTATTCATTTGATATTTTTTAGTCGGCAGTTTGGCTTTGCTTATGCATTTCTCAAATTTTCCAAAGACGTCGAATTGAGCGGGTATACTTGTCCGTCTGAGCACGTCGTTTTCCGTAATGGGAACGGAATAAGCTTATCACAATGTTTTTTTTTGTGTGTAGAAAGTGGCAATTGTTACGGATTTTTTCATCAAGACGCTGGACAATGTATCGGCTGTGGAGATATGTTTCCGAAGAGCTCCAGCTATCCAACATCCTCTGACACGCTTTTCTATAGAGCTCCTTGGGAAGATATTATTTCAAGTAAGTCTTTATTATTAGATTAAAAACATTATAACCGCCTCCATGGTCGAGGTGTTAGAGTCGATGTCCTGTTACCTCTCTGTGGGTTCGATCCCCAGGAGATGCTTTGGTAGTTTAACGCAGAGGAAGGTAGTCTAGTAATGGTGTTACTCTCCAGGAACGATGGTTAGGAAACTACCCGCCTATATGACTGAAATACTGTTGGGAAAAGGTGTAAAATAAAAAAAAACAAAAAAACAAACAAAACATTATATTATGCAATGGTTTTACCTTTCAAGATAGAGAAACGTCTACTAACCATTCAATAGTTACAATTTTAGATCAATTTGTTACAGTAACGTCAGCGTTGCACGGGGAAGTTAACAGATAACAGTCTGGAGAGAACCATATTATTCTAAGTTTCTATATATTTTGTACACGGTAAACCTGTTGTTTAACACTGATGTAAATAATCATGGAGCTTCATATTTATAAGCATGTATATCTATAAAGAATAACGTTATATAAGGAATTTTCGACCAATCGGGAACTATTTTTTCTTCATCGAGAAGGCTTGAAAATTAATGCGCCTGTCATTTGACAATCTTTACGCTGTGATCTCCCTTTAAATTTTTCGGCGTTAGTTAGCATATAAAGGGAAATATTCACTTCGAGGAGTTTGGACTACTTTCGGTATTTGCACATAAGCACATCAGGGTCTGAAAAACTACCATTATTTGTTTGGTCTGACGACCGAAACAAATTAAAATTACGTTAAAAGGACAACACACATTTGTTTAATCTATTTGAGACGTTGTTTATGCGACGTCATCACAGCAATCGTTTTCTGTCAGGTACGTGACGTTGCTTCAAAAATTTGAAATAGGGGAGATCCTCCAAAAGCAATAAGATGTAAAAGTTCAACATCTTTTACGTCCGTCAGCACTGGCTAAAGCGGTAGTCAATCTTCAACAGAAAATGTGCTTGAATTAATGATCAAGAAGGACCAGAGAAATGTAATAATACTGAATTGAAGAACAGATGAGAGTAATGAATGTTTAAGAAATCATTATCATTCAAAAAAATTAAACATTGGTTTTAGTTTTGTTATTACGTAATAATTACATCATAAAAAGATAGGGTTTTTATCTATGTATTGATTAAGCTGAAATGAGTTTTTAGTATATATTAACAAAAATGAGAGTTGAAAATTAGTTTTTCCATGAAGCTATACCATACCCATGATTGCTATTTGGTAGAAAACGTTTATTCTTTTCCCCAACATCATTAAGTTATTTGTTTATTGCACATCTTTTGAGTTCTGCTTTTACTCTTTCAGAATATGTCTACGTACCAGAAGGAATGACATGGCATCAGGCACAGGTATTTATGATAAAAACATAGAAAACAGTAGAAAGTAGAAAATTCTAATTCCAGATTTTAAAAGCATGTGAATTTAAGATAAAAATGACATGAATTAATGTGACAGGCAGACCATGCGAGCAACAGGAGATTACTTTATTTTTTTTTTTTGGGTAAACACTCATGGAGATACAGGCCAATATTTTTATTTTCAATCCTTTTTTTTTTTTTGTTTTTCATTTATTATCTGTAAATGTCCTCAAATGAAATAAACTAGGCAGTCATAGGAACCAAAACTTTTCACCCTTAAATAAATAAATGGTGGTTTCCTAAATAGACCCACGTGGATCAGGTTAGAGCGTTAAGATTTCACAAATAGGTGTCACAGTGAACTCTGAAAAACGTTTAGGAACATGTCAAATGAATACAATCATCACAATATCCACAATATATTTTATTGTAACATCAAGAGTTTGTTAAAGTCGCTTTGTTTTTAACCTACTCAGTGATTCTGTCGGTATCTAAATTTTGTTCAGCATGGATATTTTAATGCTTCAAATTCAAATTATACTTTAATTTATGCCGAAAGGCATGCTAGGACTTAAAAATGTTGTTTTAGCATGATAAGGAGTACACAAGATCAATTTAAATATTTTTTGTCATTTATTTTCCTGAGTATCTTGTTTTTCTTTGATACGACTAACAAGACAAATATTTAGATAGCTAAATTTAGCATTGACGTACAGTGCAGTAAAAACTAATATGCATTCTAATGATTAAATGCTGTCTTTGGAACTCAGTTATTTAATTGTCTGATATCAAAAGTATTTCTTAGAAGCAGACTGGATTTGCTAATGTTTGAAGCGTTGCCGTCTGTTTTAGATGGTTTGCGATATTTAAATGTTGCCGACAATGCCGATATTCTGGTCTTTAACATAGCGCAAAACTGAATTATCCTAATCTACGTGCGATTCGTTTTGACAGTTTGCATTGAAACAAGAATATAGTTAATCGATGCCGTTGGATTTCTGGATTTCCATTAATTATCCTAGCACGTCTGTCGATATGAAAACATTTTTTTTTTCATTATGATTATGATTGAAACAACTTTTATTATTGTTTCTGTCTATTTGACGCTGTTTCGTTAAAGCCAATAACGCTTTCTGTAACGAAATATTATCTAAGAGTGGTCATTCGTAAATGCTTAAATGAATTATGTCGTTTCCATACTCTTATGATCAATTCTCAAAAGAACTGAAACATAAAATGTCTCTGTTATATATCAAAACATGAAAACTGTACTTAAACAGAATGAAATGTTCAAGAACAATATTCATACATTTAAATTTTGACCATTTTATATATATACGTCTTACATATACGATTTATAGTCTTGAAAATGTATAATAAAGCTATTAATCTGCTGCATATAGTTTTCAAAACTATTGTTTGAAAAAAATGTAAATAAAAGAAATGTGTAAAACTTTCTATATTTCGTATATAATATAATTTTGATAAGAAATATTTGTTTAATGAAATCACAGGACAATTGCAAAGCTAAAGGAGGATCGTTGGTGAAGTTTGGTTCAAATTTAGAAAGGGAGCTTGTGGAAACTAACATCTTACAGGGTTTGTCTATATTGTTTCTCAGGTAAAAGGCGGATTAAGGTTAAATAGTTGTTTGAAAAGATTAATGAATACAAAATAAGGATGTATACATATAACTTTTTTTACGATGTTTTAATTAACCAAGTTAATAAAAATTTCTGTTACACTTGAAATTGTGAACTTGCGTTTGCTTCTATCTAAGATGCTGAAAATTTTTAAATCATGTTCAATTTCAATCTGCTTAGTTTTCTCTTGGTCGACACCGATGTCTGCTAGTTCCATTGTTATATATTATGTTTTTTTCTTCAGGTTTTGGTCATGGTGCAGGGGTATGGATAGGTGCATATGATGACAATATGGACGAGATTTTTCTCTGGTCTGACGGTACCGTTGTCAATGACATTTTCATAAAATGGGGACCTACTGATCCAGACCTTCACGATCATACTGAACATTGTGTAGCATTTTTAAACACAAATGGTATCTGGGCTTCGCATGATTCTTTGTGTAGTAATATTGGCGCAAGCGTTTGCCAACTGGACTAATAAACTAGTTGACATTAAGGACATTTATTTATTTTTAACTTGCATGACATTATTGTTGATGTAAAAAAATAACAATTGTGTGTCAGAGTGATACCATCTCCTTCAATGCTGTAGATTGAACCTCTGGATAGAAAAATTCATAGAACATTGATAGATTTGTCTAGAATCGGAGCAGAGTAAGGCATAGACAACATTTAATTCAACATTTAATGGTTGTACAGCGCTATGAAAGCTTATACATATCATCTCTGTTTCCAGAAATTTAAAGCGGCACGCCTCCAGATGCATGCTAATTTTCATGAAAATTTTGAAAATGTGTTTAAAAGTATTATTCAGTGAAATAACCAAAAAGGAAGCAATTTACACAATATCAATGCCACTTACAATCCACGTAAATTTCTAAAAAGAGGACAAAATATGCAAAAATAGCCCTTACTGCGTTAGTAACGCAGGAGAAATATAGTTAGAAATACTGAAAAATCGGTCATTACTCGCACAAAACAAGTAAATTATTACTAGAACTTTGAATCTTTACACTTTTCCTAAAATCTTAGTACATTTTTCTCAGGTTTGATTTTATTGAAATATTTTCGCTAATCTGGAGGCGTGCAGCTTTAATGAATATTGACAAGTCGTGGTAATTTATTAGCTAAGTAGTATTACAGTCAACAAAAGATTAACATATTATAAATGAAAATACAGAAATAGATAAAAATGCATGGTTTGAATTTTGTTGTAGATATTGTCTTACATTTTTTCAGCATCCAACACTTTTTGAACTCCTTAAACATGTTTCCGTAGTTTTATATTGATGGTGAATTTTCGTTTAATAATGCTCTAATTCATGTGCACTGGCTTGCATCAATTTGTACAACACCAATAAATACCCTTCTCTCTGCATTGGCTACACTATATTTTGTTTGCATTATTTTTTCTTTACCCAATGTAATTTGATAAATATATTAATGTTCACCATGCAATCAATTACCTTATTATCAAGAAGAAATGAACGAATTCAGCAGGTGTCACATTACAATGATTTGTTTTCATGAAATGTCACTGTGTGAGAAACCCTGGACCCTCGGAATACTGTTCCGCGGCTCAACCGACTGAGCTATCCTACCGCTTACACATTATCTCCCCTAAATAGTGAGCGGTATAAATATAACTGACGACCCCTCGTACAAATCAGATAGCCTCGTGTTTCGATGTTCTTTCTCTTTTGTATCATAGTCCAACATAGAAACACGTTCCCTGTTGTCACAATATGAAACCTAGAAAAAGGTAACCAATGAACGAGCATCTGAATATGATATTTCTATCGCTTTCCCTTTCTCTGCATTCACAATAAGTAAACCCCAGTAAAAATGTGTCAATCAATTGGCATTCTCTGGAGTACTTATACCTGATCATCAGTTAATGCACTGTGCATGTACAGGTATACGATTTCCCTATGTCACATGTTCAACAGAAAGGTCCCAAAACCATTATACAAATATAACTTACTAGGCATTAACATTCCTTTGCTTTTTACCTGCAGGTTTATCATTCAAATGAATTCAATGTATATATATGTCAAAGACATGAAGAACATTTTAAGTATGAACAATTTTGCAATTAAAACAAATTCATTACGCATTGTCTTAGATGTATTTTGAAGTTGCATTTTGATAGTGATTAAGAAGATTTACAAAAATTGTTGTAAATTGCCTTGGCAGTAAATAAAAGTTTTTGAATTCTATTTATAATTCTGACACTTTCGGGATTTACCGATGACCACAATAAGGTCACAAAATATAATAAGGGATCTAAATAATAAATACGCTTACACATTATTTGAATTAATTTTAAAAGTTAAACTAGTCAAATGGTTATGCAACTATTAAGTGTGACAAAAATGCGGATCGCTTGTCAAAAACAAACAAACCAAAAAAAAAAAAAAAAAAAAAAAAAAAAAAAAGAAAGAAAAATCAAAACTATTTCTCTACTATTCTAGTATTGACAATGAAAATGATATAAAAACACTTACTGCATAAATATATTATATTTAAAAAAATAAAGATGAAATAATTATACAGATATAAATATGTGAACAAAAATTCATGATAGCCCTTCTTTTTGTCATTGCTTATCAATGCACAAGTTCTAATACATAAGTGCATGAATATCTAATTAAATCGTATATACACATTTAATATAATGTATTTATCTCCCTAATTGAAGAATGATTTTATCTAGCCTGGTTCATGCAAATTTGTGAACAATCAAAGATAGAAAGATTGTAAGTTAAATGGTCAAAAGACACTACCCTTAACTCTGTATCGAGTATAAGCATAGGATCAAAAATGTCACCGTACGCGTGATACTGATGCCATAATAACAGGAACGACTATTTTTAAAAACTCCGATACATTTAATGACGATTCAGAGTAAGTGCATTTAGTTTAAACATATTTATTTCAATATTTTACATATAGTACATTTTATATATATATATATAATTGTTACATAAATTGGAAGGGATTAGAACGAAAGAAAACATATATAGTTCCTCTCCCTAAGTGCATTTGTTACAATTATTTTCAATTTTTTAAACACTTAATGAATTCTATAAACAGCAAATGTTATATTATTCAAGAACAATTCAATTAGTTTAGGCTCATGTTATCGGTTAAATACTTTTTGCATTATAAATAAGTAATAAGAACCAACACTGGAATAGTGAATGGTTGTAACCGTTTAGCAATGGTATTAATGGTATCTTACATGCGCCATTCTCTTTTTAGGCAATTTACTATCATATTTCTTGTATATAGGCATTTGCAAGTATTTGAAACTGAAACAATAATCTTTATTGCAGATATATAGCTTAGTACAGTGTTAAACCCTATTTTATCGAAATTAGCATGTATAGACTGATAAGAAAACTTTATAAGATATATTAGTCTATATTTGTAAAGTGGGTATGCTTTATATATTTGGAATTTCAAAGCTTCCTCTACTTATGTCTACTTATGTTTAACAAATAATTCGGATGTGAAGAAATCATTAATAAGTCAATTTTCTGATTAAAATCTAATTTAAAGATTATTATTGATTGTTCAAAATTGCATTCGGTGTATATTGCCTCGTCTTTGCAAACTGGTTGTTGTGGAGGGGCAAATTACAATCCTAAGGGTATTTTTCTAAAAAAAAATGTAGTGAAACAACATGCACAATATCTATGGAATGGGAGAATATTTCTATAATATTGTTGCTATGCAAGTCTAAGACATTTGGCCATATGGACATAACTTATTTATTTTTGGTTAAGTTAAGATAGACTAGGCAATAATACATTCAAATAGCTAAGTATAAAACATTTAAAGTCTATATTAATTTGATGTCTCAAAGAGTGACGTTGATCTTAATCTGAAGAAGACTAAATCTGTGTTCTGCAGACAGGGTCCAATACTCTTTATTTCATTTGATTGGTTAAAAAGATACAGAGCGGAGACAAAATTGATTACAAACGGACATATTTTAAATACATAAATTCTAAGATATAGGTATTATATAATTTACTTTGCCATGAAGTTATTGCAGAATATTTTAACCTCAACTGTAGTCAGAGAATATCATCCCATCAAATTATCTTGTTGTTTTTCCCCTTAAAATATAAGTAGACATATACATGTACATTTGTATTTATAAACAAAATGCAGTAAAAACACAAATAGTTTTGCTTCGTGTATATTAACATTTCACAAATAAGAAAAACAGAAAGAAAATCTTATTTGAAATCGGTGGTATCCACTTGTGTCTTACTACAAAGAACCTAAACTGAAATAAAAGACGGACATGAAATAAAAGAAAATATGAAAAAGGATAAATAAATTCAGATATTGTATTCATTAACTTACATACTTTCATTCGGTATGTTTCAAAAGTACACTTCTACCGTTTTTTTAAAATATGATATTTAAAACTGAAATATTACTTTCCGGATTTAAATAATGCACAAAAAGAACTTTCAGAGACGAGAATTCTAGGATTGTTTCCAGAAGGTGCGAGTCTGATCTACTAAAATATGTTGTATTGAAAAGGAAATAAATAAAATTTATTTAAAAGCATATGATAATGTTTTAAATACCAATCAACACTGTTGTGTGTTACACGGATACCAATCAGCAAACGGAAATATTTGCATAGAATCTCCCGTGCAATCGCTCTCACGCCCCGTACTACATTTTCTTATCCAATCACGTGTTCCAGATCCGCTTGTCACAGAACACGAACCATAAAACCATTCTGACCAGCTTGGTGTTACTTTTAACAAGAAAAAGGCATGATAATTAAAAAAAAAACACGTATATGTATCGCATATATTAGGGAGCTGGAGTTCCTGAAACCATATAATTTTAAATTCTTGCAGAAATCTGGTCAAACACTTATACTGATCATGTATTGTCATATTAAACATACACGTACTTGTTTAAAAAAGTGAACTAATACGATACATTAATATGAATTTGTTTTCTAGGTATCTTTTTACCTCGGGTTATTGAAACTCGTGTAATTCTACGAGATATATTTTTGACATTTCTGTATGTTTCAATTTCAGTTAAGTGTATAAACTAACATAATTATATATTTTGAAAAAAATATTGTCTGAATGTTAAAAAAATGATTTTTACGAAATGCTGATATGAATTTAATATGGCATGGAAAGCAAAATCATTGTAAAATCAATGTAAAATAACAGAGACATCCTCTATTACATCTCTTCCAAGGATTTGTCATACGATTATGGAACCAATATAAGTTTAAGATTGGCCCTTACAAATGTGACATTTGAATAGGCATTTTTTCTGAAACATGGGTTTCATCACTTCGATCCAGAATTAAAAAACCAGAGCATGCAGTGGAAGCACCCGGCTCATCCCTCCAAAGAAATTCAACAGGGTGCCATCAACAGGGAAGATGATGGCTTAAATATTTGGGATAGTCAGGGGATCATCATAATTGACTATCTTCAGCAGGTCGTTCCATAAACGTTACGTAATATGCAATCGAATTTAGACATCTGCGTAAAAAATATCGCGCGTAAAAATAAGGACAAACTGACTCAAGGCGTTCTGCTCTTGCACGACAATGCGATGACTGCTGCCACTGACTGAGGCTTAGAAATTCATCATCCCCATGTTCTCCGGACTTTGCTTCCTCTGACTTCTGCCTGTTTACGACTGAAAACCAAGTTTCATGGTAGACGTTTTGGAAGAATGCAGGTGTCATGGAGGCGGCCAAAATATAAGTTCTATTTTGAAGGGTTTAACAAGTTGGGCACAGGTGGCAAAGTGCATTGATGTAGAGGGCGATTATATTGAAAGTAAGACCATAAGTTCGGTTCTCTTCCTACCGGAAGTACATCGGGCCAAGAACGTTATTTATACAGTATAAATCCATATTTAAGTCAACTCATTTCTTTTATGAAGATCTATTGTCTCGCCTTCTTTATATTTCGAATTTTCCGAGATAGCTATTTTTATCAATGTAATAAACCGGTATTTACATAGGCATTAGAAGAAGTTTCAGAATACCGTTATCCGTAGAAGTTATACAAATTGATGAGTTTTGTAAGTGGTCAATTTTTAATGGGCAAGATTGTTTTGACAGTTTACCTGTCGGCTATATAGACAACAGAAAGGTTTGTTCTCGTAATCGTGAAAATTAACAACTAAGTATTGGTTATCCCAGAATTTAACTTAAAAACCACATCGCTTTCAAAATCACGAAAGCCCGCCGATGATTGGCTGTGAGATGGGTCACCAAAATGATTTTCTTTTTGGACACGGTCAGATCTAAAAGAAGAGCGTTATTTAAATCTGGTTTTAATAAGATAGTGCTCTTCGCATGATATCTAGATAAAAACAAGGTAACATTTAGTGCTAATTTAAAATTGCTTGTTCGGAGCAAAACATATACATTCATAGAGGAATTTTGATAAAAAAGTAACTTGGGACAAATGTTCACCATTGTAAGGCGGAGTTCCGGGCGCGAAATTCGGTCTTAACAATCAAAGTCAAGGTCACACATAGAAGTCAAACGTCAGATAGAAATATGAAAAATGTGTATTGGGACCATTTTGTCAACATTCATTAATGGCTTGTAACGCAAATGACAAACATCATGGCAACGGCTTTGACACATGTAATTAAGGTTAAAATTTGCAAAGTGAAGATCATACGAGATGATTATATTGCCAGATATTGTGCAGAGCATATCTTCTACATACAAAGATAATCGTGAAAATTAACAACGATTACATACAAAGAGGAATTTTATTGTTATTTAACGGACTTGTTGACCGCTACTAGACGTAGTGTCTTGCTTACGAACAGGTCTCTAGGTCAAAAGTCAAGGTCACACTAAGATTTATTTTGTAATAAAACGCTTGTCCCGAGCAAGCCTTCTACAAGAATTAAGGATTTTATATTAACTTGGCAAATGCAGAACGGTTCACACTCTCCCTAGTATCAGTGAAGTAACATAAGTTTTTGCAGAAATCATGATCACAAAGTAACTGTAAATTTTTTGTCATTTAAAGCTGCACCCCTCCAAATGAGCCATAAAATTCAAGAAATTCAAAATTGCGAAAAATTTACTATTATTTTAAGAAAGGTAAAAACATTCAAGATTCAAGTTATATTTTATATGTTATGTGCGGCTAAGACTGATTTTCCAGTATTTAATCACCATATTTCTACTGCGTTACTATTGCAGTGGCTGTTCTTGCATATGTTGATCACTTTGAGGAAAATTTTTGGATTGTAAGTGCCGATTGCAATATATAAATTGCTTTATTTGTTCTTCGAAATATTTTACTATTAAATTCATTTCCAAAATATTCATGAAAATTTACATGAGTCTGAAGGCGTGTTGCTTTTAATGGATCTGACATATACTGTGATAACATCAAATTCTTTATTTCTTATGTGTTCCACATACCTTAAGATATGTTAATTTGTTTAGAACTTTAAATGTGTTAAAAGTAGAAAAATCACTCTTTTTTCGCCGAGTCTTACATTTGCCATTCATTATTATACATAATTCGGTGTGTTGGGATGAATAAGACTTTTTAAATTCATTTTGTTTGGTTAAATGGCGACATTTTGGCATTTAATCACTTAAGCGCCTTTTCCGGTTTATACCGGAATACGGTTTTTAGTGTAATACTCCAATCCCTATTTAGTCTCATGTGCAGACGAGTAATATGTGTTGACATTTACAAGTTAGCGGAACTAAAGAATTTGCAAAACAACATTTTTCTTCTTAATATGTTCAATATATACTTAGATAAAATTAGACTCTTTATTTCTTAATGTGTTCAAAATACCTTCAGATAAAATTAAACTTCTATTTTTTAATCTGTTTAACATAAGTATAGATAAGATTAAACTCTTTATTTCTTAATGGGTTCACATTTCTTTAGATAAATTAAGTTCTTTATTTCTAAATGTGTTTAACATTCCTTGAAATAAAATTTAACACTTGAGTTCTTAATGCGTTCAACATACATTAAGATAAAATTAAACTTTTAATATCTTAATGTGTTAAACATAACTAAACATAAGATTAAACTCTTTATTTCTTCATGTGTTTAACATACCTTTAGATGAAATTAAAGTCTTTATTTCTTAATGTGTTTAACATACCTTTAGATAAAATTAAACTCTTTATTTCTTAATGACTGTGTTTAACTTACCGATTAATAAAATTAAACACTTTTTTTGTTAATGTGTTCAATATAACTTCAGATTAAATAAAGTTCTTTAAATTTTAATGCGTTTAACATGTATTGAAAGTTAATTAAACTCCTTCTTAATGTTTCTACATATATTTAGATGAAATTAACTTTTTTTGAAGATAACCGGCAATGAAATACAAAAATGCTTTGATTGTTTTTCACACGGCAATATATAAATAAATGTTAGTTCGAGGTTGTGTACACAATATCATGAATTTCAAATATCGTATAACAAGAGGCGGCACTCGAAAAACTGTATATTTTAACTTACTTTTACAATCTTAAATCTACTTAGATATTTCATCCTAATAAGTCTTGAATTCTTAAACGAAAATTAGTCACGCTTGGATCGACAGCTTAAAACGGATCCTATCTGTAACAAATGTAACTTAAATGCGAACCGATCCAAAAATGAATTCCATTTCTGAATTTCTTGATTGTTTAAATACAAATTGACAAATACTGCAAACGTAAAGAAACGTTTGGTGTTCGGCCATTGAATTTCAACGTATTTGAAAAGTGCATTTGAAATGTTGAATACTGTTTAAACCGGTACTTGGGGCGTGGAACGATAACTTACACTTTCCAGTACCGTCTATGAACAGGCTCACTCCAACCGAGCCTATAACCTTTTCAACTTTGTCGTTTTAGACGTTGTTAAGGGATTTAAATCCTCTTTATTTTATGACCCTGCTAATGCGGCAGACGGTTTTGAGACAAATGAATGAGAAAGCATTATAAAACGACAAAAATATTTTATGCCATCAGCAAAGAACGACGGACGCAGCTTTTTGTGCTCAGGTGAGCTAAAAATAAAGTACAATTTAAATCAACACAAGAGTCATGATGGCTCTAATATCGCTCACCGGAAATTAATACTTTCGATGGCTAGAAACAAGTAATGTAATATAGTGATTAATAAATGAAAGAATATAAAAAATCTAAATCTTAAACTGATATTACATTGTTCATATTTCTATCTGAAATAGTGCACATGAAAGAAAGACATCATAACTGGTTGCTGTTGCTAATAAAATACAGTTTTATATGATGTCACCGGTTGCTATACGAAATAATGGTTTCATTTGAAGTCTGTGCCTGCTTTGAGATTCAATGGTGTTCACGCAACATAACTCTACCTTGCTTATTTTTCATTATATCCAATAAGTAAAAAGTGTTTATATGGAGTGTTGCTTTCAAGCTGTTACTGATATCTCATTGAAATTACACACATTTATACAGACTAAAATTTGTCAAAGTGTGCTTAGTTTTTAAATTATCTCATTTCATAATATATGTACTAAATAATGCTTGTCCGCAGAATAATTTGAAAACATATTACTGAAAAAATGTAATGGTGGTTACAGTATAATGTTGTAGCAGCCGTATGCGCTAATTTCTTTAAATTTTATTAAGAATAAAATATTTTGGTTCGTTTACTTACTGTTGGATTAGTTTTGGCAATATCGTTGCACAGATTCGGCGTTACTTTCACGTTATTTTGCATATTCCTGCGTTACTGGATATGCACGGTGATCATATTTATTATTGTAATCATCTTTACTACGTCTGTTGTTGCTGTTGCTGATGTTCTTGTCGTATTTGTTGTTGTTGTTGGTATTATTCCTTTAATCATAGTCGATTGATGACAATGCTATAAAAGTCTTATTAACAGAATTTATCATTTTAAGCCAATTCAAGTCTTGCACGTTTTACAAGAACGATTGAACATATCCTCTTTAATCCTTCAAAATACAAGTTCTGTATAAATTCAGAATACAATCTGGGCATTTCAAGACGGCACCAAGACATACTGGTAATACAAGTTCTATACAAGTATGGATCAAATCACATCAACAAACAATTGCTACCATAGTAACAAGGCGAATTATGCTGAAAATGGCCGCCCTAGGAGCAACATCTATGTAATGCATAGCAGGATTTTAAAGGAAAAATGAACTTGTTAGTCACACATTTTTAATTTGCTAAAATTAATTTTTATGTCAACCGAGTATTTTTTTTCGAAAATGTAAACTTTCATCAAAATCATTGATTAGTTATATCTTGCAAAATATAAACTAAATGACCCCAATTAAGAATTCTTTGGAACAAGTTTTTACCCAAGGGGCATGACTTGTATAATTTTGTAAAATGTCAACAGCGCATAAATTCGCCTTTCCTTTTGTTAGTTTGTGTTCAAAAGCCTTTTTTTAAAACAGAGTAAAGATGATAAATAATAAATGAGCATACCTTAGATTCCACGGAAATGTTAACAAACTGCTACCGTGCCCAAAGTATACACGTCTTTTGAAAATTGCACATGCTCAAACACTTTTAATTAGAATTTAAAGGATCAATAGTCGTTGTCTAGGGGTACGTATTCAACAAACTATATTATGATTTACAATGTCATTGTTGAACAAACACGTGTCAATAATTCAAAATTTATACATCCCGGCCATCTTTTGTAAACCGGATGTAGTTATTTATGTGTAAGAATAATTATAATTGTATGACAATTAATCTTAAACGCTTACATAAAACTGACGAGACGCTTTGTAAATATGTTTCGGCATTATTAACGCATGAATACCTTCCTTTGAACAAAAATGTTCAAACAGTACAACGGAAATGCCATTGTCAGAGCCTTTCTTTTTGGCATATTAAATACAAGTCGAAAGAACAATGGAATTTCTATAAGTAAGCATTCAATCTAACAAGTAAAATTATATGCTTTGTATCATAATGTTTTGTATCATAATGTATTTGTGAATGTATTATTTATGTCATAGCTCTTGTAAAAAATGCTTATGTAACGAATTATTGATTTATCAAAGGGCTTTTAACTAATATGTTTTATCCAAACGTCTAAATAGCTTTTATTATATTCATTCACTATGAAAATGAATTATCAGAAGTAATTTTGCTTTTTGCTTTATATAGCAACACAATATTTCGAATGTGCATGAAACTATAAGCTTATAGACACACACTTTCGAGTCCGTTCCTGGAACCAAACAGTACTAAGCAAGTTTGTTGCTCAATGACACAAGACCTGCCCCTGACGGGATTTGAACTCATGCGGCTAGCGATCATAAGGTTACTAGGCCTATGCGTTAACCACTCGACCATGCCGCCAGTTAATGATATCTTTTAATTATTTTTTTAGGAAAAATAATCATGCAACGGCAACTAATACATGACAAAGCTTTAAGTACGAAATAAACATAAAAATTAGGAATATTTTAAGAACTAACAATTTTGAATTTATACCATATGGAGGTATATTTTGGATATAATAGACCTGTATAATTTGGATATTATCGTTTATATTGATAGAATTAAAGTTCCTATGAAAAAAAAATAGTATTTCCCCAGATCTCTAGCATGCCTACAAAAGTTCATGATGAAAAGATGTTCTTTCTGCCGCCCATTCATAAATAATATACAATAATAGATAAAAACCAATTAAACATTGAAAAGTTTAAAAGAATATCTGGTCATCAGATTGTGTACTAGTTCATCTTCACTTGCTGCATTTCTTGCTTGGAAACGCCCTTTGATGCTTTGCCTCAATGCTTTTCTTGTAATGATACATGTTTTTATGGCAACACTGAATTATCTTATACAACGGTTTTGAGGTGGATATATATATTAAAAAATGGACACGAGTCAAAAACATGAAGTAAAAGATGCAAGTAGGTCTGGTAGAAAACGCACCCATAGTTACTTTAAATTAATAAAATAGAGAGAAAACGGAATCCATTGAGAACGCCAAAAACGACAAAATTGAAATTGTACGTATGTTGCAGGCTCGGTTTGATTGGGCCTGTTCATGGACGGTACTGAAAAGTACAAGTTACCGTCCACGCCCCCTAGCATGGCAAGTCAAGCTTATCATTGACAAATTTGCAAGACTTTCACTTAACCAGATACAATCTCCTACGCAGTGACCCCCTTAACAGTATATAGATCTCTGCCACCACAAACATTTTTATTAATATTTTGATATTTTGAAGGATTTTAATTTATTTTTCATTATTTTGTACAATTTTGATAATTTTTTTGATAAACTATAACGAACGTATAATGTAGGTACGATCATGTGACGTCTGCGAAGGCAAAGGTTGCAATCTGCAAAGGGAGGTAATCACTGTGAGGAGTTTGAACCAGTATTTTAATTGACGTCATATACGATGTAATTTGACGTATAAGTATTCATTATATGAACCGCGTCATGACAAAACCAACAAAGTGCCTTTGTGACCATCAGGGATCCAGACAAGCCTGTGCTATCAGTTTCTCTTCTTGTAATATGGTTGGTAAGTGAAAGCATGGATCCTGATAAAGACTGCGTGGATGCGCAGGCTGATCTAGATCCTTGTTGGTGTTGGTCGCAAACGCACTATGTTGATTTTTGTCATGCCCGCGGGGCTCATATGTGTTGTGCATATATCTTGTAATATAGCACTGATTGCATTATCTGATTGATTTTGGAATAGTGTTGAAATATGTTATAATATATCACTTTGAAAATTTGCAAATTTGAAAATTTAGTGAAAATGTCGATATTTTCTCACTGAAGATTTTTTAAACTTTATGTCTTATAAGTATATTAAAGAGCAATAGTTAACTTTTATCACATAGTGTGGGTTTTTTACAAAAGAAAAAAGAAAAAAGAAAAAGACCAAAAAAAAAAACCAAAAAAAAAAAAAAACAACACAAAAAAACAAAGAAAACAAAAAAAAAAAAAAACAAAAAAACAAAACAAAAAACAAAAACAAAAAAACAAGTTAATAAGGTGACACAAGTAATTCATGTTTGAAGTCATTATATGGAGAGTTGCCAATTTAAGGGAGATCATTTAAATGAAAAATCTAAAAAATCTAGAACAAACTGCAACAATTAAATGTCATTTTATTTTACAAATTCACGGAATCATAAATATTAAAACGTACGCAAAAAATGATAGCTTAGCTATATCGACCACTTTTATGATTAACTTACTGGATATGGATTTTATCACTTGGTTAAAACCGACTCATTGTTAAGCATACAATAAATCAGTCTAAATAGCTATTATAAAATTCAGATAAGGTATTTTAAAGTAATTTTGAATTTCACATGCTCCGATTTCGAAAAGAATTGCATTGATAAAGCCTAGGTGTGTCATTTGTTTTTAAACAACACGACAAAATCCATTGCCCTCAGTCTAGCCGTTTTGAATAAGAATACACAATTTTTAAACTTTTAGAAAATTAAACTTGGTGTTTCACATTTTTAAAAAAATTATCTTAAAATTTAGTTTTTCATTCAAAAAAATCATCAAGGTATCGTATGCTGCTTTCAGTTGTAGCTTTTGTCACACGAAATTGTTATTGGTCTTTGGTGTATAAAAATTTGCTTAGTTGTGACTGGCTTCCAAACATAATTAATTGATTCTGTTTTAAAAGTTTCTATTTTCAGTCCATTTTTATTCATCCAGATTATTTATTTATTCATTTATGACATATCATTTCCTGCCGTCTGTTCGGAATCAATATAGCCAGTAGACTGCGATCGATACCAAAGACTGAATTTTCCGATTGAATTACGTCAAACAATGTCCTGACACATTTATCATGTGAAACGTTGCAAATGCAGAAGGTTTCACACACTCCCTAGTGTCGGTGAAGTACCCTAAGTTTTGCAGAAATCATGATCACAAAGTAACTGTAAATTGTTTGTCATTTAAAGCTGCACGCCTCCAGATGAGCCAAAATATCTCAAGAAATTCAAAATTGAGAAAAATGTACTACTATTTTAAGAAAAGTAAAAACATTCAAGATTCAAGTTATGTTTGACATGTTATGTGCTGTTTAAGACTGATTGTGCAGTACATGTATTTTATCACCATATTTCTGCTGCGTTACTAACGCAGTGGCTGTTTTTGCATATGTTGAACCACGTTTTGGGTAATTTTCTTGGATTGTAATATGTATATTGCTTTATTTGTTCATCTTTAAAATATTTTACTATTAAATTCATTTCCAAAGTATTCATGAAAATTAAAATGAATCTGAAGACGTGTTGCTGTTATAGGGCCGATATATATTTAGATAAAATCAAACTCTTTATTTCTAATGTGTCCCACATACCTTAAGATATGTTAATATGTTTAGAACTTTAGATTTGTTAATATCTTAAGAAAAAAGTAGAAAAAAAACCTCTCTTTTTTCGCCGATTCTTACATTTTCCATTTATTATCATACATAAATCGGTGTGAAGAGATGAATAAGACGTTTTAAACTTCATTCTGTGGAGTTAAACCGCGATATTTTGGCATTTAATCACTCAAGCGCCTTGTCCAGTATATACCGGAATACGGTTTTTAGTGTGGTACTCCAATCTCTTTTTTAGTCTCTGAGTTTGTGTACAAAATATCATAAATTTCAAATATCTTATAAGGTGGAATGCTTTGGTCAACAGACTTCATATTTGGTATTGAGGCTGATTATGACTAGTAGATGATCCCTATTCATTTTGAGGTCACTAGGTAAAAGGTCAACGTAAAAAGGGCATTGACTAAAAAAAAATTTGCGCCCAAAATCTTAAGAATCCTTTGACCTACAGACTCTTATTTGGCATGGATTCTAGATCATGACCATTAAGTGAGCCCTATTAATTTTTAAGTCACTGGGTCAAAGGTCAAGGTCACAGGTGCCTTTAGTTCAGAAAGCTGGTATGCTAAATTGCTTAAGAATGCTTTGGTCAACAGTCTCAATATTTAATATTATGGTTAGTTATGACTAGTAGATGACCCCTTTTGATTTTTAAATGACTGTGTCAAAGGTCAAGGTCACAGGGGCTTTAACTACAATAAGCTTGTCTGCTCAAATACTTAAGAATGCTTGTCTTCAGTGTATTGACTGACATTTCACACTTGAAGCATAATTATGTAATCTCATATATTCATCATAAAACACTCCCCAGACAAAGCTGCATGAATGTGTGGATTCAAGTCCTGCAGTGGCAGTTTCAGTTTTGTAGTCAGTAGGTCAAAGGTCAAGGACACTTTGATCTTTTCCACTAAGACATGTAGAATATATAAATTAGAAATGCATTGGCTTACCACCATCATATTTGGCCGGGAGGTTCTCGTTGAGCTCTAAATCACCACTGTTGATTATGACAAAGTGGTATACGGGGGTATTTACGCCATGACAGTGGCAGTTCTAGTTTCATGCAGTACTCCGATATTCATAAGACCTGTGTTGTGCAATATCTAGAGTATTAAGATATACCTATCTTTCTAAGTGAGTAATGTGTAGTCAGTGATATCAAATAATTCATTGGTAACAAACAACAACGACAACAACAACATTGACGAAAATAACAAAAACAAGAACAGCAGCAACTGAGCAGAAACAACAAATAAATAAATAAATAAATAAATAAATAAATATAATAATAATAATGATAATGATAACACAATAACAACAGATGTAGTAATAATAAAAAACAATAACTATGATTAAAGGAATAATATTAACAACAACAACAACAACAACAACAGCAACAACAACAACAACAACAACAACAAATACGACAAGAACATCAGAAGCAACAACAGAGGTAGTAAAGATAGTTACAATAATAACTATGATTACCGTGCATATCCAGTAACGCACGAATGTGCAGATAACGTAAAAGTAACGCCGAATCTGTGCAGCGATATTGCCGAACAGAATAACACAGTAAGTAAAAGAACCAAATATCTTATTCTTGATAAAATCTACAGGAATGCATGAGCGCATACGGCTGCTACAACATTATACTTTAACCACCAGTACATTTTTTTTCAGTAATATGTTTACTTCTTTAGATCATTCCTGAGAAAGTCAACCTGATTACCGTTTTAAAGGTGACTATGTTTAGTTAAATAAATATACTGAAACAAAAAAGAAACTTTCTCCAAGTTTGAATGTAGATATGTTACTTTTGAAACTCGATTTTCACGTTGAATAAACATATCGGGCTTTTATACGGTGATTAGCTGACCGATTTTACAAACAAAACGAGTTTTACAAGCTACTTCATGTATATATGTGTGTACATCTAAGTGGTACCCTTGAACAACTGGCACATATTTTGCGAAAGTTTCTTTTTTGGTTCAGTATATGTACATTTATCACATTAAAACAGTATCTTTATATTCTGTATAGTGGCCACCCAAGACATTTGTCAAAATACAAGTGCCGTATAACAATAGATGGAAGCTGGTAAAATAGGATTTAGCTACTTTTAAAGCAGCACGCCTCCAGATTTATGTTAATTTTCATGAAAAGTTTTAAAATATGCTTAAACGTATAATACTGTATAGTGACCAAAAGAAAGCAATTTACACCTAATTAATTGCATTTACAACTCTCTTAAATCACTAAAATGTGCAAAAAAGCCCTTACTGCGTTAGTAACGCAGTAGAAATATAGTCATAATATTGAAAAAAAAATCTGTCATTAACAACATTTAACAATTCAATAATTACTTGAATCTTTAATATGTTTAAATTCCTGGTGTCTAAGTTATATTTTTTTCAAGTTTGATTTTATTGAATATATATTTATTGAAATATTTGGCATATCTGGAGGCATATTTGGAGACATGTAGCTTTAATGCAAAAACCGCCGTTGCTTCAGTACTTCACACACGAACTCGGCGTTACTTCGTAAAAATGGTCTTAATTACGTTTTATCTGCTTAATCAAGTGTAATATGACCCGAGTAGATTGGAAAATGTCTCAGGTACACCGATTACAAAAACACATAAAGAAATATGTACATTATTGTATTTAAAGATATCGAGAAACTAAAAATCGTCATCAATACGCTAATCAGGTCGACATTTTCATGAAAGATCTTAAAAAAACATTTTCATGGAGATATTTTTGATGAGGTCTAAACGCTTATTGTTTTATCCCAATTTGGTGTACAATGAAAAATACTTCCTTCACAGCTCACTGAATTCACCCACGTTACTTAAATGAGAAAGTGAGCGATGGTGGAACATTCGACAGATGCACAGGAGAGTGACTGTCCCGGTAATGGCCACGGTATCGCTACGGCGTTTTAAACCGGTAAACCAGGATGTTCCGTGGTGTTTTTCTGAAAAATCAATTGCGTTTACACATCCCCGACAGAGCCTAGATGTATTCCCGGTTCAGTACCTTATATAGCACCGGATATATACGGTAAGTGCCAATGCGAACCCGGTGTATTCCCAGTGGAGACCCGAATAGACACGGTTTCATCACGGTTCATCCCGGCTCAAGTTTATGAGAATAAACTTGTTTGACCACGTTGACATCGGTCATTTGGTTAGAAGACAGCAGAGATGCTACCCAAAGGAAAGAAGAACGCAGTTGGAAAAAATTCGCTTACAACGCCTACAAAGGTTGAGGTACGTTTGGAAACGATTCAGGGAAGGACAATAAGGAAAGCTTGCCTCAGATCAAATAGCAGAGAATGGCTCTTCTTCGTCTTCACTTAACAAAATTTTCTAAAGTAGCACTTCATATACCTGTTCTTTAAATCACCTGTTATCGGCATGAGTTCGTGCCTCCACCGTCTATCACCGCTATAACCGGGGCTTGCCGGCAATATGCGGGACATTAACGGAAACAACCGGAACGTTGTCGCCAATAACCGGAATGTAGCCTAGCTCTATGTCTTACCGTGACGACATATTGTCATTACTGGGGCCCTGCCGTTTTTTGACATTGGTAAAGACACTTCGCGGTTTACTACGATTTATTACGATATGGTTGCGGTACAGATACAGTGGTTCCTCGGTGATTGCCGGTGCCAATCCGATAGAACACGGTCCTGGACTTCCTTCCCGGTGAGTGGCAGTGAGCTTGTTTGTACTAAACATGTTGATACAACCGTGACAATCTCCCGGTTCGTCCCGGTTCACCAAGGTCTATTCCTGTACTTCGCTACGGCCTTACACCGGTTTAATACGGTTGATCCCGGTGGACAAAATCGGGACGCCAAACCGGGGCTGTGTAAATGGGGCTTTACAGGATATACACGGTGATGATGAAAGAACAAGTAAAAAACATTATTGTAACAACAGATATTGTAATGATGATAATGGAAATAACCATAATAATAATTACGAAAGTGAAAATATGAAAGTGCTAAGTATAAGAAAGAACGTTGAAACACGAGGCCATCTGATAAATCAGATTGCCAAATGTTTTGATGTTCTTTTTCTTTTGTATCAAAGTCAAACATAAAAACATGTTCCCTGTTGTCACAATATGAAACCCCAGAAAAAAAGTAACCAATGTACGAGCATATGAATATGATATTTCTATCGCTTTCCCTTCCTCTTCCATCACAATAAGTAAACCCCAGCAAAACTGGGCCAATTAGAGGGCATACTCTGGAGTGCGCACTGTGCATGTATATGTATACGATTTAACTATGACACTTTTTCAACAGAAAGGTCCCCAAACTATGATACAATTTTTTTTTGTCATTGTATTTCACTGGCTTGTTTCCAGAGTGGTTTCTAACAATTTTACAAAATCCGATATTCAATATTTATTTGTAAAAGGCATGTCTATTTTTTAACATGACAATATTGATGAATATCTAACCAAACGTTCAGCATTTCTTTCGTGTGTGTGTGTGTTTCTGAATGAAATTTGTTAAAAACACATCACTGGTAATGAATAATAGATATGTTTTTCCTATTTCGCTTACTCGTATTATTAACGTTTTCTGAATTTTTTTATCTGAAAAACAAACGATTAAACATACAGCGTTTGTACGGGGATTATTTAAATCCATATTGAGGTTGCGCATGTGCCGGAAAAACAAAAGCAAAAGTTGAATAAACAGACGATTGGTGGATAAAATATCAGTTTATGTGTATGAATTATTCCTGCACACTTAATGTCAATGTTATAAAAGGTCGAATAGTCACAGTAGTTTCGGTAAAGCAACGCTAGTTACAATTTAAGCAAAAAGTCTATAGTACTTTTTTAATAGATTTGATAGTAGTACATGTGTAACTTTGATGTGTGCCATCATGAAAAGAGCTGATCTTACCATTTTTTTTATTCATTTGATATTTTTTAGTCGGCACTTTGGCTTTGCTTATGCATTTCTCAAATTTTCCAAAGACGTCGAATTGAGCGGGTATACTTGTCCGTCTGAGCACGTCGTTTTCCGTAATGGGAACGGAATAAGCTTATCACAATGTTTTTTTTTGTGTGTAGAAAGTGGCAATTGTTACGGATTTTTTCATCAAGACGCTGGACAATGTATCGGCTGTGGAGATATGTTTCCGAAGAGCTCCAGCTATCCAACATCCTCTGACACGCTTTTCTATAGAGCTCCTTGGGAAGATATTATTTCAAGTAAGTCTTTATTATTAGATTAAAAACATTATAACCGCCTCCATGGTCGAGGTGTTAGAGTCGATGTCCTGTTACCTCTCTGTGGGTTCGATCCCCGGGAGATGCTTTCAAAAAATTGGTAGTTTAACGCGGAGGAAGGTAGTCTAGTACTGGTGTTACTCTCCAGGAACGATGGTTGTTAGGGAACTACCCGCCTATATGACTGAAATACTGTTGGGAAAAGGTGTAAAATAAAAAACAAACAAACAAACAAACAAAACATTATATTATGTAATGGTTTCACCTTTCAAGATAGAGAAACGTCTACTAACCATTCAATAGTTAAAATTTTAGCTCAATTTGTTACAGTAACGTCAGCGTTGCCGTTACCTTGCCGTCCGCAAACTTGTACCTTGATTATAACTTTATAAGTTCTATGTGTATTTTCACTATACTTGGCCACAAAAACCAATGGGAAAGACCTTTTAGTAGACCCGACTAAACTAAACCTTCATCCATACTGATCTTGACTAAATGTTTAAATTTTGCTTGTTTATCTTTATTAGTGACTATAACTTTGTTATCTTTGAATGAATTGTCTTTAAACTTGAGCACAATGACCTTTTAGGAAAGACATTCAAGTTAACCAGATGGACCGTGATCTTTATTCAGAAATGACTCAAATGTCTAAATTTGCTTTTTTTTTCTTTTTATTGCTGTGGCTATTACTTCGTTATTTATGAATAAATTGTCTTAAACTTGAGCATAATATCTAAGGAGAGACCTTAAGGTTAACCAGACAGACCTTAAAGCAACACGCCTCCAGATTCATGCTAATTTTCATGAACATTTTCAAAATGTATTTGAACGTGTTAAAATGTGAAGTAACCAAAGGAAGAAATTTACACATTATCAATGACACTTACGAACCATGTAAATTACCAAAAAATGTCAAAATATGCATAAATAACCTTTACTGCGTTAGTAACGCATTCGAAATATAGTTGTAAATACTAAAAAAACAGTCATTAATCACACGTTATATGTAAAATATCACTTGAATCATGGATCTTTATTCTTTTCCTCACATCTTATTATATTTTTCTCAAGTTTGATTTTATTGAAATATTTTGACTTATCTGGAGGCGTACAGCTTTAACCTTCACTCATATTTGACATTGGCTTTGAAGGTCAAATAATTGATTTTATCATTTTTTTGTGCTGTAATTGGCTATTACTTTGCTATTTATAAATGGATTAACTTCATATTTAGACATAGCATATTTTAAGTTAGGACCTTCATGTATATCAAAATCAAATTGACCTCGACTCATGTTTGTCCTTGACGTTGCAGGTTAAACTATTAATTTTCACTGGTTTTTGCTATAAATGACTGTAACTTGGTAATCAATGATTGGATTATCTTCATACGTTGAGAAAACAACATTTTGGACAAGACCTTTTAAATGGTTTCATTGATCTTGACCTTGAGCTTTAAATAACATCGACCCTCAAGGCCAAATAATTGAATTATGGTTAAATTGTCATAATTTTGTTATTTATTTACTGATTTTAGTTAAACTTGGACAGAACAAGACTAACTTACCAAAGAAATATATTGAATAATTTAGATGAGACCTTGACCTTTAATTTTACACAATTAAAGAAATTCTCTTTTTTCTGTAACTGACTATACCTGTTATTTATAAATGAAATTTATAAATGACATTGACCGTCAAGGTCAAACTATTGTATTTTAGTTAATTTGTCATAAGTTTCTTATTTATGTACGGATTAGAATCATATGTGGAACTTTGATTATATTCTTTTCTTTAGTTTGTCCTTTATTCACAATGGAACAAAACAACAAATGTGACTAGACTAAAACTTATTTTTTCTTAAATGTCTTGTTAAAGATTTGTTTGAACAATGTATTTGTTTGCATTCAGAAAAAGCAAACAAGTCAAGCGTTGTCCATGACCGGCGGTGGCTCTTGTTTGTTTAAAATTGAAAATAAATATATGTATGGTGTTTTGTATATCATATATACCGGTACGAGATATTTGATCTTAAAGCAGCATTCAGGCTAATTTTCATGAAAATTTTGAAACTGTATGAATGTGTATTATTGTGAAACAATGGCACTTACTAACACGTAAATTACCAAAAGGTGGTATAAATATGCATAAGAAGTCTTTACTGCCTTAGTAACGCAGTAGAAATATAGTTTTCAATACTGAAAAATCAGTAATTAATCGTATATAATGTGTTTAATATTACTTGAATTTTGAAACGTTTTTACTTTTTCATTACATCTTAGTACATTTGTATCAAGTTTGATTTTATTGAAATATTTTGTGTACTCTGGATGCATCTAGCTTTAAGTGAATATTGCATATATTAATAAATAACCTGTCAAGATTACTTTCACCACAATTTTAATGTTTTCATGTTTCCTCCAACAGTTCGAAGCTGATAAAATTCATTTTTAAAACAACTATTAAACATCTAGTCTTACTTTTATTTGCAATTCATTTCATGTTAGTGCAGTTATTAAAAATCAAAGCACAGAAGGCGCTGAATTTGTTTGGGTCTCAGAATGTCAGAAAGGTGAATGTTGTGAGATTTTAAACCGATTGTTTTTTGCATAGTGTCATAAATGCTGTTTCCAGTGTTATAACTGTAGTAAATTGGCTATAAGACTAATTGATTTATTTGACTTAAACAAATATAAAAAAAGATGCCTTAGCTGGAATTTGAACTCCAACCCCTCGCTTCCAAAGCAAGCGTGCAAACCCCTCGACAACGGGGAAGTTAACAGATAACAGTCTGGAGAGAACCATATTATTCTAAGTTTCGATATATTTTGTACACGGTAAACCTGTTGTTTAACACTGATGTAAATAATCACGGAGCTTCATATTTATAAGCATGTATATCTATAAAGAATAACGTTATATAAGGAATTTTCGACCAATCGGGAACTATTTTTTCTTTATCGAGAAGGCTTGAAAATTAATGCGCCTGTCATTTGACAATCTTTACGCTGTGATCTCCCTTTAAATTTTTCGGCGTTAGTTAGCATATAAAGGGAAATATTCACTTCGAGGAGTTTGGACTACTTTCGGTATTTGCACATAAGCACATCAGGGTCTGAAAAACTACCATTATTTGTTTGGTCTGACGACCAAAACAAATTAAAAGTACGTTAAAAGAAAAACACACATTTGTTTAATCTATTTGAGACGTTATTTATGCGACGTCATCACAGCAATCGTTTTCTGTCAGGTTCGTGACGTTGCTTATCCAAAAATTTGAAATAGGGGAGATCCTCCGAAATAAATAAGATGTAAAAGTTCAACATCTTTTACGTCCCTCAGCACTGGCGCTAAAGCGGTAATCAATCTTCAACAGAAAATGTGCTTGAATCCATGATCAAGAAGGACCAGAGAAATGTAATAATACTGAATTGAAGAAGAGATGAGAGTAATGAATGTTAAAGAAATCATTATCATTCATAAAAATTAAACATTGTTTTTAGTTTTGTTATAACGTAATAATTACATCATAAAATGATAGGGTTTTTATCTATGTATTGATTAAGCTGAAATGAGTTTTTTTGCGGTATAGTATATATTAACAAAAATGAGAGTTGAAAATTAGTTTTCCCATGAAGCTATACCCTACCCATGATTGCTATTTGGTAGAAAACGTTTATTTTTATCCAAAACATCATTAAGTTTTTTGTTTATTGCACATCTTTTGAGTTCTGCTTTTACTCTTTCAGAATATGTCTACGTACCAGAAGGAATGACATGGCATCAGGCACAGGTATTTATGATAAAAACATAGAAAACAGTAGAAAGTAGAAAATTCTAATTCCAGATTTTAAAAGCATGTGAATTTAAGATAAAAATGACATGAATTAATGTGACAGGTAGACCATGCGATCAACAGGAGATTACTTATTTTTGTTTTGGGTAAACACTCATGGGAGACACAGGCAATATTTTTATTTCTTCCTTTTGTTTTTTTCCATTTATTATCTGTAAATGTCCTCAAATGAATAAACTAGGCAGTCATAGGAACAAAACTTTTCACCTTAAATAAATAAATGGTGGTTTCCTAAATAGACCCACGTGGATCAGGTTAGAGCGTTAAGATTTCACAAATAGGTGTCACAGTGAACTCTGAAAACGTTTAGGAACATGTCAAATGAATACAATCATACAATATCCACAATATATGTTATTGTAACATCAAGAGTTTGTTAAAGTCGCTTTGTTTTAAACCTACTCAGTGATTCTGTCGGTATCTAAATTTTGTTCAGCATGGATATTTTAACGCTTCAAACTCAAAATATATTTAATTTATGCCGAAATGCATGCTAGGACTTAAAAATGTTATTTTAGCATGATAAGGAGTACATAAGATCAATTTAAATATTTCTGTCATTTATTTTCCTGAGTATCTTGTTTTTCTTTGATACGACTAACAAGACAAATATTTAAATAGCTAAATTTAGCATTGACGTACAGTGCAGTAAAACAAATAAGCATTCTAATGATTAAATGCTGTCTTTGGAACTCATTAATTTAATTGTCTGATATCAAAAGTATTTCTTTAGAAGCAGACTGGATTTTTAAGTGTTTGAACCGTTGCCGTCTGTTTTAGATGGTTTGCAATATTTAAATGTTGCCGACAATGCCTATATTCTGGTCTTTAATATAGCGCAAAACAGAAATTGTCCTAACCTATTCGTTTTGACAGTTTGCATTGAAACAAGAATATAGTTAATCGAAGCCGTTGGATTTCCGGATTTCCAATAATTTTATTTTCCTAGCACGTCTGTCGATATTTTCATTATGATTATGATTGAAACAATATTTATTATTGTTTCTGTCTATTGACGCTGTTTCGTTAAAGGCTATAACGCTTTCCGTAACGAAATATTATCTAAGTTAGGTAATTTGTAAATGCTTAAATGAATTATGTCGTTTCCTTACAGAATGATCAATTCTCAGAGGAATTGAAACGTAAAATGTCTCTGTTATATATGAAAACATGAAAACTGTACTTAAACAGAATGAAATGTTCAAGAACAGTATTTATATATTATTTAGATTTTGACCATTGTATATATATATATATATATATATATATATATATATATATATATATATATATATATATATATATATATATATATATATATATATATATATATATATATATATATATATATATACGTCTTACATATATGATTTATAGCCTTATAAATGTATAATAAAGCTATTAATCTGCTGCCTAAAGATTTCAAAACTATTGTTTGAAAAAAAAATGTAAATACCGGTATGAAAGAAATGTGTAACACTTTCTATATTTCCGATATAATATAATTTTGATAAAAAATGTATGTTTAATGAAATCACAGGACAATTGCAAAGCTAAAGGGGGATCGTTGGTGGAGTTTGGTTCAAATGAAGAAAGGGAGCTTGTGGAAACGAACATCTTACAGGGTTTGTCTATATTGTTTTTCAGGTAAAAGGCGGATTAAGGTTAAATAGTTGTTTGAAAAGATTAATGAATACAAAATAAGGATGTATACATATAACTTTTTCTTACGATGTTTTAATTAACCAAGTTAATAAAAATTTCTGTTACACTTGAAATTGTGAACTTGCGTTTGCTTCTATCTAAGATGCTGAAAATTTTAAATCATGTTCAATTTCAATCTGCTTAGTTTTCTCTTGGTCGACACCGATGTCTGCTAGTCCCATTGCTATATATTATGTTTTTTTTCTTCAGGTTTTGGTCATGGTGCAGGGGTATGGATAGGTGCATATGATGACAATATGGACGAGATTTTTCTCTGGTCTGACGGTACCGTTGTCAATGACATTTTCATAAAATGGGGACCTACTGATCCAGACCTTCACGATCATACTGAACATTGTGTATTATTTGCAAACACAAATGGTATCTGGGCTTCGCATGATGTTTTGTGTAGTAGAGCTCCATCAAGCGTATGCCAACTGGACTAATAAACTAGTTGACATTACGGACATTTATTCATTTTTAACTTGCTTGACATTATTGTTGATGTAAAAAGATAAAAGATAACAATTGTGTGTCAGAGTAATACCATCTCCTTTAATGCTGTAGATTGAACCTCTGTATAAAACATTCATAGAATATTCAATTTGATAGATTTGTCTAGAATCGAAGCAGATTAAGGCATAGACATGAATATGAATTGACCTATAAAGGATGAAACCACTTCTCAAAAAAAAAAAATAGATAAAAATGCATGGATTGAATTTTGTTGTAGATATTGTCTTACATTCTTTCAGCATCCAACACTTTTTGAACTCCTAAAACATATATCCGTAGTTTTATAATGATGATGAATTTTCGTTTACTAATGCTCTAATTCATGTGCACTGGCTTGCGTCAATTTGTACAACACCAATAAATACCCTTCTCTCTGCATCGGCTACACTTGTATTATTATTTCTTTAGCCAATGTAATTTGATAAATAGATTAATGTTCATCATGCGTTTAATTAACTTATTATAAAGAAATAATGAACGAATTCAGCATGTGTCACATTACAATGATTGGTTTTAATGAAATGTCACTGTGTGAGAAACCATGGACTCTCGGAATACTGTTTCGCGGTTCAACCGACTGAGCTATCCTACCGCATACACATTATCTCCCCTAAATAGTGAACAGTATAAATATAACTTACGACCCCTCGTACATATCAGATAGCCTCGTGTTTCGATGATCATTAAATATGAAACCCCAGAAAAAGGTAATCAATGAACGAGCATCTGAAAATGTTATTTCTATCGCTTTCCCATTCTCTGCCGGCACAAAAAGTAAACCCCAGCAAAAATGAGTCAATCAATGGGCATGCTCTAGAGTGCGGGTCTCCAGTTTTTGTACTGTGCATGTACAGGTATTCGATTTCACTATGCCACATTATCAACAGCACTATGCCACATTATCAACAGAAAGGTCCCCAAACTATTATGCAAATATAACTTACTAGGCATTAACATTCCTTGGCTCTTTACCTGCAGGTTTATCATTTAAATGAATTCAATGTATATATTAGTCAAAGACATGAAGAACATTTTAAGTATGAACAATTTTGTAATTAAAACAAATTCATTCCGCATTGACTTAGATGTAACTTGAAGTTGCATTTTCATAGTGATTAAGAAGATTTACAAAAATTGTTGTAAATTGCCTTGGCAGTAAATAAAAGTTTTTGAATTCTATTTATAATTCTGACACTTTCGGGATTTACCGATGACCACAATAAGGTCACAAAATATAATAAGGGATCTAAATAATAAATACGCTTACACATTATTTGAATTAATTTTAAAAGTAAAACTAGTCAAATGGTTATGCAACTATTAAGTGTGACAAAAATGCGGATCGCTTGTCAAAAAAAACAAACAAACCAAAAAAAAAAAAAAAAAAAAAAAAGGAAAGAAAAATGAAAACTATTTCTCTACTATTCTAGTATTGACAATGAAAATGATATAAAAACACTTACTGAATAAATATATAATTATACAGACATAAATATGTGAACAAAAATTCATGTTAGCCCTTCTTTTTGTCATCGCCTATCAATGCACAAGTTCTAATATATAAGTGCATGAATATCTAACCTTATCGTATGTACACATTTAATATAATGTATGTACCTCCCAAATGGCAGAATGACTTTATCTGCCTTGGTTCATGCAAAGTTTTGAACAATCAAAGATTGAAAAATTGTAAGTTAACAGGTCAAAAGATACTACCCTCAACTCTGTATTGAGTATAAGCATAGGATAAAAATGTCACCGTACGCGTGATACTGATGCCATAAAACAGGAACGACTATTTTAAAAACTCCGATACACTTAATGACGAATTCAGAGAAAGTGCATTTAGTTTAAACATATTTATTTCAATATTTTACATATAGTACATTTTATATATATATATATATATATATATATATATATATATATATATATATATATATATATATATATATATATATATATATATATATATATATATATATATATATATATATATATATATATATATATAATTGTTACATAAATTGGAAGGGATTAGAACGAAAGAAAATTATATAGTTCCTCTCCCTAAGTGCATTTGTTAAATTTATTTTCAAATTTTCTAAACACTTATTAAAATCTATAAACAGCAAATTTTATATTATTCAAGAGCAATGACATTGGTTAAGGCACCGGCTGAATACTTTTTGCATTATAAATAAGAACCAATACAGGAATAGTGTAATGAAACAAAATAAAGTGTTCTGGAACATTATATGGCTATTTCAAGAATGGTTATAACCGTTTAGCAATGGTATTAATGGTATCTTGCATGCGCCATTCTCTTTTGAGGCAATTTACTATCATATTTCTTGTATATAGGCATTTGCAAGTATTTGAAAACTGAAACAATAATCTTTAAAACAGATAAATAGCTTAGTACACTGTTAAACCCTATTTTATCGAAATCAGCTTGTATAGACTGATAAGAAATCTTTATAAGATATATTAGTCTATTTTTGTAAAATTAGTATGCCTATGATATTTGGAAATTCCAAACTTCCTCTACTTATGTCTACTTACGTTATACAAATAATTCAGATGTGAAGAAATCATAAATAAGTCAATTTTCTGATTAAAATCTAATTTAAAGATTATTATTGATTACTCAAAATTGCATTCGGTGTATGTTGCATCGTCTTTGCAAACTGGTTGTTGTGGAGGGGCAAATTACAATCCTTAGGGTATTTTTCAGTGAAACAACATGCAAAATATCTATGAAATGGGAGAATATTTCTATAATATTGTTGACATGCAAGTCTTAGACATTTGACCATATGGACATATCTTATTTATTTTTGGTAAAGATAGACTAGGCAATAATACATTCAAATAGCTAAGTATAAAACATTTAACGTCGTCTGAAGAACGTGTTCTGCAGATAGTGTCTGAAGAAGTCTAAATCTCTGTTCTGCAGATAGTGTCAAAAGCTTTTTATTTCATTTGATTGGTTTAAAAGATACAGAGCAGGGACAAAATTGATTACAAACCGACATATTTTAAATACATAAATTCTAAGAAACAGGTATTTTACAACATGTATAATTTACTTTGCCATGAACTTAATGAAGCATTTTTAAATCTCAATTGTATCCAGAGTTTATCATCGCATCAAATTATCTATGTTTTTTCCCATTTAAATATAAGTAGACATATACATACATTTGTATTTATAAACAAAGTGCAATAAAACACAAATAGTTTTGCTTCGTGTATATTAACATTTCACAAATAAGAAAAACAGAAAGAAAATCGTATTTGAAATCGGTAGTATCCACTTGTGTCTTACTACAAAGAACCTAAAATAAAAATAAAAGACGGACATGAAATAAAAGAAAATACGAAAAAAAGAATAATAATTCAGATATTGTATTCATTAACTAATCAAACTTACATTCTTACATTCGGTATGGTTCAAAAGTACACTTCTGGCGTTTTTTTTTTAAATATGATATTTAAAACTGATATATTACTTTCTGGATTTAAATAATTCGCTTGCTCAGAAAGAACTTTTAGAGACGTGAAATCTAGGATTATTGCCAGAAGGTTTCAGTCTGATCCGCTAACATATGTTGTTTTGAAAAAGAAATAAATGAAATTTATTTAAAAGCATATGATTATGTTTTTAATACCAATCAACACTGTTGTGTGTTAGCACGGAAATATTTGCATAGAATCTCCCATGCAATCGCTCTCACGCCCCGTACTACATCTTCTTATCCCAGCACGTGTTCCAGATCCGCATGTCACAGAACACGAGCCATAAAACCATTCTGACCAGCTTGGTGTTACTTTCAACAAGAAAAAGGCATTGAATATTAATAAAAAGAAAACACGTATAGTTATCGCATATATTAGGGAGCTGGAGTTCCTGAAACCATATATTTTTAAATTCTTGCAGAAATCTGGCCAAACACTTATACTGATCGTGTATTGTCATATTAAACATACACGTGCTTGTTTAAAAAAAGTGAACTAATTCGATACATTAATATGAATTTGTTGAATTCTAGGTATCTTATCACCTCGGGTTATTGAAACTCGTGTAATTCTAAGAGATATATTTTTGACATTTCTGTATGTTTCAATCTCAGTTAAGTGTATAAACCAATATATATTTTTTGGAAAAAATATTGTCTGAATGTTAAAAAAATGATTTTTCCGAAATGCTGATATGAATTTAATATGGCATGAAAAGCAAAATCATTGTAAAATCAATGTTAAATAACAGAGACATCCTCTATTACATCTCTTCCAAGGATTTGTCATACGATTATGGAACCAATATAAGTTTAAGATGGCCCCTACAAATGTGACATTTGAATAGGCATTTTTTCTGAAACATGGGTTTCATCACTTCCATCCAGAATAAAAAAAACCCAGAGCATGCAGTAGAAGCACCCGGCTCATCCCTCCAAAGAAATTCAACAGGGTGCCATCAGCACTGACTAACTTCAGCAGGTCGTTCCATAAACGGTACATAATATGCAATCGAATTTAGACTTCTGCGTAAAAAATATCGCGCGTAAAAATAAGGACAAACTGACTCAAGGTGTTCTGCTCTTGCACGACAATACGATGACTGCTGCCACCGACTGCGGCTTAGAAATTCTTCCCCATCCCCCATGTTCTCCGGACTTTGCTTCCTCTGACTTCTGCCTGTTTACGACTGAAAACCATGTTTCGTGGTAGACGTTTTGGAAGAATGCAGTTGTCATGGAGGCGGCCAAAATATAGGTGACATTTTGAAGGGTATAACAAGTTGGAGCACAGGTGGGCAAAGTGCATTGATGTAGAGGGCGATTATATTGAAAGTAAGACTATAAGTTCGGTTCTCTTACTACGTAAGTACATCGGGCCAAGAACTTTTTGATCAATCCTCGTATCTACTCAAAACTTTGATATAAAACTTTCTTAGGCAGTTATTGGTCGGGGTTTTTGTGAATACTTGTAGTTAAATTATTGAAGAGCTTACCTATCTCACAATTATTTTCGTACCAACCGGAACAATAACATAAATAGCCCTGCTGGTTACTGACACAAAGTCAACCATTTTTTGCACAGACTGCTTGAACAGTGGTCAACTTGTGTTACCTCTGTATTATGACATAACAAGTTATTTATACGGTATAAATCCATATTTAAGTCGAGATTGAGAGAGATTTTAATTTAATCATATTGAAATGTTTACCACCATGAGTAGCCGTGTCGTGCACATGAAACATGTCTCTAGGTCACAGGTCAGGGTCAATCTTAGAGGTCATTCCAAATGTTAGTAGGGAGCAAAAATTCTACATGTATAGAGGGATTTAAATATAACTTGGGACAAATGTTAACCATAGTGTCGCGCAATAAATTTAGGTCCCTCCACCACACCAAAGAAACGTCACACATAGACATCAAAGGTCAGATAAAAATATGAAGATATATGTAGGGACCATTGTTTGTTTGTTTCATTCTACGCCTATTCCCAACAGTATTTCAGTCATATAGGCGGACAGTTTCATAACCATCGTCTATGGAGAGTTACACCGGAATCAAACTACCTTCCTATGTGCTAAACTACCAAAGCATTTCCGGGGATCGAACCCACGCCAGAGAGGCAACTGGATAATAAGTCATCGACTCTAACCCCTCGACCACGGAGGCGGTGTAGGCACCATTAAGTCATCACTAATTGTGTGAATGTAACACAAATGGTCATTATCATGACTAAGGCGGTACACGTACTATTAAGGTCAATATATGCAAGGTCACGGTCACGGTCATAAAATATGATGAAATATACAGATTTCGTCAGGAGCATATATCCTACATGTAAAGCAGAATTTATATAATACTTTATATCAATGTTAAACACCATGAGAAGTATTGCTCTACACAAATCTGACTAAAGTTCAGATCAAGTCATTTCTTTTATGAAGATCTGATGTCTCGCCTTCTTTATATTTCGAATTTTCTATTTTTATCAATGTAATAAATCGGTATTTACATAGGCATTAGAAGAAGTTTCAGAATACCGTTATCCGTAGAAGTTATACAAATTGATGATTTTTGTAATTGGTCAGTTTTTAATGGGCAAGATTGTTTTGACAGTTTACCTGTCGGCTATATAGACAACAGAAATGTTTGTTCTCGTTATCGTGAAAATTAACAACTAAGTATTGGTTATCTCAGAATTTAACTTAAAAACCACATCGCTTTCAAAATCACGAAAGCGCGCCGATGATTCGCTGTGAGAAGGGTCACCAAAATGATTTTCTATTTGGACACGGTCAGATCTAAAAGAAGAGCGTTATTTAAATCTGGTTTTAATTAGATAGTGCTCTTTGCATGATTAAGATATCTAGATAGAAACAAGGTAACATTAAGAGCTAATTTAAAAACGCTTGTTCGGAGCAAAACATATACATTCATAGAGGAATTTTGATAAAAAAAGTAACTTGGGACAAATGTTCACCATTGTAAGGCCGAGTGCCGGGCGCGAAATTCGGTCCTAGCAATCAAAGTCAAGGTCACACATAGAAGTTTTGCAAGTCAAGATCATACGAGATGATTATATTGCCAGATATTGTGCAGAGCATATCTTCTACATACAAAGAGGAATTTTATTGTTATTTTACAGAATTGTTGACCGCTATTAGACGCAGTGTCTTGCTTACAAACAGGTCTCTAGATCAAAAGTCAAGGTCACAGTAAGATTTATTTTGTAATAAAACGCTTGTCTCGAGCAAGCCTTCTACAAGAATTAAGGGATTTTATATTTACTTGGCAAATGCAGAAAGTTTCACACACTCCCTAGTATCAGTGAAGTAACATAAGTTTTTGCAGAAATCATGCACACACAGTAACTGTAATTTTTTTGTCATTTAAAGCTGCACGCCTCCAGATGAGCCAAAAAAATCAAGAAATTCAAAATTGAGAAAAATGTACTATTATTTTAAGAAAAGTAAAAACATTCAAGATTCAATTTATATTTTACATTTTATATTCGGTCTTAGACTGATTTTCCCCAGTATTCAATCACCATATTTCTACTGCGTTACTATTGCAGTGGCTGTTTTTGCATATGTTGCTCACTTTGGGAAAATTTCTTGGATTGTAAGTGCCGATTGCAATATATACTGTAAATTGCTTTATTTGTTCACCTCGAAATAATTTACTATTAAATTCATTTCAAAAATATTCATGAAAATTTACATGAATCTGAAGGCGTGTTGCTTTTAAAGGATCTGACATATACTGAGATAACATCAAATTCTTTATTTCTTATGTGTTACACATACCTTAAGATATGTTAATTTGTTTAGAACTTTATTTCTTAATGTGTTCAAAATACCTTAAGATAAAATTAAACTTTTATTTTTTTAATGTGTTTAACATAACTATAACAAAAACAACATATTTATTTGATAATAAGGCCACCGGCCCATAATATACAAAGCAACATGGATAAACATTTTACGTCCCTCTAATTAATATCGTCAGCTTTACAAAGAATATGGTGTATATACATGTAAATACATATATTACGTATTGTTGTATCACAACTCGAGTTCATTAATGAGTAGAAATCATTTAAATTTGTTCTTCCATCATACCAATTTAGTAAGAATAGTTGGCGTACTTCATTATATTTATAGCAATGGAAAAAAACATGAAATTCACAATCTATAATTGAGATATTTCTATTATTTATACAATATGTACAAAAGCATTGTTCTCTTGGTATATTTAAATGTTTGCCGATTTCTATTTTAAGTTTGTGGTTAGAACACCTAAACTTAGAAAAAGATTTTTTATAAATAAATGGTAAAGCCAATATTAAGTATTTTTCAACATTTAAAAGTGATTTAAAATTTCTATAATGAAAGCATCGACTAGAAGTATTAATATCGTTATGCCAATTTTGAGTGTAGCAATCAACACAGTCTCTGTTTAAACAAATGAATAAACATGTCAGGATTACCTATTTCTTGCAAAATTCAGGCAAACCCAAAACCAAACTCGAATGATAATTTTTTTTATCTAAGTAGCCCAATTATATCTCCCACTATCATCATGATTTTTCAACATAAGATAACTTTGTCGCGAATATCTCGATTGTTGCATAGTCAATAACTTGCACCAATATTTTATACAGTTTTATACAGTCATATAAAATATACATAATGGTAATCTGCCACATTCTCCTAGTGCCATTGCGTTATTTGTAGTTCTATTAACATTTAGGCACCTTTTACAAAAATCATTATGAACAGTTTCAATAGTATTTACATAACAATAACCCAATACTTGTGAGGCATAAGATAATATTGGTTTCACCAAAGCATCAAATAATTTAAAGTATTCTTTGACTGGAAAATATCCAAATGACTTTTGATACTGTTTGATGGCTAGAATAGATTTCTTGGCTTGAATAAACAAATTTATTGTGGGTTGATGACCAAGATATAGTAGGTGTAAGATAAACAACCATATATTTATAAATTGATACTACATTAACAGGAGATCCACGATAGAGCCAAGATTCATAATTTCAAAGACCACCTCCATTACGGAATACCATAATCTCTGTTTTATTTAAATTCAATTCCATACCCGTATCTTGACAAAATACGTCTATTATATTAATTTGTTGCTGTAATTTGACAGCGGTTTCTGCGCAATTAGGAATGTCGTTCGCAAACATAAGACAGCTAATGTCATGTATGTCGTTAGTTATAAAAATTCATGTTCCACACGAGAGACGTAGTAACTCTGCTAATTCATTAATAAAAAGTATGAATATAGTTGTGCTGCTTACGTCTCCCTGTTTTGTTCCAGCATTAAAGGGGAAATAAACAGTAGATTAATAACAGCAAATGTTAGCATTAAAATTTGGTCTTTTTTAGCATGATTACAGTAGAGTTTAACACACGATAATAGATCGGTATACATAGTCTTGAGCACGCGTAAAAAATTGCCGCGGAGACCTCTACGATATAATATTTCAAAAAGCTTCCCGTGATTTAATTTGTCGAATGCTTACTTAAAATCAACATAAATACAATAGAATCTACCACCTTTTCTTGTTAAATATTTCTGAGCCATTGCTTGTAAACAAAATATTTTATCTACCGTTGAGTACCCGTGTCGGAAGCCGGCTTGTGACTCGTCGATTTTATTATTATTTTCGGCCCAATTATAAACTAGAAAATACTTTATACAGAGTATTCTATACAGAAATCCCTATAAAGTTACTAGGGTCATTAATCGACCCGCTTTTATGGATTGCCGTTACCACGCTTTTACCCCAAATTTTAGGAAAGACGCCCGTGTTAAGTATTCTGTTAAACAACGCTTCAGTAACGTTAGTACTGTCATTTAATGTATATTTATAAAACTCTGATGGTATGCCATCAGGTCCGGGACTTTTGTCATTAGACAAATTATTAATGGCTGATTCGATTTCAGCACGAGTAAACGGTTGATCTAGCTCAACACACTGTCCATTATTTATTTCAGTCAAATTATCCGTGTTAAGTGATATGGCGGAATCATCGAACAAAAGATCTTTAAAATACGCATACCATTGATTGGCTGAAATATTACAAAGTGTCTTTTTCGGAGGACGTGAACGCTTAATAAGTGACCACATATCCTTAGGATTATTACTAACATTAATGAGTTTTTGTCTTTGGTCGCGCTGAAAAAGTAGCTGTTTTCTACGACAATACGCCTTAAACATATAACGTTTTACCTTATATACTCTTAAATCATGTATTAAGTTTGATGTTCTAAACCTACGTAGCGCGTTATATTTCTCGCGTTTATGCACCGTTTAAATCTTTATGCGTTTAACATGTATTTAAAGTTAATTAAATTCCTTCTTATTGTTGTTACATATATTTAGTTTAAATTAACTATTTTTACATGTGGAGAGAACCGGCCATGGAATACACAAATGCTTTGATTGTTTTTCACACAGCAATAGATAAATAAATGTTAGTTCTAGTATGTGTACAAAATATCATGAATTTCAAATATCTTATAACAAGAAACTGCACTCGAAATAGTATACAGTATATTTTAACTTTACTTTGACCATATTAAATCTACTTGGATATTTTATCCTAATAAGTCTTGAATTCTAAAACGGAAATTAGTCACGCTTGGATCGACAACTTAAAAAGGTGCCTATCGGTAACAAAAGTCACTTAGATTCGAACCCATCCAAGAATATCAGTGACCATTTATGAATTTCTTGATTATTTAAATACGTTATTTGCACATTCCTGTGTTACTGTATATGCACAGTGATCATAGTTATTATTGTTATTATCTATACTACATCTGTTGTTGCTGTTGCTGATGTTCTTGTTGTTGTTGATTTTGTTGTTGTTGTTGTTAGTATTATTTATTTAATCATAGTTGATTGGTGACGATACTATAAAAGTCTTATTAACAGAATTTATCATTTTAAGCTAATTCAAGTCTTGCACGTTTTACAAGAACGATTGAACATATCCTCTTTAATCCTTTAAGATACAAGTTCTGTATAAATTCAGAATACAATCTGGTCATTTCAAGACGGCACCAAGACATACTGGTAATACAAGTTCTATACAAGTATGGATCAAATCACATCAACAAACAATTGCTACCATAGTTACAAGGCGAAGTATGCTGAAAATGGCCGCCATAGTAGCAACATCTATGTAATGCATGACAGGATCAGACCATTTAAAGGAAATGATTTAATATCAAAATGAACTTGTTACTTACATATTTTTAATTTGCTAAAATTCATTTCCATGTCATCTGAGTATTTTTCCTTGAAAATGTAAAATTTCATCTAAAATCATTGATTATTTATTGTTATATCATGCAAACTATAAACTAAATGACCCCAATTAAGGATTCATTGGAACAAGTTTTTACCCAAGGAGCATGACTTATGTAAATTCAATAGCGCATAAATTCGCCTTTCCTTTTATTAGTTTGTGTTCAAATGCTCTTTTTAAAACAGAGTAAAGATGATAAATAATATATGAGCATACCTAAGATTCCACAGAAATGATAACAAACTGCTATCATGCCAAAAGTATACACGTCTATTGAAAATTGCGCATGCGTTAACACTTTTAATTAGAATTTAAAGGATCAACAGTCGTAGTAAACGGGTACGAATTCAACACACTATATTATGATTTACAATGTCATTGATGAACAAACACGTGTCAATAATTCAAAATTTATACATCCCGGCCATCTTTTGAAAACCTGATGTAGTTATTTATGTGTAAGAATAATTATGATTGTATGACAATCTTAAAGGCTTGTTCATACTGTTTTGGTGACACTTTTGCTTGTGTCCCTTGTTGTTTTCTCGTCTACGGTTAGTTTCTTCCCCTTTGCCCCTGGTTTTTGTTTCTTTTATTACCCCCCCCCCTTCCCCCGGTCTCCTGTCCCCTACCCTGTGTCCTTTGACACAGTTAAAAATAAACAAGTTAAAAAAAGTTAAAAATAAACAAGAAAAAGTAAAATGACGTTAATAGAGGACATTGAGTGAGTGTAAGTTCAACACTGAATTTATTGCACATTTTGAATAAAATTATATTATCGAGCCTCTGGCGAGCATAATATTATTTTATTCAACGAGTGCAATAAATTCAATAATGAACTTACACGAATTTAATATTCTATTTATCAAATACCCAAAATAAAGACCGTTTAAAGTTAAATAAGAGTCATTTTTCGTCTATAGTATAACGCTAACATTTAGCGCGTCTTTACACTATGTTTGTATAGTGCTAATGACGTCACGTAAAAATGTATTCACGGCCGTGCAATTTTTTTTTCGGAGTCGCAAAATTGGCACGGGTTTGTGATAAGTTTTTTTATGTTACGGTCGATATTTCGACGTTACGTCATGTGACTGTCACCATCATGTGACGTCTGCGAAGTCAATGGTTGCAATCTTCAAAGGGAGGTTATCACTGTGAGGAGTTTAAACCAGACAGTTAAGTATTTTAATTGACGTCATATACGATGTAATATGACGTTTAAGTATACATTTTATATGTTGTGAATATATCGTATAATATAGCACTTGATTGCATTTTCTCACTAATCAGATAGAAAAATCCGTAAATGTTACTGAAAATAGCGGTGTTGGAAAATATTATCTCACATGGGATTATCTCACACTTAACATGTAGCACTTCTAAAAACGTATTCCTACACATTCGCGATTCACTCCTATTTTAACAAAAGTGAAACGCAAAAGGTCAAAATGTGCTTATCTATTTAATTGTCCGCGGAATCAAAAAAGATTGGTATTAACTTTCACACTGCAATGAGTCCTACTCTACCTTGGTCCGCCCGTTTCAATATCGTTCGGTTACTAAAAATAGCACACTTTAAAACATGCAAAATTCTTCGTCAAATCGGATATGATGACATTTTGCCTGAAAAACATCCATGTTTTCTGTTATGATAACGATGCATCTTGATGACGAATCTCATTTTGATATATTTTAATTGAATATTCGGCCAAAATAACCGAATAAAGTAGAAAAATCATTGCAAACGGTAAACGCTTTTTGTCAACCATAAAAGTATAGACTGAAATCCTTATAAACACTTATATAATGACACTTTTCGAATTTAATATTAATGTGTTTTGTCATGATCACCTTGCTTTTTGATGAGGGATCTTATTTGAATTTACTTTCATTGAATTTTTCACAGAAGAAAATTTTGCGGACGTACTTAATGCTTTTTGTCAGACGCCTAAGCCCCGCCCCGCTTTTCATAACTAGGTACGTTGTAATGCGCGTAGCAAGTAGTTTCACTGATATTTTGTTTCTTGTGTGTCCAGGTGAGTGAGAAAAATAATCAATCATTGGGTTAGATAGAGGATCCTGTATCTAACCCAATGATAGATTCTATTAATCTCATTGATTTTGGAATAGTGTGAAGTGTGTTATAATATATCACTATGAAAATTTGAAAATTTGAAAATTTAGTGAAAGTCAAGGGGGAGAATCACGCCGTTCATTACCCAAATAAGATGGCGGATGACGCCGAAAAGTAAGGTTTAACTTTTTTTTCTCTGTAATTCGTAATTTTCTCGTGTAAAGGTACATATAATAACCTTCTTCACAATTTTCCGGGCTCATAGGATTTTATTTGATGATGTTTCGTCGCGTCCTTCATCTTAAATGCGCGTCACAAGTATCGAAGCGAGATAATATTCCACCGATTTGATCGTGATAACGTACTGCTTCCTCTTTCTCAAATTTACTGTTTCTTTTACATATATGCGTATTGACTGAAACCGCTGACTTTAAAAAGTTGCAATATGTTGTCATCTAAGCATTCATGCCCATTCTGGCTAGAATTACGGCTGTAAATATTAATATCGGGGCATTTTCCGGAACTGATAACGTATAGCGCACAAAAGATCAATGATAACATACGGTGCATTTTACTACTTGATAGATTTCCATTTCTCCAATCAGCTTTTAATGAATTATTTGTATGTCGGAAATGATAGATATCTGAAAGTGGTTTCTAGCAATGTTACAAAAATCCGTCTTTCAATATCAATTTGTAAAGGGAATGTTTATTATCATATCAAACTAAACGATCAACTAATTTGTTTTGTGTTTCTGAATGAAATTTGTTTTAAAGACAGCACAGGTAATGACTGATAGATAAGTGTTTCGGTTTTGTTAATCTGCTTTCTTTTATGGCACTACTTAAATTCTAATACATAGGGTTTCTACGGGGATTGTTTTAAATCGATATTGAGATTGCGCACGTGCTGGAAAAATAAAGCAAACGTTGAATAAACAGACAAGGGGTGGATACACTATCAGTTTATGTACGAATTATTCATGCACACCTAATGTCAATATTATAAAAAGAACGAATAGTCACAAGTTTTGTTTCAGTTAAGCGAAGCAAGTTACAGGCAAACAGTCTATGGTACTTTTTTAAAAAGATTTAATAAATATACATGTGTAACTTTAATGTGTGCCATCATGAAAAAAGCTCATCTTACCATTCTTTTTATTCATTTGATATTTTTCTGCCGGGAATTTGGATTTGCTTATGCTTTTCTGAAATTTTACAAAGACGTTGAACTGAGCGGGTATACTTGTCCGTCTGAGCACGTCCTTTTCCGTAATGGGAACGGAATAAGCTTATCGCAATGTTTATTTTTGTGTGTTGAAAGAGGTAATTGTTACGGATTTTTTCATCAAGACGCTGGACAATGTATCGGCTGTAGAGATAAGTTTCCGAAGAGCTCCAGCTATCCAACATCCAATGACACGCTTTTCTATAGAGCTCCTTTGGAATATATTATTTCAAGTAAGTCTTTATTATTAGATTAAAAACATTATAATATGCAATGATTTTACCAGCAAAGATCGAGAAATTTCTACTTACCATACAATAGTTACCTTTTTAGCTCGATTTGTAACAGCTACGTTAGCGTTGTCGTTGTCTTATCGTCCGCAGACGTGTACCTTGATCATAACTTTATAAGTTCTATGTGTATTGTCACCATATTTGGCCACAACAACCCTTCGGAAAGACCTTTTAGTAGACCCGACTAAACTGAACCTTCATCCATAAATGACCTTAAATAAATGTTTAAATTGTGCTTGTTTATCACTATGAGTGACTATAACTTGGTTATCTTTGAATGGATTGTCTTGAGCACAATGATTTTTTAGGATAGACCTTTAAGTTAACCAGATGGACCGTGATATTTATTCAGAAATGACTTGACCTTGTCAAATGTCTAAATTTGCTTTTTTTTCTTTTTTTTGCTGTGGCTATAACTTCGTTATTTATGAATTAATTGTCTTAAACTTGAGCATAATATTTGAGGAGAGACCTTTAGGTTAACCAGACAGATACAGACTTTAATCTTCACTCATAAGTGACATTGACCTTGAAGGTCAAATAATTGATTTTTCATTTTTTTTGGTGCTGTAATTGGCTATAACTTTGCTATTTATAAACGGATTAACTTCATATTTAGGCATCTTTTAAGTTAGGACGTCCATGTTTATCAAAATCAAATTGACCTCGACTCATGTTGTCCTTGACGTTGCAGGTTAAACTATTGAATTTTCACTGGTTTATGCTATAATTGACTGTAACTTGGTAATCAATGATTGGATTATCTTCATACATTGACAAAACAACATTTTTGACAAGACCGTCTTAAAAGTTACATTAACCTTGACCTTGAGCTTTAATTAACATCGGAATTCAAGGCCAAATTATTGAATTTTGGTTAAATTGTTATAATTTTGTTATTTATTTACTGATTTTAGATAAACTTTGGCAAAACAAGACTTGCTACTAAACAAGTATATTGACTAATTTAGATGAGATCTTGACCTTTACTTTGACACCCAAATTAGAAATTCTCTTTTTTCTGTTTATTATTTATGTACGGATTTGATTCTTTATTTTGTCCTTTATTTATTGAAAGGATTCACAATGGAACAAAACAACAAATGTGACTAGACTAAAAAGAGGAAAAACTTATTTTTTCTTAAATTTCTTGTTAAATATTTGTTTGAACAATTTAATTGTTTGCATTCAGTAAAGCAAACAAGTCGAGCGTTGTCCGTGACCCTAAAATTACAATGAAAAATAAAAATGATTATAGTGTTTTGTTTATTATATCTATACGGGATATTTGATTTTAAGTGAATATTGCATATATTAATAAATCCCCAAATGTCAAGATTACTTTCACCACAATTTTACAATTTTCTTGTTTTCATATTTCCTCCAACAGTACGATCTGATAAAATTCATTTTAAAAACAGCTAATGGTTATCTAGTCCTACTTTAATGTGCAATTCATTTCATGTTAATGCAGCTAAAAAAAGAAAAAAGAAAAAGCACATTAAAAGAAAAATGCGACGTCGTCACATCAATCGAAATAGGGGAGATCCCCCGAAAGTAAAAAAAAATGTGAAAGTTCAACATCTTTTACGTCCCTATCACCACCAGCTAAACGGTCAATGGTCAAGAAGGACCATAGAAATTTTATAACACTGAATTAAAGAACAGATGAGCGAAGTGAATGTTTAAAAAAATCATTATCATTCATAAAAATTAAACATTGTGTTTAGTTTTGTTTTAACGTAATAATTACTTAATAAAATGATAGGGTTTGATCTATATATTGATTAAGCTAAAATGAGTTTTTTTGCGGTATAGAATATATAAACAAAAATTAGAGTTGAAAATTAGTTTCCATGAAGCTATACCCTACCCATGATTGCTATTGGGTAGAAAACGTTTATATTTTTCCCAAAAATAATTAAGTTATTTGTTTATTACACATCTTTTGAGTTCTGTTTTTACTCTTTCAGAATATATCATCGTGCCAGAAGCATTGACATGGCATCAGGCTCAGGTATTTATGATAAAAACAAAGAAAACAGTGGAAAGTAGAAAACTCTTATTCCAGATTTTAAAAGCATGTGAATTTAAGATAAAAATGACATGAATTAATGTGACAGGCAGACCATGCGATCAACAGGAGATTACTTATTTTTGTTTTGGGTAAACGTTAATGGGAGACACAGGCAAAATTGTTATTTTTTCCTTTTGATTTTTTTATTTATTATCTGTAAATGTCCTCAAATGAATAAACTTATAATTGTTTCTGTCTTTTGACGCTGTTTCGTTAAATGCTATAACGCTTTCCGTAATGAAATATTATCTAAGTTAGGTAATTCGTAAATGCTTAAATGGATTATGTCGTTTCCATACTCATATGATCAATTCTCAAAAGAATTGAAACATAAAATGTCTCTTTACATATAAAACATGAAAAATGTACGTAAACAGAATAAAATGTTCTGTAACAAATTTTTTTTATACATTTAGATTTTGACCATAAATCAATCTTTTAGTGTCCGTGCCATTCGCTTTTTAAGGAAATATAGAAAGTTTTACATATTTCTTTCATACAGGTATTTACAATTTTTCATTTTTTCAAACTATAGTTTTGTAAATTATAGCCAGCAAATTTATAGCTTTATACACTTTTAAGGCTTTCACGACTTATTTATATATATAAGTGATTACTTATTATCCCGAGCCGAAAAAATTCGGCGGAGGATATAGAAATAGTCTCCGTCCGTCCGTCCGACCTTCCGTCCTTCCGTCCGTCCGTCCGTCCTTCCGTCCGACATTTTTGTCCGGAGCATATCTCTAAAAGTATTTGAGTTATCAACTTGAAACTTCATAGGTGGATAGACCTCATTGAGGAGGAGTGCAGTGCACAAGAATGATAACTCTACCTTTCATAATTTTTGAGTTATTGCCCTTTGTTATTTTCCATACCTAATTTTTCACCTGAGTGGAGCATAACTCAAAAAGTGTTTGAGATATCAACATGAAATGACATAGGTGGATAGATCTTATTGAGGAGGAATGTTGTGCGCAAGAATGATAACTCTTCCCTATACAATTTTTGAGTTATTGCCCTTTTTTCATGCTATTTTGTCCAGAGCTTATCTCAAAAAGTATTTGAGGTATCAACTTTAAACTTCAAAGGTGGATGGATCTCATTGAGGAGAAGTGCAGTGCTTAAGAATGATAACTCTACCCTGCATTATTTTTGAGTTATTGCCCTTTGTTATTTTTCAAAATTAATTTTTGTCCAGAGCATAACTCAAAAAGCCTTTGAGATATCAAAATGAAACTTCATAGGTGCATAGATCTCTGACTCAGGAGGTGTGCACTGCACAAGAATGATAAACTCTACCTTTTATAATTTTGAGTTATTGCCCTTTGTTCTTTTTCATACTTTAATTTTTTCTCAGAAAGTATTTGAGGTATCAACTTGAAACTTCATAGGTGGATAGATTTTAATGATGAGGGATGCAGCACACAATAATGATAACTTACCCTGCATTATTTTTCAGTAATTGCCCTTTGTTATTTTCAGCCATCGGTATTCACATAGGTTTCAAATCTGTAATCACTATAGCCATCAGTTTTCATTACCAAAAGACCTCTTAAAATAGAATTATTCCGCTCTACTACATATACATTCTTCCAATGAGCAAACACATTCGGCGGGGGATGGCCATGTTGACATGGCTCTTGTTTAGTATAATTTTACAAATATATAACTTTGATAAAAAATATATGTTTAATGAAATCACAGGACAATTGCAAAGCTAAAGGGGGATCATTGGTGAAGTTTGATTCAAATGAAGAAAGGGAACTTGTGGAAACTAACATCTTACAGGGTTTGTCTATATTGTTTCACATTTAAAAAGCGGATTAAGCTTAGTTGTTTGAAAAGATTAATGAATACAAAATAAGGATGCACATTTTAACATATAACTTTGTCCTGCTACACACACACACACACATATATATATATTTGTTTATAACCAAGTTAACACGATTATCTGTTACACTTAAAATTGAAAACTTACATGTGTTTGCTTCTATCTAAGACGTTGAAAGTTTTAAATCTTGTTCATTTTCTCTTGGTCGATACCAATGTCTGCTAGTCACATCTAATGAATTAATTTGCTATAGATTATGTTTTTTCCAGGTTTTGTTGATGGTAGCGTGGTATGGATAGGTGCACATTTTGAACTGAACCTTCATGATCAAACTCAGCAATGTTTTAAATTACACAAAAGTAATGGAATCTGGGTTTCGTATGATTATTCGTGTAGTAATACTCTCTTTAGCGTATGTCAACTTAACTAATAAATTAGTTGACATTTCGGACATTTATTCATTTTGAACTTGCTTGATATTATTGTTGATGCATATCATAACAGTAAGTTGTGTGACAGAGTGATACCATCTCCTTCCATGCTGTAGATTGAACCTCTGTATAGAAAAATTCATAGAACATTGATAGATTTGTCTAGAATCAAAGCAGATAAAGGCATATACATGAATTGGTCTATAAAGGATGAAACCATTTCTCCAAAAAAAGATAACAAAAAATTAATAAGCGCTTCTGGTAAAGCTGAATACAAACAAAAATGGAGATATTTGAATAATATTTTATTTGTAACCATTATATCTACAACATTTAATGGTTGGACTGCGCTATGAAAGCGTAAACATATCATCTCTGTTTCCATAAATTTAATGAGTATTGACAAGTCATGGTAATTTATTAGCTAAGTATTATTACAGTCAACAAAAGATTAACAAATTATAAACGAAAAGAAAGAAATAGATGAAAATGCATTTTGTTGTAGATATAGTCTTACATTCTTTCAGCATCCAACTCTTTTTGAACTCCTTAAACATGTTTCCGTAGTTTTATATTGATGATGAATGTCCGTTTACTAATTCTCTATATTCATATGCACTTGCTTGCATCAATATGTACAACACCAATAAAAACCCTTCTCTCTGCATCGGCTACGCTATGTTTGTTTTATTTTATATTTATTTCTATAACCTATGTCATTTGATCAATATATTAATGTACATCATATGTTAAATTACCTTATTGTAGCTAGGCAAGAAAAATGATAACAAATCTAGGCCAAGTATTGCCAGGTTTAGTTCAAGATTAGTAAAAGACAAGATCATGCGTAACAGAAACTTGTTTCCAAAATCTGTATCTATCATTGATGATTTAACTTCTGAGAACTACGAGGCGCTCCAATCTATTAAATATAAAAAACCAGACACAGTCCAAGCTGCATGGTATAGGAATGGTAGAATATTCATGAAGGACCATTATGAACAGATCCGTCACGTGCCATACAAGGATTTCACTTTCTTGACAAAACTTCCCTGGCCAGAAAAACAGCAAAAAATATTTAAAAAATGTGAACTTGTTAACTGCTGGTCAAGCGAAAAGAAGAAAAAACACTAATTTATCTAAATGCAAGAGAAACATTTCATAAAACATGAAAATAAAGAGTATGCAAAATTACCTATTAACAGTTATTCTTTAATATATTAAAAAATATATGAACATTACTTTAAAAAAATTATATGAATAATAAAATTATCTATTACATATATGAACATTGTGTATTATTTAATGTGACAAAAATTCTTTTGTAATTACTGAAAAAGAGATCAAAACTTATTGACCTAAATGTACTTACTTTACAACCTAAAAGTGTGAAATCTTACACATTCACCTTTCATCATGACTTTTAAAACATCAGATTTGTAAAAACAACTGTACAGGTAAAATACCAATTCATTCTTAATTGGCGTCTTTACTTTCGATTTTTTGAGATGCCATCAAAAATATATTGGCTTTGGTATAAGTTCCCCGAAGCTCAATATGACAATACAATAGTATTTGACATACAAATCATAATATTCTATGAATAAATATCAATGGAATGTTTGTAAACCTTCTCCAAATACACACTTTTAAAGGTATGACATCTATTTTTAAAATGCGAATGCTAAACAAAGGAGAAGATTTAAAAAAAACAGCTCCATTCAATAAGCATGTGAGTTATTTAGCCATTTTGTTGTTTTTGCTTTTTTGTTCTTATTTTGTTTTGTTTTTTGAACTTTTTGAAAAAACCCAAAAAAACTGAGTAATATCAAAATGTCAGTGAATAATTATGGAGTATACAATGCAATGTAAAAGAGTCATACATCTTTAAAATTGGCCAGTGGCAAAAAAATACTGACAATGCTATTTATTATATTGTTGAATAACTGTATAAAATTAGAATGTAAACAACTGTTCAGCCTATTAATAACTACATGATGCATTGTATATCATATATGTGTACTATTATTGCCTAACCTTTGTAAACACTGCAAAACAGCTTTACTTGCTTTTCATGTATACGCTTATTGTAAATATTGCACTTTTAAATATTTATAAAAATTTGAGAAATACAATTTTTGCCTATATGAGAGTAAAGCATTTGATTATACATATTGTATTTACAGTAAACTTCTCTTATAGCAAACACGGATATAGCAAACTTCCGGTTATAAGGAACAATTTATTTTGGCCCGACTTTTGCCCTTCTTTATTTAATATAAACTTATACTGTTATAGAGAACACGGTTATACGGAATTATCGCTAATAAGGAACTCATTTCTTAGTCCCAATTTAATTAAAAGTAAAGAAAATTACACTTTGAGAACGAACTCCAAAATATCGGCTATCCGTAAATAGATCTTGCACTTTCAACTTTCATTTTCATTGGCACATATTAAAACTCGGTTTATTGTTGTATGTACTTCATTACATCTATGAAAATAAATTTGTAAAGCAGTACGTAATAGTTTTCTTTTTAAAACGGTTAATTCTTTTATTCTATTATTTCTTTTTTTAAATAGTTTTTCTCGAGTAAAATAATTATGATCATTAATAATCGGTTATCAACATAATCACACATGCTTGCTAATCCATTGAAAACTACAAAGTACGCTTGATTGAAATAAAAAGAAATATATATCTTTCATAAGGAAAAGTCATAGAAGATTTTCGATATAAAAGGAAGGAAAAATCGAAAATCTGGATTATTCTTAATCATGAAAGAAAACGAAAAGCACTGAATGTAGAAAGGAAATATGATATTTTATGAGAAATTGAGAAAGGAAGTAAAGCTAAAACTGAAATAGCAAAGGATTTTCAAATTCCAAAAAGTACGGTCTCGAGTATTGTGTCTAAAAAAGAATAAATGACTTACCTTTTTTAATCAAATGATTTTCAAAATGGAGGACAATGATTTCGTGATATGTAAAACTGTTCGCTAAAAAAAACTACTGATACAAGGAACTAATTCGCTTTATGCTTACATATATGTTCCGGTTACAAGGAACAGATTTTAATGCCCCTATGAGTTCGTTATAAGCGAGTTTACTGTACTTTTCCTTATGAAGAGTTTCTCAGTTGAATTATGTTATAAAATATTGTTTTTTTTAAATAAAAGTGTTGATGTTTTTGTTTTGTTTTTTTTTTCGGGGGGGGGGATGTTAATGGTTTTTTTCTCCACTTTTTAGGTGAAGTTAAATCGTGTTTTCTCTCTTGTGTGTGTACTTTTCAGGTCATTTGTTTTGAGGGTTTTTTGTTGTTTGCTTTTTTAAAAATGATTTAGTTCGTCATTTTTTTATCTTTCATGTGATTTAATCTCCTTTTTTTAAAATTCAATTAAAGAATCTTTTTTACAATTACCTTTATATGCATCTCTCAACCAACACCCTTTCTTCACCTATTTTAAAAAGTCTGTTTGACTTAAAATACTTTCTGTAGTTTTTATTTTTTTTTACTATTACATATACTCAATACTCTAGAAATTAATTACTAAATTTCCCAAGGCCTTACCTTCATTAATGAATAATATTATCTTATTTCATAAATAATTATTAAGAACAATGATCGTTTCCTCTCTTAACAACATCTAAAATATCATCTATAATTTTAATAATATATGGAATCAACAATAACCACAATGAATGTTAGGGGTTTAGGAAATGCAAGTAAAAGAAAACAAGTCTTTCAATGGCTGAAATCCTTGAGAACGTCCAGAAACTCACCTACCTGATAATAAAAGTTCATTTTGGAAATCTGATTGGAAGGGAGATTCTTAGACAGTGAAGGTGTTGCAATTCTGCTTATTATAATAATATAGAAGTAACATATGATGTTATTAGCTTTAAAAAAATTGTAAAAGGACGTATTTAAGCATTAAAACTTACCTATAAAGATCAAGATATAACAGTTATAAATATATATGGACCAAATAAAGATGATGATGCTTTTTCAAACTTCTTGAAAACTATATTCTTGAAAATAATGATAAAAATCTCATAATTGGGGCGATTTTAATAGAGTTCTTGATCCTACAAAGAATGAAAGAAATGGTCTTTTTGCTTCGCACCATAAATCAAGAAATAAACTCAAAGATATTATAAAAGATTGTAACCTTATTGATATACAGAGAAAACTAAATGAAAATTCATATCAATATTCACGACGGTCAAATACCACACCAAAAATATACTGCAGAATTGACTATTTTATTGTGTCTGAATATTTAACTAATTTAATATCTCAATATAATATCAAACCAGCCTTTAAATCTGACCACTAGTGCGTTACCTTAAATATTAAACTTTGAAATTGTAATAGTTGTCTTGAAGGTTGGAGCCCTCAAAAGAATAATTTAAAATATGCAGAAAATATGAATTTTACTTGGACTTCAAAACATGCGAGAACTCTTGGCATAACGTTCTACACAATCTCCAAAATGAATATGCTTAACTTAGAACCTAAACTACTTGAATTTAAAACATATTTAAAACAGTGGCAACACCGTAAACTAAAATTCGTACATAAGCCTTTATAAATTTGAAATAGCAAAACAAATTATAAGTCATGATACACAAGATTATTTAAAATTTCATCAATTAATCTCAGCTATCCCAAAGAGCCGTAAAGAAATCATTTCAATGCATCATCTCTATAGGAATAAAGAAGATGTTCAAATAGAAAAAACAAAAAAAAACAGAGTCACCAAATCAGCTGTTGTATAAATTTCAAATGAATGCAATAACTATTTAAAAACCAACTGCATCCATAAAATGGGAAAACATATTTAATGACAATGAAATAGATTGGAAACCAATATTTAATATACCTTTTAAGTCTACAATCGACACCAATCTTCGTAGTTTTCAATACAAATTTTAATGCAGTTAGTCCCAACAAATAAATACCTTTTTAAATGCAAATTATCATCTAGCAATTTGTGTGATTTTTGTTCTATGGAGATAGAATCTTTTGAACATTTAATATGGGAATGTCAATTGACACAAGTTTTCTGGAACAAAATTTAAACAATCTTATTCTCTAAAGATTATGAAATACCTCTAAGCTTAAGACAGGTGTGTTCCGGTATATTAGGTAAACATAATTCTATAAATTGTATCATAGTTCTGTGTAAATACTTCATATTTCAAATGAAATATAGCAAAATATACCCACTTTTGAAAATTTATGCCATTTCTCTCCTACAGGATTAGAATTGAAAAAGAAATATCGTGAATACAAGACAATCTACAAAATTTTGAAGGAAAATGGTCAATTTTCAATGAAACTCAACTTTTACAGACCCAAAAAACCACACAATTTAGACATATAATTATGCCAATACACATAGAAAAGGAAACGAACTTGAACTCTTATCCCCTTTAGTCCATTCCTTATATTTTTTCATTTATATATATATTTTACTGAGTATTAGCTTTGTCAAATATTATAATGAATGTAATTTTTTTAATACATAACTGTAGGGATATAACTGACTTTCATCTTTCCTCTCTCTCTCTCTTTTCTTCTCTCATTCTTCATTTATTTTTCCTTTTTTATACACTTTCTTTTCTCTTTGTTCATACTTATAATGCACTTTATAGTACTATATGTTTAATTAGCACTCATTTTTTTGTCAAAAACTTTTGTAAAAGATCTTAAGATACAAATATTCTTTTCATAATCTGATAACATTGATTTGACATTATTTTTATGTGTTTAATTACATGTACTATGATTTGAATGTTTGTATATTATGATTGAAAAATAAAAGAGAAAAAAATACCTCATTATTAAGAAGTAATGAACGAATTCAGCAGGTGTCGCATAACAATGATTTGTTTTAATAAAATCTCACTGTGTGAGAAACCCTGGACCCTCGGAATACTGTTCCGCGGCTCTACCGACTGAGCTATCCTGCCGCTTACACCTTATCTCCCCTAAATAGTGAACAGTATAGATATAACTTACGCCCCTCGTTCAAATCAGTTTGCCTCGTGTTTCGATGTTCGTTCTCTTTTGTATCATAGTCCAACGTAAAACACGTTCCCTGTTGTCACAATATGAAACCCCAGAAAAAGGTAACCAATGAACAAGCATCTGAATATAATATTTCTATCGCTTTCCCTTTCTCTGCCTTCACAATAGTTTAACCCCCGCAAAAATGTGTCAATCAATGGGCATGCTCTGGAGTGCGGGTAACTTATACCTGCTCTCCAGTTAATGCACTGTGCATGTACAGGTATACGATTTCACTTTGTCACATTTTCAAAAGAAAGGTCCTCAAACTATGATACACTTACTAGGCATTAACATTCCGGCTGTTTACCTGCAGTTTTATCATTCAAATGAATACAATGTATATATTAGTCAAAGACATGAAGAACATTTTAAGTAGAAACAACTTTGTAAATTCATTACGCATTGACTAAGATGTAACTTGAAGTTGCATTTTGATAGTGGTTTAGAAGATTAACAAAATTGTTGTAAATTGTCTAAGAAGTAAATCAAAATTTTTGAATTCTATTTATAATTCTGACACTTTAGGGATTTACCGATGACCACAATAAGGTCACAAAATATATTAAGGGAGCTAAATAATAAATACGCGTACACATTACAAATGTATTTGAATTAATAAATTTTAAAAGTAAAACTAGTCCAATGGTTATGCGTCTATATAGTGAGAAGAAAATGCGGATCGCTTGTCAAAAAAAAAAAAAAAAAAAAAAAAAAAAAAAAAAAAAAAACAACAAAAAACAACAAAAAAAAACAAAAGAACAAAAAAAAAAAAAAAAAAAAAAAAACACAACAAATTCAAGACTATTTCTCTGAGTATTGACATTAAAAACACTTACGGAAATAAATATATTATATTTAAACAAAATTAAAGATGAAATAACTATACAGATATAAATATGTGAACAAAAATTCATGATAGCCCTTCTTTTTGTCATTGCTTATCAATGCACAAGTTCTAATACATAAGTGCATGAATATCTAACTTCAATTTAATCGTATATACACATTTAATATAATGTATTTATCTCCCTAATTGAAGAATGATTTTATCTAGCCTGGTTCATGCAAATTTGTGAACAATCAAAGATAGAAAGATTGTAAGTTAAATGGTCAAAAGACACTACCCTTAACTCTGTATCGAGTATAAGCATAATAAAAAAATGCAACCGTACGCGTGATACTGATGCCATAATAACAGAAACGACTATTTTTAAAAACTCCGATGCATGAAATGACGATCCAGAGTAAGTGCATTTGTTATATTTATTTTCAAATTTTTAAACACTTATTGAAATCTATAAACAGCAAAATTTATATTATTCAAGAGCAATTAAATTGGTTAAGACTCATGTTACCAGTTTAATACTTTTTGCATTATAAATAAGTGATGAGAACCAATGCAGGAATAGTGTAATAAAACAAAATAAAGTGATCTGGAACATTATATGGCTATTTTAGGAATGGTTTTAACTGTTTAGCAATGGTATAAATGGTATCTTGCATGCGCCATTCTCTTTTGAGGCAATTTACTATCATATTTTTTGTATATAGGCATTTGCAAGTATTTGAAAACTGAAACAATAATCATCTTTATAGCAGATATATAGCTTGGTACACTGTTAAACCATATTTTAACGAAATCAGCATGCATAGACTGATAAGAAAACTTTATAAGATATATAAGTCTATTTTTGTAAAATTAGTATGCCTATGATATTTGGAATTTCCAAGCGTCCTCTACTTATGTCTACCTATGTTTTACAAATAATTCAGATGTAAATAAATCATGGATAAGTCAATTTTCTGATTAAAATCTAATTTAAAGATTATTATTGATTGTTCTAAATTGCATTCGATGTATATTGCCTCGTCTTTGCAAACTGGTTGTTGTGGAGGGGCAAATTACAATCCTTGGGGTATTTTTCTAAAAAATCTAGTAGTGAAACAACATGCACAATATCTATGGAATGGGAGAATATTTCTATTATATTGTTGCTATGCAATTCTTAGACATTTGACCATGTGGACATAACTTATTTATTTTTGGTTAAGATAGACTAGGCAATAATACATTCAAAATATAAGTATTAAACATTTAACGTCTATATAAATTTGATGTCTCAAAGAGTGATGTTGATCTTAATCTGAAGAAGTCTTAAACTGTGTCAGATAGTGTCAAATACTCTTAATTTCATTTGATTGGCTATAAAGATACAGAGTGGAGACAAAATTGATTACAAACCGACATATTTTACATACATTCTAAGATATATATATTATATAATTTACTTTGTCATGATATAATGAAGCATTTTTTAATCTCAATTGTAGTCAGAGTTTATCATCCCATCAAATTATCTTGATTTTTTTCCTTAAAATATAAGTAGACATATACATGTATTTATAAACAAAGTGCAATAAAAAACACAAATAGTTTTGCTTTGTGTGTATTAATATTTCACAAATAAGAAAAAAACAGAAAGATTTTATTTGAAATCGGTAGTATCCACTTGTGTCTTACTACAAAGAACCTACAATGAAATAAAAGACGGACATGAAATAAGAAAATATGCAAAAAGGATTAATAAATTTAGATATTGTAATCATTAAGCTACATACTTTCATTTGGTATGGTTCAATAGTACACTTCTGTCGTTTTTAAAGTATGATATTTATAATGATATACTACTATCTGGATTTAAATAATGCGCTTGCACAGAAAGAACTTTCAGAGACGAAAATTCTATGATTGTTTCCAGAAGGTGCCAGTCTGATCTACTAAAATATGTTGTATTGAAAAGGAAATAAATGAAATTTATTTATAAGCATCTGATGTTTAAACTTACGTTTTGTTTTGAGTACCAATCAACATTGTTGTGTTTTACACGGAAATATTTGCAAAGAAGGTCTCAACCCGGTACGGAATTAGACCCAGCCCATTGTAGTCTAGAAAGTAGTTCTTTAAAATTATGAAATGGCCCAATTTAAGTCATCTCTAGTTAGATTGTTCATAATTAAAGTGTATTTATTGCATGTGTGTAGTTTTTGTGTGTTATATGATGACTTTAAAAGTTGTTTTTTTGTGTATTCTCCAGGAACTCATTTGTTGGTGGAAGGATTAAAGATGTACTACCCACCAGCTGTCAGGAGTTTTTAAAGTGGTGAATTTAAACAGTGTTACAACAGAATGAAGATTTCTGAAAAAAGTAGATGGCTAACCTATTATATTTTGGGCATCATTTGACTTAGATAGTGTTAATGTTTAAAGTTGAAGACAGTATATAATTCATCAAGAACATTGGAATCCAGAATTAAACCTCAAATTTGACTGATTTACTATAGAACTAATAGTACGAAAATTCACCGGGCCGAGTCCAAGATAAGAAATGTCAAAAATGGGAACTGGTTGATGGATATGGATGAAACTTTGCATCAGTGTTGTGTTCATGAATAGAAGTCAGGAAAAAAAGGATTACTGACAGCTAGGTTTGAAAATTTAAATTTTATTTCAAATTTTAAAATTTGACATTTTAAAATTGGGACATATGTTGTTGTTGTTATCTCCCTTCAAATGTAGATGTCTGCTACTGTGTCAGTAAGCAGGGAGAAGGGTACAGAGCTTTTGCATGAAAGATTAACCACATTTTATTGAATTAAAACTGTAAAAATAAATTTAGAATTAAAAAATGAAATTTAAATTTTGTAAAAAGCAGTTTATAAATTGATAAATTTTATTTTTGCACCCTGTGTTAAGCAATATGCTATAAATCTAGCTTATTTTTTAAGATTTATATAGAAAATGATAATTTTTAGAGAAATGCATCTTAAATTATGGATAATTATGCATTGAAGGAATTGGGAGTGTGTGGTTTCAGATTGGTTACATTGGTAAAAAAAGTGATTGGCAAGCTCATTCCAGAGCTCTCTAAGGGGCCCAAAGATTCACCGGCCATGGGATTTGAAACAAGTACCATAGTAGCCTATTGCTCATAATGGACCACACATTATATGTTTGATGTTTCAGCAAAGGATTGATGCTGTAGTAATCAGTATGTAAATATTCACTATTGTCCTGTATTTAAATGAAGAAGAACTAACAATTGAACAGGACAAATGTGATTTATATTTGGAAATATAGGCATTTTCAGTGTAGTGAAACTTGATGTTTTGCTGTGTTGCAGAATGTATTTGCTAGTAAATAATACACATAAAAGATTTTCTAGTCATTAAACAGTGTATTTTATGGATAATTGGCTCATTTAGAATAACACAGTTGATATAATTGTTGTTGTTGTTGTTGTTGTAGCTGCTACAGCAGTTAAATTAGGTTAGGTTTATAATGTTCTAAACTGCTATTTTCATGCAGGCATGCATTTTTCAGAACACAATATTTATATATGCTCTCCTGTGTGAATTTAAAATTAGCCATTTATTAATTTAAGACATTATTTTCTTTCTTTTTCAGATATTAGAATTTTACAGCATAAATGCCCCTTATAATTTTCTTAAGCATTCCTTAGTGTTGCATATTTTTTAGACCATGCAGTTACCAAAGCCTGGGTTTGAGTATATGACCTTACCTTATCCTGGTAAAGATCTATAGAAGGACTCCTTCACTCTGTTTGGCAGGGCAGCTTTGTTTCAGGCACATTGAAGAAGGTAATAACTTTTGTCTAGTTTGAAACTTACTATTGGCGGTAGCGCCTACCCAATGCTCGGGAATATTTGGTCAAGTTATTTTTTGAATGTATTGGTCAGAGAAAATTTCTATAATTCTGACTATATTAAGACTTCTCAATGATTTTAAAGTGGGACAGTATGTGTGTCATCTTTTAAAGCCTTATTTGTGGGAGAGTTGGCTAATCTTACTTTGTCAGAAGACAATAGCCCATGGTGATATGGTAACCTCTTTGCTAACCTTTAAGATTACCTCTGTTTGTCTTTTATTGATATCTTAAGCAAACAATGTAGGGTGTGTATGTTGGTTCTTCTTTACTTTATTTACCATGGTATATAGGTAAAAATCATAATCAGTAAGTTTTTATTACAATATTGAAGGAAAAAAGATTTGAAAAAAGCACATTTAATTGTGATTACTTGTATTTTAACGCCAAAAATTTCAATGCTCTCATTTAAAGAAATTGAGTTCTATTACAATTTTTAAGCAATAAGTTCTTATTCTTTCAATAGAAGTAACTGTATGACATTAGCGGTAACATTTAAACTTTATTCAAAGAAAATCCATTTACAGAATCAAAAGATATTGACGAATTTGTAATATAAATTTTGCGTAAATTCTATTGCCGAGCCTGACTTTTCGCATGAAGGTTCATATTTAAGAAATTGTACCACATTAATGTAATTTGTTAGAGACATGTCAAACCTATATGACTGTATTTGTATAACACTAAATTACTAGGAAATGAGTATAAAGTTTGGCTTAACTTAAATTTTGGATTCATTTAGGTCTCAACCCGGTACGGAATTAGACCCAGCCCATTGTAGTCTAGAAAGTAGTTCTTTAAATTATGAAATGGCCCAATTTAAGTCATCTCTAGTTAGATTGTTCATAATTAAAGTGTATTTATTGCATGTGTGTAGTTTTTGTGTGTTATATGATGACTTTAAAAAGTTGTTTTTTGTGTATTCTCCAGGAACTCATTTGTTGGTGGAAGGATTAAAGATGTACTACCCACCAGCTGTCAGGAGTTTTTAAAGTGGTGAATTTAAACAGTGTTACAACAGAATGAAGATTTCTGAAAAAAGTAGATGGCTAACCTATTATATTTTGGGCATCATTTGACTTAGATAGTGTTAATGTTTAAAGTTGAAGACAGTATATAATTCATCAAGAACATTGGAATCCAGAATTAAACCTCAAATTTGACTGATTTACTATAGAACTAATAGTACGAAAATTCACCGGGCCGAGTCCAGAATATCCCGTGCAATCGCTCTCACGCCCCGTACTACATCTTCTTATCCCAGCACGTGTTCCAGATCCGCATGTCACAGAACACGAGCCATAAAACCATTCTGACCATCTTGGTGTTACTTTCAAAGAGAAAAAGCATTGAATATTAAAAATGAGATCACGTATATTAATCGCGTATATTAAGAAGTTGAACTGCCTGAAACCATATAATTTTAAATTCTTGCAGAAATCTGGTCAAACACTTATACTGATTGTGTATTGTCATATTAAACATACACGTATTTGTTTAAAAAAGTGAACTAATTCTATATATTATGAATTTGTTTTCTAGGTATCTTATCACTTCGGGTTATTGAAACTTATGTAATTCTACGTGATATATTTTTGACATTTCTGTATGTTTTAATCTCAGTTAAGTGTATATCCACTTGTGTCTAAGTACAAAGAACCTAAAATAAAAATAAAAGACGGACATGAAATAAAAGAAAATTTAAAAAAGGAATAATAAATTCAGATATTGTACCAATATATCTTTTGAAAAAAATATTGTCTGAACTTTGAAAAGATGATTTTTCCGAAATGCTGATATGAAATAAATATGACAGTAAATTGCATGATAGGCAAAAGTGACCAAAAAAACCATTTTTAATCAGTTTTAAAAAACGAACACCCTATTAAATTTTCCCAAGATATTCATAAGATAAAGGGGATAATTAATTTTAATATTGTTTTAATTTTATAAAAAAATTTTTAAGATAAGATCTTACCCTTTGTTTTACACGAATAAACAATACGTAAGACATTACTGATGTATTTTATGCAAAACTCTTTCATGACAGCTATAAGGTCAAAGTTCACTTGGATTTCTGATCTAAGTTCAAATATATTCAATAAGATTTGCCCTGTCATTCTAAAAACAATATAATAAAGTTTATAATCTGGATGAATGTTTAATTCATACACCATTTGTACACAACCACGTATTTAATTCAAAGAATAACTTGAACTTTACATAAATTATTTAATCTTTTACTTACACCCGGCTTTTTATTTTGTAAACAGAAAAAGGTAAATGATAAAAGAAAATCTTACAAGAACAAGTTTCGCCATAGAAGCCTTTTGGGCATACACAGCTGAAATATGGTGACGTGTTATTTGAAACGCAATGCCCGCCGTTTTGACATGGTTTTGTCTCACACACAGTTTCTGGATAACGATGTATAAATATACATTGATTACGAAAGCACTCACAAGGTAATGTTTAATAATAATAATAATAATAATAATAATAATAATAATAATAATAATAATAATAAGAATAATAATAAAACATTACATAATAAGATATCAGAATTAACAGTCGTGGAACCTAAAAAGGTTTAGATAGTAAAACATTATGATTCCAGATGTCTTTATAGCCTAATTAAGACCGGCTTACACACGAACGTCGTATTGCCATTAGATATGAATAATTTTTAGATTTAAGAGAAGTTTAATTTTGCTAAGTAAAATTAGAATTTCGGTTTTGAAAACCATTTTTTCATTGAATATGAGATTTTAATGTAAAAAAAAACAACCAAGATGTTAATAATTGTTTTTACGTTCACAATGTTGTCCAGCATACCCCGCCGTGCAGTTACAATGGTAAAAGGGGAAGGTATCCTGGTGATGACATGTTCCATGTGGTCCACATTGCTTGACATGACACGCATCTAATATGATAAATAATTGTATGATAAATCTGACAATTGACAGGGTTGAATTGATAGTTCAAATGCGATAATATGTGCAAAAACAAAGCCAGGATGACCCTTATTCGCTCCCCTGATTGTTTATCACTCTAAATATATAATTCGGCGCTTCCCGCCTGGTTGGATCCTTTCCTAATAGAACTACCCGAGTAAAACACTCTCCAGATCAACAAAATTATATACCTATAATCCTGTTAATAATCGTGTTATATACATGAACTCATAAATAAAAATTAAACATCTCGATTGAAAATCCTTTAGCTGATGTTTAAAATATTTGTTACTTTCAATAATATGAATGAAATTAATTTCAGACATATTTTTTGTATCTTAGATAATAATGCTGAAATGTTATGAAAATCGAAAATATTATATTAAATTGTTCATGCTTATATTTTAAATGGAAAGCGTAATAATACAAAAAGTGCACTTAGATGTTTCCTCTATTTCATACTTAAAGATTGTTTTTATAGTTTATGTACTATATTTCTGACATTAAGGTAAAATACATGTATTAAGATAACGTGACCTGCCTGATTATGTACTGTACAATCACGTGCAAGATTGCAAGGGATGTTATGGTTAATTCATGTTATGGTAAATTATGTAAAGTACCTAATTCACAAGTATCACCGGTCCAGCCAAGTTTACATTGACACGTGTAGTGACCTGGTGTATTCACGCATTGGCCTCCGTTTTGACATGGAGTACTTATTTTACACTCGTCAACGTCTAAAAGGAATAAAATAAGAACCGATTTTTCAAAAATGGTCGATTTAGGTCACTAACATTAAATTTTAAGTCAATCTACATCTATTCAATTTTTATTATTTATTATGGCTGCAAGTTTCTGTTGAAAACGTGCGTTTCCGTTATGGGATAAACATAAATAAGAAAACTTCATTGCAACTCAACATCTGTGTAAGTGAATAAAAAAACAAACAAAATTTTTATTACGAGGTATGATATAAAAGGTCTCGGCCCGATATACTTCTAGCCACTACACTGACATTTACACACGATACGTCGATACAGATATCTTATTGAAGATTATTGCCAGAGTTACACGCGGTTTTACACAAATTAAGAAACATAAAACACACTTTTATCAGTAGAGGGGTGTGTCATTAAAACCAAATGGAGAGAGTTGAAATCAGAGCCTTCATTAAGTACTCCTATAAGAAAAGGGATGTCCCCCAAGGTCATGAAGACTTCATGGATACTATGGGAAGGAGTCCCTTTCCTACAGCACTGTGAAAAAAATAGGCTGCTGAATTTCAGAGGGGCAGAGAGAGCATTGGAAATGATAAAAAGACCAAAAGAGGCCACCAATGATGAAACTGTCGAAGCTGTGCACGATCTGGTCATGTGCGACCGGAGGCGAGACCTGCGAAGCAAACCTAGGGAAGTGGATATAAGCTTTGGTTCAGTTCAGACAATTCTGACTGAGTCAATGGCATGTCAAAGGTTTTCGCTAGATAGGTCCCAGACAGTTGACTGACGACCAGAAACAGACCAGGCTTGGCATTTCAAGATATCTTTTGTCCTGCTACGAGGTTAAAATCTGATTTTATCTACTGGATCATAACTCAGGATGAAACATGGGCAAGAGGGTCATACCATGCACGCGCATCCTCAACATTCTGATACAGCGACCACTTTTTCAACAAGTATTTTGAACAAAAACGAGTCATGTAAAGCAATCAGAATAGATTTGAATTTAATTTCTTTTGCATAGAAGATGTCCATACTTGTAGTTTTAATATTCCAAATGCCTTGACACAAGTGTTTCCTTTCTTGTCAATATTTCGCGTTGAATGCGATTTTGATTCCGGATACTCCGTACACCCGGAGTTGAAATGTTACAGAAATTGAACTGAAAGTTTCACACAACTGGAAGTGAGTTTATTGTAGAATCTATTTCACAAATATATTTTCAATCTTTGTTATTGTTCCTTTGTACGAACAATGTCTTAAAACGAACCTTTTTCAGGAAATAGACATTATGATAGTGCGTACACTCTTAAAAAATCAAGATACTGCGAACACATTTATATATTATTGATTCTGCCTACACTTTCTTCGAAGCAGTCTTAGATCATAATAGGATCAAATGGATAACACTGGCGAACAAAAAATAAAAAAAGTGAATTAAAATAAAAAAAGGATTCAAATCCTGTGTTAAGTGCTTCCTTAAAATGTTTAAACTGTACATCCTAAAAAATGATTTAAGTTTAATATTTTTCATTAAATTGTTTACTCATTTATGTAAAACTCTAAACTGATAATTTAAAATAACTAACTTTTTATAGTCAAATTTATAGTTCATTGAAAGAAATAGATGCATGTCGATTATATCACGGATTCTTCTCCAGACAACATGAAGGCCAATCAACATGGTCCTTACAAATGTGACATTTGAATAGGCATTTTTTTCTGAAACATGGGTTTCATCACTTCGATCCAGAATCCAAAAAACAGAGCATGCAGTGGAAGCACCCGGATCACCCCTCCAAAGAAATTCAACAGGGTGCCATCAGCAGGGAAGATGATGGCTTCAATTATTTTGGATAGTCAGGAGAAAATCATTATTGACTATCTTCAGCAGGTCGTTCAATGAACGATACTTAATATGCAAACGTAAAAAATCGATCGTAAAAGGAGGAGCAAACTGACTCAAGGTGTTCAGCTCCTGCACGACAATGCGATGGCTGCTGCCACTGACTGCGGCTTAGAAATTCTTCCCCATCCCCCATGTTCTACAGACATTGCTTCCTCTGACTTCTACCTGTTTACGAAATTGAAAACCAAGCTTCGTTGTCGACGTTTTGGGAGAATGAAGGTTTCATGGAGGCGGCCAATGAGTACTTTGAGAACCAAACTAGAGAGTTCTATTTTGAAGGGTTAAACAAGTTGGAGTACAGGTGGGCAGAGTGCATTGATGTAGAGGGCGATTATATTAAAAAGTAACCGGAAGTACATCGGGCTAAGATTTTTTTGATAATCTTCGTATCTGCTCAAAACTGGTATAAAACTTAATTAGGTAGTTCACGGTTGTGGTTTATTTGAATATATGTAATTAAAATCATTGACCAGCCTACCTATTTCACAATTATTTCCATACCAACCGGAACAATAACATGAATAGCCGTGCTGGTTACTGACACAAAGTCCACCATTTTTGCACGGACTGCTTGAACAGTGGTCAACCTGTGTTGTTACCTCTGTATTATGACATAAGAAGTTATTTATACAGTATAAATCTATATTTAAGTCGAGATTAAGAAATATTTTAATTAAACTTCATTGAAATGTTTCCGCTATAAGAAGTCGTGTCACGCACATGAACCAGGTCTCTAAGTCACAGGTCAGGGTCACTCTTAGAGGTCATTCAAAATGTTTGTCGGGAGCAAAACTTCTACATTCATAGAGGGATTTCAATATAACTTTGGACTAATGTTCACCATAGTGAGGCGGAGTGTCGCGTACTAAATTCGGATCCTTCCACCAGGGTAAACGTCACATATAGAAGTCTAAGATGGGTCAAATAAAAATATAAAGATGTATATAGGGACCATACAGTCATCACTTATTGCGTGATTGTAAAAGAAATGTTCATTCTCATGACTGAAGTTGTGACACATGCAATTCAGTCAATATATGCAAGGTCAAGGCCAGTAAAGATGATAACAAATCCAGATTGTGTCTAGAGCATATCTCCTACATGTATGTATTTTAACATCATGAGAGGTATTGCTCAAAAAATGATTTAGGTATATAGATAAAAACAAAGTAACACTTAGAGCTAATTGTTCAACAGCTTGTCCGGAGCAAAATATCTACATTCAAAGGGGAATTTTGATATACTAGTAACTTAGGACAAATATTTACCATTGTAAGGCGGAGTGCCGGGCGCGAAATCCGGTCATAGCGATCAAAGTCAAGGTCACACATAGAGGTCAAAGTTCAGATAAAAATATGAAAACTGTGTAAGGACCATTCAGTCATTATTAATGGATTGAAACACAAATGACAAATATCATGACAATGGCTTGGACACATGTAATTTATGTTAAAATTTGCAAATTCAAGGTCATTCGAGATGATTAAATAGTCCGATATTGTCCAATGCATACCTTCTACATATATGGAGGAATGTTATTTTACATTGTTGACCGTAATATGAGGCAGTGCCTTACTTATTAACCAGGTCTCTAGGTCAAGAGGCAATGTGACTGTAAGGTCTTGTTTAAAAAAACAAAAAAACATAACGCTTGTCCCGAGCAAACATCTACATATATTGAGGGGATTTTAATTTTTACTTGCCACACTATTTCAAAATTGTCTCGCATAGAATTCAGGTGCCTGCAACCAAGGTCAAGGTCAAACATAGAGCTAAAATGTTCGATAAAAATACGAAAATATGTATAGGGATCCACTTGCTTGCCACACTTCTTATTGCCCATATCTACACATAAAGCTTTTGTGATGGGCGTTATTTTAGTGACAATGCCATCCTTGTTGTATTTCGCATATTTATTATGGTCTTCAGTGATTAACGATTATCAAATAACAAGACTATGTTAAATGTTCTGTATATGATTTGTAACCATATCAATTATTCAACACAGTTGATGTCAGTTTGCATATTTGAATGATTGCGTCATTTAATCATGAATATAAACGATCGTTCTATTAACATATTACTTTTTAAATTTGGCACTAATCATGTAGAACAAAAATGCTTTGGAATTAGTATTTCTACACAAGTCATGTAAATTTGATAAATTAAAAACTGACTGTTTTATTTGAATTGAATTATTGTAACATTTTCTTCCCTTTAACTTTCCTAGAAATAATAGACATTTAGAGTATTTGTGATTTTCCAGACCAAAGTCATAGCATTACACACAATGCTTATTAAAGTAAATTCACGTGTCTCCGAATATACGGATGTACGGCAAAAATAAAAATATTAAAATGTTCTTTTTCACAAAATAATTATATGCAATGAAATACTTTTTTTGTGTTCTTAAAATGCTACACATGCAACATATTATATTGAATAAAATCATGAATGAATTCCTTGTTATACAGTTAAAATGTTTTGAAATAGAAAGATACTTGTACAGAAATGTCCCGTCCAGCCATTTGCGCCATTACATTTGTAGTCACCTAATAAATTTATACACGTTGCGTTGTTTTGACATAATAGTCCCCTTTTATGAGTTATCTTTATCATCTTAAGCGTACTTTACAATTTTAGTGCCTTTATTGGTGTCCGTTAGAATTTCAATATTTTTAGATATTTTGTTTACATTATTGGAGTTCCTTCATAATAAGTTTGTTTTAAATTCTAAAAGTTTTATAAATTAGGCATCTGACCTGTCTGACAAAACGCACCAGTCCAACCGGACCCACATTTGCAATTATAACCGCCATACGTGTTGCTACAGGCTGCATGATTTAAACAAGGGTTGTCCAAGCATTCATCCACATCTGAAAACATCAATAATAGTTATCACTCATCGTAAAAAAAATATAAAAAAGAAAAGATAAGTTAAATGTATGTACTTATTTTCAAGCTAAATCCTTGAAAGAAAGGAGAAATGTGGCTGTGTGTTTTCCACTTATCATCTGAATGTGACATGCAGCTGCTGACATGTGGGCAAAATTTTAACTCTTATTATATCGCGGTGATCAGATAAATAAAAAGACAATAAATCGCTCGGGGCTAGAATATCATCTGGAGCCACGGGGAATCTTTGCATGACCAGGATTATGACAAATCTCATAAATAATTCATATGTCACATAAGCTCTTTTATGTAATTTCTTATGATAAAATTAACTTTAACTTGAAATAAGAATGCAGTAGGCGCGAAAGTGTGTAAACAAAATCTGTTATCTTGACCCTAGTGAACCATAGTTAGATAGTCTACCTATATCGATTTTTTTATCAGTCAATAAATCAGGGCAGCATGAACTGTGTAAAAATCTAAATGCATCAGAGTAGGAACCTTGATCCAAGTAACTTCTTCTTTCAAAATGAAAGGAACCCACGAGATATTAACCTACGAAATAACTATGAAAGACATAAGTTATTAAATTAAAGCTGTATAAGCAAAAGTGTATTAAAATGTTATCAAGTATCAGTGACTTTTATCGTAGTGTCCGCTTACTCCTCACAAAGTAAAAGCACCATGACCTTGATCCAAGTGATCCTATCTACACCTATATTAATAAGACTACCAAAAAAAAAATTCAACATTAATATGAAAGAACACTGTCAATAAATAAAGACTATTTTAGCAGAAGATGAAACTTGCATGATGAAGAGTTTTACAGGGAGACTATTCAAAATTCAAGCAATGTATCATTATGTTTCTTTGACAATGTACCCACTCTCTCTAGAAAAACTTGAAACACGTTTCAAAACAATTTCCAGCCGAGCATAATAATTATGTATCAAATTGGGAGATAAATAAAAAAGTATGTAAAGAGGAATATTGCACTTCTTCTCACTAGTCTTTATAATTATTTGGAGTTTCAATGACTTTATAGTTTTTAGGCAATGCACTTTCTCTAAAACACTACATTTTCTCTAACTGGTCGAAGATTCTGTCAAATTACAACCATATGTATTAAGTTATTGTCTAAACAAGAGGATGATGGAAACACGGACAATGCTCCGAAAATATGATTTCCCTTTCGAAAACATGTAAATACGACGCAAGGGTCACATATATGTTGCAAAAATATCAGAAAGTTTACGAAGCTTTACACGCTAACTGAAGCGCTACCTATCATTTAAATTTGCTTATAAAATATATAAAATGGAGTCAGAATTGTGACATCTATCCGAAAATTTTTTTTTTGTTTCCGCCAAATTGTTCGAGACATGTTACAAATATCGGAAATAAGCAAATTATGATAAATGTTAGGCCGTTGTAAGTATTGAGAATATATATTAGTCAAAGATGATTATAAAAACTGATTTAAACAAACCGAGTACATACCTTCCGAGCAAAACCGTCCTGTCCATCCTTCACTACAGTTACATTTAAAGGAACCATTTTCGTTTATACAAGAAGCCCCATTGCGACACAGAAACCCTCTAGAGTTAAATATCGCACACTCGTCTAAATCTGGTTGATAAAAAGAATATTTAACAACACAACGCATCTTACATCGTATCTGGTACTGTAGTATAAGAAACGATTACACAATCATGTGTCACTCTTACAGCAAATAATATTTTTAGAAAATACCTTTGTGTTAATGTTTTAAACATCAAATAAGAGAATGCAAATATACACACGATAATGCATTGATATACGGTTTTAAGCCTATCAATTAGTCTTAACAGAAAACACTTATTGTAAATAATGCATGTACAATTATGTAACATCGATTCTCATTGGTCGCCTAAAATATATACAATCATATAAGATAAACTCAACTTGCTTATGCACCAATATAATAAGCTAGATATACAAGTTTAAATAACATTGTTAGCAGAATATGTAGCTGTATATGTGTAGCATAACATCGGTCACATTTGCCTCGGGTTATATTTATATCTCAACACACTTTTTGTAGCAAAAATTTGTTGGTACTGGTAACTGTTTCAAAATATACATTATTTTATAAATGAATAAGTTTCCTATTTAGAATTAACTTGCTGAATTACATAGACTTTTCCAGCCTGTTTTTGCTTGTAACCGCATATTTCCAACTTTCAGACGTCAATATGAAAATTAACAGTAAACAATTTTTTTCAGACCACACGGAATTTACTGGGTTTCCTTACAAATACTTGTCGGTTCCTGCAGGTTATAGTTTAATAACAACCTAACGTAAATGCATTTATCTTTAAGCGTTAAAAATAGGAGCAAGAGCAAAGATAGGGATACCAGTATCACACATTTGCTCTGTCCAATGTGACGGATAATTACAGGTTTACCAGTCATGTTTGTTCCAACAGGTCCGATTGTTCGAGCACAGGTTTTGTAACATTCGTCAAAATCTTTAAAAAGTAGGATTGCCCCACTTTTCTTCAGAAAGATGAAGTTTAACTGATTATTATAGATTCAGAGGCAGAAAAAAGAAATAAAAGTACCTATGTCACAGTTAATTCCGGTCCATCCTGATGTGCAGGAGCAGTTATATCTCCCAGGCAAGTTGGAACACGTGCCATTATTCTTACATGGATTTGTTAAGCACTCATCTGCATCTATATTCAATCGTATAAAATAGATTTTGTGTCATGAACTTGTTCGGCTGTTAAACAGTTTTTTTCATAGATTAAAATTTGAATCTGTCAATAAGCCTTGTGTGATCTTGGTAACACTTAACATGACAATTAATGTTTAAAACTCACAGTTTTCTTGAAAAAAAAAATTTCCTCATATGTATATGGAATACATATATTTCATATAATATATTAAGTGTTGCATACAACATCAACAGTAATTCTTACTTCTTTATTTTCTTCATGTAACATCAAACTGCAAAATTTTTTGCAGGTATTCACTTATAACTTTATACAAGATCGATATTTTGATCCAAGAACCATAAACTAATTTTAGGGAATATAGAAATTAAAACTTTTCGTTGAAATTAAGCATGCGATATCAATTTTCAAAACAACATAATTTATTTACTTGAAACTTAATACATGTCGGCTGAATAATAATCGTAGGTTACTGTCAATGGCCCCATCTGACGTAAATTTATGCTGAATTAAAGCGCTTTGGGAAGTCAGCAGAAAAAAAGTCTGGTTGTAATATTGATCTTTCAGAAGGAAAACCTACCAGATGTATTCTGTGACATTTAATTCATGCTGTCGGAAATCAATTCATTTTTTGCATATATTTTGAATGAAATAAGGCCCTTTGCGAACTTGACAAATAGCCAGGACTCATGACAATGTCTTGAATGGTGAACTCCAATTATGATATCATCCTGTCCACTTGAATGATGTTTCAAATAATTACCTTGAGTAATTTTGCAGATTGAAGTTACACGAAAAACTTCAACCAATAGTTTTCTGTTGATTTTGCAACATCACAAATGGTCATGAATATAGAATTATTTTACAGTTTCTTCCTATTATGCCCTTAAGTAAGTGTGTAAATTAACAAGCAAATTTGAAAATACATTTAAAATTATACCAAAGTGTAATGCCAAAGCCAACGCCTTCGCCAGGATAAGTAGGATTGTCCAACTATTTTTCGAAAAATCGAGATTAACTTAATAATTATAGATTTGCAGCAGCATAAACCAATGAAAGTACCTGTGTCACAGTTACTTCCTGTCCATCCAGTTGAGCATGCGCAGTTATATCCCCCATGCAAGTTGGAACACGTGCCATTATTCTTACACGGATTTGTTAAGCACTCATCTACATCTATACTCAATCAAATACAAGAGATTTTGGATGATGAAAATTTGTTTAGCTGTAAACCAAAATTTCGTTTTTGTAATTTAAAATCTGAATCTGTCAGTAAACTTTTAGTGATCTTGGTAGCAATTGACAAGACAATATTTTTTTTTAAAATTACTGTTTTTTTTGTAAAAAAGAATTTCCTCATCTTAAGGAATTCACAATATATAGGCTTTTATGAACTCAAACCTTTTAAACAGATAGGACCTGTCCATGTGTCAGTGCACGAACAGCTATACCCTATGCAGAACAAGAAAACCCAATTGAATCATTATGTGAATGCCCAAACGACTGAGGAATCCCAGCAAAATTTTAATGCTTTGAAATAAAGACAATCCACTCACATCGGGTTGCACAAACTTCAGATTTTCGGAATTTGAAAGGCATGTTACATCATATCAGCATAAAACTGCACTGAAGTCACAATCTCTTAGGAGTAAAATAAACAGACACTCTTAAGCACTTCTTGAATCTAAAACTGAAGGTGCTATATGTGCCATGCGATTTATCTACTGGTAAGCTAAAGAACAGTTGCCAACTTCATAGTATAAGTTCTTTCTTAAATTACAAAAAATACAGGGATGTTCATTTCCTGATGAATTGTAAGTAAAATATCAATGGGAAGCATGTTTAAAAATGTGCAGTTTTTCAAATCTATCAATTATGTAATATTTGTAAGTATGACTAGGAACAATGTCAACTTATACATTTATTAATTTAATTCGATACATAGTTGATGTTTAAAATTCAGGATTCAGTAGTTTCAGTTTTAGGAATATTTAAAAGTGTTGAACCTAATAAAGTTAATCGCTTATTTATTATTAAACAGAATAACGATTATATATAAATTTATGATGTTTAAGGTTTGCACTAGTACATCTTATACGTCTCATATAATACACAAATATACGTCTCATATCAAGTTTCCTTCAGGAAGAGACATATATTAGTCTGAGATCTAGTCAATTTATTTCTATTCTAGTATTTGAGACCTGTGACATTTCAATTACTAAAACACTGAAAGAACTGTTAACACCTACTTTTGATGTAAAAACTCATCATATATCTAATATTACCAATGTTAATGGGACATCAAAGACTATTTACACAGCTGTAAATCAAACTCTGGCTTCTCCCAATATCACATTATTGTTGCTGTTGAATCAGATGGTGCATGACTGGTCATAAAAATGGGGTTGTTGCATTATAATATCTTATGATTCCCCATATGTATTTGTTGTACATTGATCTGCTCATAGATTAGCTTTATGCTCTAGTCAAGCTACCGAAAAGGTACCCTACATAATAATACAACAGCAAATTTTATCTGATGTAATTTATTATTTTAAAAGACCAGCAGTCAGGAGGGAAGGACTGAAATTTATTCAAACAATTTCGGAAGATCCTTGATAACAATATAAAGAGTTAAATAGTGTAGTGTCAGATGATGGTTTTCGAATTAAGCATTCGTATGACATTAAAGTAGCTTCTCGTAACAGGATATCTGGAGAAAGGCTGAATGGATTAATGAAAATATCACTGGGACCAGCTGTGGAACATTTTGACTTTAATAAAGCAATGTGCAAGTGAAAGTCTAACCATACAAACAATTAGAATTTGTCCAATAAGGCAGACATAATTATAGCTTATACTTGAATATACTGAAAAATATGGAAAAACAAACAAAACAAGATTAACAAGAAGGGAGACATTTAATGAACGCAACCCCAACACGACCTACCACCGGCAAGGAGCCCAGCAAGACAGCAAACAAATACAAGCCAGGGCACAAGGACCTGTTAAGTGCCATGACATTCTTCCCCTTTGTCTTTTTTGTTGATAGACAAATTCTTCTTTCGATAAAACCATTTCTTTGAAACTTTGAAAATCTTTTATAATAAAGATTTCGTTCAACCATCATTTATTTATGTTAATGCGTTTAAAAGAAAAGTGTTTGAACGAAACATTATGTTTGCAGATATGGAAATAAAAGAAAAAAATGCCACTACTTAGTGATTACCAGTCTGACATTGTGTTCCTTTCCATCCACTGAGACACGTGCAAGTAAAATGGCCTGGAGTGTTTACACACGTGGCCCCGTTCTGACAAAATCTGTACCTTGTGCATTCATCTATATCTAAATGAAAAGGGTCAATGTAATATCCAAATACATTTTTGTTTTCATTATAACAAACAGTTATAACGATGAAACTCCTTACTTACTTATATATGGTGACAGATGAGCTGATTAAGGATAACATATTATATACAACCCGTTTATGTTAATACAGTTGTGTACGAGAATTTGAAAAAGCAATTAATGAAAGCAATTGTATAATGTTCACAAATAAAAAACTCGCTATCCTCAGTCCTAATGTTTTGTATTTTTACGTTGATGATACTATAGTGAAATGTAATAAAGTTTAAATAAACCGTTAATGTAATAATCAATTTGGCATCTTAAGCATGTCTTCAGGCACATTCATTGAATAATTCACTTTAAAATTCAATAAATTAGATATTCCATGAGAGACAGTGCAAACTTGTTATATAATTTGATTATTTAAAGTACGAGTAAATCACATTACCGAGGTCACAATTTTTTCCCTCCCAACCACTCTGACATGAACAAACATAGGTTCCGTCTGTATTTGTGCACTGTCCGTTGTGATTACATGGTTGTTGAGTGCATTCATTTATATCTAAAATGGCATCGAAATAAGGAATGACGTTTGACATTTCTAAGCTTAAATTTATTCGAAGTACAATCTTAATCGTTTACAAATTCCATTTTAATCAGGTGTTTTTATATCTAATAAGTTAATGTTTCCAATTTTTTGTCACTTTAAATGCTTTTTTATTAAAATTAAATTGTGCATTTATTTAGATCTAAAACGTTCTACAAATTGTGGACATTCATTCAATTCATACATTATGATCTAATATGGTTGTTGAAAACATTTAATATATACTATAATAAATGAAATACAGACTACATTTTGTTTATTGCATCATTTATTTATAAAAGTCGCATTTTGTTCTACAGTCAATTATACTACAAGTTTGTCTGCTTTGACTTCTATATCTGAATACAATTTTTTTTAAATGCACTGATTGAAATCACCTGTGAATGAAATGATAAACATACCACAAGCAGACTCACAGACAGATTCAGTAGAAAGCAGATATATAATGCAAAAAATGATTTATAAAGGATAACTATTATACAGTTGTTAGAAAAAACAAAACATTTAAAGCCCATTATTCCCCAGAAAAATCATTTTATTTCTGAAAAAAACCTATTCATTTTGGTACATTGTAATCTTATTATTTCTTCCAAAAAGTAATTTATTCGCCATATAGATGAACAATATTTTCTCCTTTGTTCTACTGACAAGTGGTATATTTGAAGTGAATTAATAAGTATTTTGTATGGAAGTTAAATACTACTTATTTTACATTTTGTTACCTTTACAACATAACTGCACGCTCAGCACTACTTTCTGCAGTTGGTTAACATCTAACACGCTCTTTATTCTTTACTTAAACATGAAACAAGTGCTTAACATTTCTAACAAATTAAAGCAATGTGGATTTCGAAGGCATAATGTGCCTTAAACTATTAATCTTTAAAGTATATAGTTACGCAAGTCTTCTTTGTTTGAAAATATATAATGATACCCGTCTCACATTGGTTGCCCATCCAGCCTTGGTTACAGGCGCAACTAGCTACGCCATTGGTTACTGAACATGTTCCATGTACGCAATTCAAATTTGAACACGGACTTTGTGGTTGAACCCCTAAAAGCCATTGTGAAAAACTAGTATATATACATGTATTTATTTGTATTGAAAAAAAATGTTCCAGAAAAAAATATTTTGTTGCTATTTAAGTAGGGGTTTATTTGTTAAGCAATGATTTCGTGCATTTGGCATTTGCTAATCAGACAATTGATACCATACTTATTTTACACACGGATTTTGGAAGTATTCATTTTTGAAATATAAACACTTATTTTCGTAGCAGATATATAGCTTCTACACTTAAAAACAGTTGTAATCAAATGTTTCTGTTATGTACCACAGATAAATTTTTGATATTGATAATGCTCCGGAAAAAATACCGGTATTATGCTACTATTTTAAGTAGGGCAGTTAAGCGATGCTTACGTGAATGTCCATTCACTTTAAATAAAATATACAATCATATTTCTTTCTAAGATATATTTTGGAATTATTCTTTTATGTATTCAACCAACAATTTGTAGACAAGAGAAAGTAGATTTAGCTTTATACACATTTTAATGTTTAAAAATTGCACTTTTATCAAATAAAGCATACACATAAATTTTAATAGCCTTCTAATATACTTATACTGAGAATGTGCAATTCAAATATCTACATGCTGACCTAACAAGACGAATATCTTAATAAAAACCTGATTCATATATTTGAGCCGAGTTACGACAAAACCAACATAGTTCGTTTGCATCCGCGCAGTCTGATCAGGATCCATGCTGTTCGTTATTAGTTTCTCTACTTGTCATAGGGCTGGTAAGCGACTGGTCGCAAACCCATTTGATGAATTAAAATTGAAGTTGCATTTTGCATAGATGTAATCAAACATTAATGACCGAGTAACATACTTCGAGCTTAGCATATTTGATAACAAAACAGATAACCTACGAGCCATTCATAATATATTTCTTGTCTAAATACGAAACAGATATAAATACACATGCAGTTTTATTACACACCCCTGCTCCGTATAAATGTATTTTGACCTGATGTCATTTGCGTTATATACAAATATAGCGTTAAAGCGCATTGAATGTTAGCGTTACAACATTTATGCATCAATGTAAAACGATTTTTTCTACTGTTAACTGTTCTTATTTTGCGTATGTAATATGTATGTAATATGAAGAATATTATATTTGCGTAGCTTCAATACTAAATTTATTGAGCACGTGTAGGATCGCATGATATATTTTTGTTCAACTCGTTCAATGAAGTCCTTATTGAACCTACAGTTATTCAGTATACAATGTCTCGTATGCATGTTTATTTTGAACAAACATAGAGTTTTTAAATTTGAAAATTCGAAAAGGTATACCTGTGCATGAAATGTTATTCCAAAAACCAGCGCAAATGTCCGACTCTGTAAAAGGTAATTGGCATAAAAATAAACATATTAAATATATATTTCGAAAACAAAGCTTTTTTGTAGAAAAAAAGTAAAAAGTAACTTTTAAATTTTTACTAAAGCTTATTGATGACTTAATTAGGTACCAAATATATACTAATAAAATATAATTCTAATACTTTTAAACTCAAACATCGATTATCAAACCATTCATTCATATTACTTACGATACTATTTTATAGTTTTTCTTTCCTAAACATCCAAGTAAAACAGTTTCAATTGAATGTAAAAGGACGTTTTAGGTGCTATATTAAAAAGCAAATTCGTTGAATTTATATCCCTCGCCCAGTACTAGTTTATATTATTACCCCTCACTTTTTTCGTAATTCTAATTTCCCATAGGCCTCTGGAAGATATTTTTACTGTTAATGCAAGTGTACCACGTGACTAAGAAATTTGTACTGTTACATAGGTGACAGTATATAAATAACACATGGGTTTGTGGGTAACAGTAAAAATATCCTCCCGAGGAAAATACTGTTACTCGAGGCGTAGCCGAGGGTAACAGTATTTTTACGACGGGTGATATTTCTACCGTTTCTCACAAACTCATGTGTTATTTATTTTATTACCCCGAACAAAAATACTGTGATGATCTGAAATTGTCAACTGAATCTAACTGTAACAAAAATAAACCAAGAGTAACAATAACTAAACTGTCCTTAAGTTACCTTTTAAGTTTTAAGTGTACTTTAGGGCTACTCGTGAAGTTTTGTTTTTCTTTTATTCTTTAAGCAAGTGATGATATCTACAAATCATAAACATACAATAAGCTAGGTTTTTATTTAGAAAACAAAACACTAACCCATTTACACGGTTATGATCTGTGAAATCTGATCCTTCTGTTTTCAGAATATTCTTAGCATATAACGATGATATCCTATGTCTGTCCACCATATCTGTAACGTTTCACTGATTAAAATTGTTAAATAATCCTTTGTTGCATGCTTAAATCGTCTGCATGTTTCAATTTGACACATAATTATTTACATTGCAATTACTTCCGTTGAAAACGGATGTTCACTTAAATTTGACTATTCAGCAAAAAGTTAAAAACTGTTAAAAAATACTGTTACCTTAGTGACAGTACAAAATTCTTAGTCACGTGGTTGTAAAAATAACTCCCAGAGGCCTATGGGAAATTAGCATTACGAAAAAAAATGAGGGGTAATAATATATTTTTAACAGTATAAAAACTGATCACATGGTCTATTTTCTAAATAAAATGAAATAAAATGGCCGCCATTATTTTCTCGATTCATTCTTATTTTCGACGTTAAACCCCGATAGGACATCATTTTCTTCTCAGGAGTAACTATGACACTCATAAAATTTAGTTGTTCGCACCCTGGTGTGCTTTTCGCGTAAAAATATCTTTTTGTTAAATAATAAAAAAGTAAACATCCTTTTTCAACGAAAGTAATTGCAATGTAAATAATTATGCGTCAAACTAAAACATGCAGACGATTTAAGCATGCAACCAAGGATTATTTAACAATTTTAATCAAATATGGTGGACAGACATAGGATATCATCGTTATTTTGTCAAAAACCATGCTAAGAATATTCTGGAAACAGAAGGATCAGATTTAACAGATCATAACCGTGTAAATGGGTTAGTGTTTTGTTTTCTAAATAAAACCTAGCTTATTGTATGTTTATGATTTGAAGATATCACCACTTGCTTAAAGAATGAAAGAAAAACAAAACTTCTCAAGTAGGCCTAAAGTAAACTTAAAACTTAAAAGGTAAGGACAGTTTAGTTATTGTTACTCTTGGTTTTTTGTTACATTTAGATTAAGTTGACAATTTCAGATCATCACAGTATTTTAGTTCGGGGTCATAAAACAAATAACACATGGGTTTGTGAGTTACAGTAAAAATATCATCCCTCGTAAAAATACTGTTACCCTCGGCTACGCCTCGTGTAACAGTATTTTCCTCGGGAGGATATTTTTACTTTTACCCACAAACCCATGTGTTACTTATATACTAACACAACAAATGAAGACATAATTTATTTATATATTTATCATGGCATTAACAGTAATACTTTTTCTATATGATAAATATTCAGGGCAATTACAGAGCCATAACTCTGTGTAAAATAGTAATATCTGAACATGCCAATGAGATGTAAATTGCCTTTTTGTATCCATGGTTGTCATCAAGTTTGGTTGAAATCAATAAAGCAGTTGCAAAGAAATAGCAACATTGCTCTATATGCATACTACATAACTAATTAAGGGCCAGAACTCTGCAATGAAGGATCTGGTCTGAACAAGGCAACAATATGCACATTTCCTCTAAGTATTAATGGTTCCAATAAAGTTTAATTGAATTCCAGCCAGTAGTTGCAGAGAAGTAGCGTGTAATCAATTATTGCTCTATATGCATACTGGACCGCCTCGATGACTTTCTACTCCAGTTACCTCTCTGGCTTGCGTGCGATCCCGGGAGATGCTTTGGTAGATAAGCGCGGAGGAAGAAAGTCTAGTGCTGGTGTAACTTTCCAGGAACGATGCTTAGGACTGAAATACTGTTGGGAAAAGGCGTACAATGATACAAAGAAACAAAACAAAACAAAATATGCATACTGCATAACTAAACAAGGGCCATAAGTATGACTTTAAGTGACTGACCTGAACAAGCCGATGATATGTGCATCTCCGCTTGATATTGAACGTTCCCATAAAGTTTGCTGTATATGCATACAGCATAACTTACCAAGGACCATAACTCTGAGTTAATGTGTCTGACCGAAACAAACCAACAATATGAGCATCACCTCTTGATTCTGTCGATTCCCATGAAGTTCCGATGAATTCCAGCCAGTAGTTGCAGAGAAGTAGCGCGGAAACGATGTTTGCTCTATATACATACTGCATAACTAATCAATGGTCAAAACTATGAGTGAAAGGGTCTAACCGAAACAAGCCGAAGATATGTGCATCTCCTCTAGATATTTAAGATCCCAATAAAGTTTTGTTGAATTCAAGCCAGAAGTTGCCGAGAAGTAGCGCGGAAACGATTATTGTTAAATATGCATACTGCATAACTATTCAAGGGCCATAACTCTGAGTTAAAGTGTCCGACCCAAACAAGGCGATGATATGCGCATCTCCTCTTGGTATTAAAGGTTCCCATAAAGTTTTGTTGAATTCCAGCAATTTGTTGCAGAGATGTAGCGCTGAAACGATTTTGCTCTATATGCATACTGCATAACTAATCAAGTGCCATAACTCTGAGTTAAAGTGTCTGAACGGAACAAGGCGACGGTATGCGCATCTCCTCTTGGTATAAAGTTTCGTTGAATTCAAGCCAGTAAGTGCAGTTGCAGAGAAGTAGCGCGAAAACCATTTTTGCTCTATATGCATGTTGCATAACTAATCAAGTACAATAACACCGGGTTAAAGAGTCTGACTTGAACTTAGTTCCGTTGAATTGCAAGCAGTAGTTGCAGAGAACTGGTGCGGAAACGAAATTCGGACGGACGGATGGGCAGACGGACGGACAACGCAAAAACAATATCCACCTCCCGAGTCCATCGGCAGGGGATAACAACATCACGTCGTAACCTTAAGAAAATTTCATTTATTGCATATATGAGAATGTAGCACCAAGGGAATCAATAAATGATTTGGTTGTTCAGGTATATTTTCAATTGTTACTAGGTTTCCAGAATAATAAGTCTCTAAACCATGTTTCCTTAAAGACAACAGTACTAGTTAGCCAGTGTGACAGGCTCATTATAATCACATCCTATACATAATTCTATTACAATAAAGCAAAAGTAATGCAAAACGTCTATCTGTTCATTATGGTGGCTGATTTGTAACGCTTTTGTGCGTCATGCTTTCGCTAGCGGCAAGACGCGTTGTCGACTTTCGTCTTGTGGTCCTGTCATTGACGATGCACGCCAAACCGCGCGTTGTCGTGCAAAGTGTAATGTCACATTGTCACTCGGCTCAAATCAAAGGATTTGCTTTTTAGACAAGCGACATTCTGACAATGCGACAACGCGCCGTATTTCGCGTTTCGCTAGCAAGAACACGTCAAGACGAAAAGGCGATATCGATATAGGTTATGTTGTCGCTATCGACAACGCAATACGCAAAGTGTACCAAGTCAGCTACCATAGTTCATTCTAAACAAAATCGCATATTTCATCTACCTTGGAAAACAAAACATTAATATTACTTGGTAGAAATTTCAACCTTACCTTTTAAATCAAAATCTTGTGCATGACATTGAAGATCACATTTACATTTTGTACACTCTGTTCGCTTTAAAAAGTCTGGCATTTTATCTAAGTCAGCCGTATTTAAATGTAGACCATCTAAGAGAAAACGTCTCGATTTTCCTACAACAGCACAAGAGAAAAAACATGTGTAAGTATTTGTCATGTTAAAATAAAACATAAAATTGAATCGAAACTATCCCCCATTCTTTTTATGACTTTAAGCGGTCAGTTTATGTTTATACTGCATGATAAAGTTTTGTCGGATGTATGTCCGATTGTCATGACACGTTCATGTATATATTTCAGGAATAGATAGCTTGTAGCATTTTTCATTGCCTGTTGTGTAAGTTTATCTTACATTGAAATTGCTATTCGAACGAATAATACTGCGACAGAATATCACAAACTTAAATTAATACGAGGGGTGATCCAAAAATTCGTGGACAATGTGTGCATCTCCATAACGTGACGTCCTACCGGGGTGAACTCTTTGGATATTATTAATCAATGCTTTTTAATAAATTGACCAAATTTTAAAACACCATTTGTAATTTATCTATATATGACAACATCAAAACATTAAGTATCAAAATCGCGGCGCAGCTACATTTTCTCTGTGATGTAAACGCTTTCATCTCATCTCATAAACACATGTTAAACCTGTGCAAACAAAGAAAATTGCGGTAAAACGTTATAATAACGTTGTTTTGATGTTTATGACATCATTCTGTCAGTATCAGAAGACATTTTGAAGTTGTGGTTATTTTACGCTCGTGCTTTAAAGAACAGGTGCTAAAAGCAGCTTTATCAAAAATGGACGTCACAGATCCAGCAAAACTTCGGACAGTTATACAGTTCTGTGTAAATCTTGTAAAGACGCTTGGCGAGACAAAAACAATGATCGAAAGTGTGACAAATAAACCGTCAGTGTGTCGTTCTCTAGTGTATAAGTGGCATCGCCGATTTTCGGATAGAAGGGAAAGTGTTGGGGATGATTTGCAGACTGGTCGACCTGTCGAGGTAAGAGACAAAGAAACTGTTGAAAGTGTGCTTGCGAAGATTAATGAAGACAGACGGATAAGTTTAAGGCAGATCAGTGATTCTTTAATCGTATCGAACTGTTCAGAGAATTGTTACTGAAGAGCTAGAAATGCGTCGTTTGAGTGCTCGATGGGTCCCTCGACTGCTGTCAGCGGATGAAAAACAACAACGAGTTCAGGCGTCAAAAAATTTCTTGCAACAATTTCAGAAAGAGGGACAACAGTTTTTAAATCGCATTGTCACTGTTGACGAAACATGGCTATTTTTCTTTGATCCTGAATCCAAACAACAATCTATGCAATAAAAACACAAATCCAGCTTGGAACAGAAGTACTCAGTCATCCACCATTTTCGTCTGATCTTTCCACGCATGACTTCGCCTTGTTTCCCTAGTGTTGAGAGGGAGACGTTTTGACAATCTGGGCGAGTTGAGAGGAGCCACCCAATGCATACTGCCACCATTCAGCCAGGAATGGTATGCGAGTACATTTAGAGACTGGGTCCGCCGCCATAAAAAATGTGTGCGGGTTAAAGGGGAATACTTTGAAAAGTTATAAGGCAAAACGGTAACGTAGATTACTACCTATGAAAGCAAAACGTCGTTTGTGACGTCTTGATCTGCTCCGCGTTTTGTCATGTCTATGTAAAAAACTGGTGCAGAATCGTTTATTCTTGTACAATCTTTACAATATTTGAGAATTTGCCGACATATGCTCACTTAATAAGATACTAGAATTGCATGTGATTTGCTTCATTACTTTTTGTTTTATGCAGGGTGTCCACGAATTTTTGAATCACCTCTCGTTATGTTCAACACACGGTAGTCCAGATAGTTTACCATATAATTAACTGGAGTCAAGAATGAGTTAATATTCTGTACATTAATTCTAAAGATTTTCAATACCAGCATATTTGACACCTATGTTAATAAAAGATTAATATACGGCAGAGTAGTACCGGAAGGTGATAATCGGCCTGCATCAGCCCGAGGGCATTATTGATTTCAGGGCCGATTATTCCTGTCCGGCCGTCTTTGACGTGCATTATTAATTAACTTTGCAATACAAGGCACGGTTTCACTACAAATGTAAGGTAAATATGACGATCAACCCGTCATTATGAACATAAAACAAGGCCATTAGCAAAAAGAACGGCCTCAAGCTAATATGACAGTCGTCAGCCCAATAACAAGGTCATTAAAAAACACTTAATTTTTAACTTTATATTAATGTTTGAAATACATTTGACAGATCTAATAGAACTATTTTTTAAAATCACTTCTATATTTCTATAGCTGAAATTCCTACCTCTGTATGAAATTGTCGTATTTGTTTTCTTTAAAATTTCATTAAGACTGTATACAAATTACGCTAAAGTTTTTATAAAATCAAGCGATTCGTGCTTAAACACACTTTTATAATGACGTTAAATGTGACGTCATTGTTTAAGTTTGTGCACGTACTTATGTTCAGCAGGCCGATTATGATTATTAGTTTTCGGCCTTGATCAGCATTTCATAATCAACTCATAATCGGTCATGTGACACTCATAAATCAGATGGAATCGTAGTAAATGTTTTTGCTATATATAGTTACAGGTGTATTTATTAACATTTTGTCAGCTTACGGCAACAAATTCTTCCAATGTGACAAAGATCGGCTGTCATATCCGTACAAAATGCACTTACCGTCTGTGTGCTGTGATGCTGTTAAGGAAATAATAGAAGAAATAGCAAAGGTTAATGCAAAAGGTCCCATTTTCCTGAAAAAGACAAAATAAAGTACACAATAATAAAGAATCACTCACTGATTAACGAAGTAAAAAACATATGTTCTTATTAACTTAAACGGACACATAACCAGAAATACAAACATGTAGCTTATATCTATGACTAATTCAATTTTCTTACAAACCATTGAAGCAAAAAAGTTCATATGATTACAAAAATGTGTCATGTGTTTTCTAAATGTATTTTATTCTTTCTCAAGCGGGGACATGCAAACGTAGAACAATTTGTGAACAACTTTTCCTTATGAAAACATACATTATTTTAGTTTAGATACGCGTATCACGGAAACATATGTAAACATAAGTAACTCAAATGTATTCACACGTATTTTGAGCTTGGAAACACAATAAATGGGCACACTGGCTACCTACACTTTATAATCTAAAGGAATATTTGATTATTTGCCAAAAACTTAAGATTGACATGCGAATATGACAATATACCTTCCATACAGTTAGATCATTTAATGTTTTCTTAATTTTATAGCATCAATAATTTTGAAAAAAATTAGACAATAAAACAAAATTACCTTTGCGTTCCATGTAAATCAAGTTTCCTGAGAATTATCAAGCTCTAAAGTTTATCTGTCTGCTATTATAAATTAGCTAATATGTAGATATGCATTTAGATTAAGATATTGACTGGCATCAAAGTGGTGAACTAACAGAATAAAAATTGTTCTCTTATATATTCCTCTTATCACCGATAGATAAACATTCACTTCTTAATATGGATCTGTGAAATGTAGATAAGATAACGGATAAATTCGGACTTAGCGACAGTCGAAAACAGAAACGTTTTGCCAGTCCGCCACTATATGATTTAATTTGAATCTAAAAACAGTTTAACCAACGCAAAAGCCTGGTCTCACAAGCATTTTCGATTCGGTTAGCAAAATACGAAAATTAGATTGAAACATATACAAGAAAAGAAAACTCACAAATATTTTTAACATGTAAAGTATTATCAAATCGAAGAGGATCTTAGAATCATTGATATTTTTCTGTACACGGTGAATTCAATTTCCCTAACTGTGCAGAGGCAGAAATTTTCGCCTTAGGTGCAGGTAGTTTTTGGTTCTAGTCTCAGGCAGAGCCCATGTCTCAATATAATGAAGTAATATATTATTATATAAGTTCGTTATGCAAAATTAACTGCTTTAATTTGCGTTTAACAAGTAAGATTACGCTTACATAAGAGTTAACCAATTATTTCTTAACAAAAATAAACATGCGGCTACAATGTCAGTTGTTTGTTTAGATTAAAACTATCAAGGCATTTTCTATATTGTCTAAAAGTATCTTATATCTTATAAGTATATAAAAGTTGATGTTTGAACTTGCAATTTCTCGAAAGGAAAACAAAAACATGAAAAATGAAATTACATGAGTTTAATGTGATTATATAATAAATGTGTTTTGCTTTTTTCACGTAACGGAACTGGACAAAAATGACATAAAAAAATCGTTTAAACTTTTTTTAAACAAATGAAATTGTACTAAATATCAAGTTTCAATTTAATTCCGGATATATTTCTTTAAAATAATTTCATATTTGTCCCGAAAAGTAGTGTGACTTATACGTAATAGTGTAAAGGAATGACTTGTACTTGAACATCTTTTATGTACTGTTATATATATATATTAAACTTATATACTGTTATATTTATTAAACATCATAAGAGTTGTGTTTACTCTACAAGGTCGTGAAAATACGTGACAATTGTTAACAAATAATTTACCTTTAGTTCTGTCAGACTTATGCATAAGAAAAGAGATTGGCATTCAATGGCATGTTTAAATATCTGGTAAAACGTCATTTATTGACTGGCAACAACTTTGGAATACCAGCGAGAAGTTTTGCATTTTTCCTTTAAATTTATCACTATCAGCGGAAGCTTGAATGAGCAAATGAATCATAAAATTAACCTAAAGGTGTTATTTAACACCAAAACTAATGTTATTTATCAAACTGGACTTTATATGGATTACTCTGAATACGTAACCGGCTACAGAAAATATCTTTTGAAGCAGAGATTATTTGAAAAATAGCGCCGTAAAAACATGTACGACGTACGCCATTGAAGGTCAAACAAGTTCAACTTGATTTTGCAACGTAATTACGAAGAAACAAGAGCGAGAATTTGATGAAACAGTATAAATACCTTATTCCATAACTTTTGAGTCAAGTTCACGATGAAACAAAATTGCTTTATGAATATTTGAACACATTACTTGGTTGACCTGCCGAACTTTCGCATTTACAAGGCAGAACTTCTTAGCGCTTTGATACGGGGAATACGAAAGCTAAATATTTTATTTACTCAAAATTGGTCTTTTTATTAAATAATACCTCCGATAAGTATTGCATTTTTTATTCATTGAGGTTTATGTTTACAAGGAATATGAAATTTTCGCACGGACTTTTTGTTTATGCCTATCCATTGCGGAAGTCGGATGTAATGACGCAATCTGATTGGCTGGAAAAGTTTATAAATATAGCTGGCTACGTCATGTCGGGCAGTCGTGCTTTCGGAAGTACTAGGTTAACTTAACTAAATGAAACGGGTCTTGAGCAGTGAAACACTATGATGTATGATGTATGTCTATATTGTTTCATACTGTTTTTGTGACACTTTTGCTTGTGTCCCTTTTTGTTTTCTCGTCTACGAAAAGTATCTTCCCCCATGCCCCTAGTTTTTCTTTCTTTTAATTTATCCCCCTTCACCCGGTCTCCTGTTCCCTTCCCCTGTGCCCTTTGACTTTCTGGGCCTATGAATCAATCATTTATTTATTTTCTTTGAATTCCTTATCAGTTACAAATAGTTTACCGTTTTAGTGATTGGTATGTCCGTGCTCTGTCTTGTGCCCTTGTCCTGTTTTTGTTTGGGGTTCGCCTGGGCTCATTGCCGCTAGTTCTTGTTGCTGGGTCGTATGGGGGTTGGGTTTATTGAACTCTGCCTTGCTCATCTTGTTTATCATATTTTCTGAACATTAACCCTTTACCTCATATATACGCGAAAAACCACACTTTCGACCTCTTTTAGGACTCAAATAGTGAAAAACTGTCTTATTTGGGCCCAAACACTTTTCTTTTGAGAAACGTTGCTTAAAAAAGTGAGCACTTTTTCGTCGCCCACCGCAAATATAAACCAGGGGGTTGCCAGATGGGTAATGTGCCCCCTTCTGTTTGGGAGAAATTTTGGATTTGTGATAGGCTAAAAATGACTCCAGGTCGATTATAAGGTAACGTGTAACCAACGCTGAAAGGCCTTTGACTCTATCTCAATGCCTTGAAAAGTTGCAGCACTTTGAAATAAATGTTGATGGAAAATAATTGGGGCAAATTAGTGATTTTAGGCAATTTTGAGACCTCCCTTCGTTACCATGGTAACAGGAAATTTAAGAATGAGCATGTCGTTACAAAGGCAATTGTCCAGTTAACATTTGTGCCAAGTTTGATTAGTATTGAAGCATTTTCATAGTTTCATAGCTGTTTGAACTTGTAACAAAAGGCTTTTCAATGACGACGGCCATTTTTCACAATATGCTCATGAGCGAAAGGGTTGACTAAAAAAACAAATAGAAATGTTACAAAACAACAATTTTTCATCAAAATTAGGTGAAAGAACACAAGGAATGTTTACATGGAAAAACTAAATTTCGGGTAATTCTAAAGTTTTCATCATTTTTGTTAACCCTTTAATTCATATATACGCGAAACAACGCACTTTCGACCCTCCCCCTTCTTAAATCCTCAAATAGTGAAGAAATGTCCTATTTAGGCCCCAAACACATGTTTTCGTTTAAAAAATGTTGCTAAAAAAAGTGAGCACTTTTTCGGCGCAGCCATCCATCCAAGATACATCAGGGGGTTGCCAGAAGGGGAATGTGCCCCCTTCCGTTTAGGAAATTTAAGAATGAGCATATGTCGTAACAAAGGCAATGGTCCAGTCAACATTTGTACCAAGTTTGATTAGTATTGAAGCATTTTCATAGTTTCATTGCAGTTTGAACTTGTAGCAAGAGGCTTTTCAATGAAAACGGCCATTTTTCACAATATGCTCATGAGGGAAAATGTTGTTAACTCACTCTACTGATTTAGAATTACTCAACAATTATTGCACAAAAGACAACAATTACGTTACTGTAACAGTATATAGTATCAGTATGTTTTTTAAACAACGTTTGGTGAGCGTCTTTGTGGTTCGAAATTGATTCTTGCTTTCCATTTATAAAATTGGCTTATCATTTTTGTTGAAATGAAAGTGTTTATGTTTTTACAATCTGATCTTTTTCTTGCATTGGTGTAAAATTCGTTTAATGACAATAAAATCATTTTAGAATAACTTAATAAATCAATCATTGTAAACATTTTTTATTAAAGTATTCGCCTAACATTTTGTTCATATCTATAGGTTTTAAACAAAGTCATACATTTTTCACCTTTTAGTCTTGAAGCTTTAACAAATAAGCTGATAAATAGTGTGTGCTTTAACTTCCTTTACGAGAAAAAGAAAACACATTAGAACAACTGACTTTCAACAGTATCCATTACCCCAATTTGTTCTTAAGACGTAAAATATAGTCAAACAAAAGTTACAAAATTATTTTTTTATCTTTTTATCAATTATATTTGTCTAAGTTAGTAATCCAAACAATAAAATAATTTCCTGTTTATTTTTTATTGCTTACTTAATATGTACCTTGAAGTAGGCTGTTCAGCCGAAACGTTGGTATGGTTATTAAAGTACTTTTTAAGAGTTTGCAGTTGACTACATGTACATATTCTTTACTTATTTATCAAAACAAACAAATTCAGACAAATTTTGTAAGGTTATACATGTATATCTTACAAGAGTAAAATATAATTTTTAGAATAAGCGATGTTTATTGATTTCATTTATCTTTTTCATGTAGGTAAATACATTTATATGTTTTAGATTTAATGATATACAATTCTTTATTGAATATCCAAAACAACAAAATACTTATAAATTGTCCTAGAATAGGAATACATTTAAATGTCAGAATAAAAATCTCTGTTTAAAGGAAAGCGATATTGAATAAATCTAATGCTGTTAAAGCGTATAAAGCTCTATATTTGCTGCAAAAACTATAATGATTATTATTATTATTAAAATAAAAACTTCCTGTATGAAAGAAATATGCTAGTATATTTCCTTAAAAACGAATGATGTATGGACGGGATCAATGCTAAACAGTCAAAACAATACTTTAAATAGCAGCCATATATTCTGTTTTTGAATATTTTATTCTGTTCTCGTACAATATGCATTTGTGTTAAATAACAATGTCATTTTATGTTATGACTCTTTTGGGAATCGATCATAGGATAATGAAAACAAATTAATTCTACTGCTAATTAATTTTATAGTCAATATAACTTTATACCATTTAAATGTGCATTAAAAATAATTACAGGAGACCGGGCAATGCATAAGTGACCAATCAAAACAATTCATTTCATCTCATAAACAAGCTGGTACACCTATATATTATAAAAGATTTATCTTAATTTGAGCATAATATATTATAATATAAAACCATCAAATTAGTGTGTTACAGGGTCTTTAAACGTACTCAAAGAGACATGTACACTTCTACTCATCAAGCTGTATTTACTAGTGCTAATTAGTACTAGTAGCTGTGCCTATAAGTACCTTAATTTTATTTTGTTGTCAAGTGAAAATTGCAAGCATTATAAATTTGAAATATTAATCAATAAAACAAGAACGACACTAAACAATCTTTCCGCATTTATTTTGTTTATTTCTGCTTCTGTGTATATGTAAGATTGTAGAGAAATACAATGTTGCTTTTAACTGCTGCTAACATTGAAAGAAAAAAGGTAACGCAAAATGTCAGTGTCATGTTGAACAATGAATACCACAAATTGCGTTTTTTATATGACCCCAAAATATTTACATGGTTTTTTTTTCAATTCGGCTTGTAATGGTTTTTTTTTTTAAACAAAAACAAAAAATGGCAAAATTTTTTAGAAACTTAAAATTTTAGGTTTAAACCAAAAAAGAAAAAAATTTATTACAGGAAAAAAATGATTTTTTTTGGACTGTCATTTTTTATTTTTCATTTATGTCTTACAAAAAAGCTAAAATCGTCACGAAATAACAACTACATATAAGTGTGATTATATTACTAAAAGGTCATTCACAGTTTTTTTAGTTTTTGATTAAACTTTAAATGCGATGTCAAATTCAATTTTATTGGTTTTGTATAATCAGTGTCATTAATTCCCCTAGCACCTTCTAACATTTTTAAAAAAATCAAACAGCTATTTTTTTTAGTTTTTCAAAATTTAAAAGCAATTTTTTCCGCTTTCGTATCAATCTTTTTTCAGCCATTTTTTTGAAAACTCACCCAAGCGTAACAAAAAAAAGTCAAATGACATTATGTTTACATGACTCAAATAAAAAAGGAGAAAGAACAAAAGAAAGAAATACCCCAACACACAATATGAAGAAGAAAGAAAAAAAAAACAAGTAAAACCTTCACAGACAGACATAATATACAAAAGCATGAATAAGTTTAAAATAATCATTGAATAAATGCGTTATAACATTAAAAAGAGTTCAAAGATTTTTTTGTATACTAACTATTTTCAACGTAATTTAGCTCAAGGCACATACAACTTTAGAAACGAAAACAATATTTTGTTAACATAAAGTTTCATAACATTTAAATCATGCTTTCAGAGCATATTACATGCTAATCAACTAGAGGAAGTTGCGATGAATGGGAAATTATTTGTAAAAAATGTAAAACAATTACGCATAGTGGCATTTTGACTTCCATAAAGAATCAGTATTTCTAGTCTAGATGCAAAAATAGCAGCAGAATCAAAAGATGACCCAGGGAACAGATGGCTTGGTAACATTTTGGCAACTTTTTATAGGACATCAAACATATATAAAAAAAGCTTTGTGAAAAATACACTATCAATTATGAGGCAAATTATTTAATTTATTATTACTCTTAACAACACTACATGTTAAGACGGAATATTACTGTCACCATATGACTAAATGAAATAATTATATCCATTTCAATACGGCCATTTACACATTAAAGCAAATTGAAACAGTTATACAAACAGTTCCATATGACAATTGCACTGTAGCGTATTGCAAATGCTAAGTGATTAAGTATTTTTTTAATTATCAGCGGTGATTTTAATTTAATTCATCTCATAATAAAACAGTCTGATTATATACCGGTAAAAACAATTTCACTGTATATAAGATCACAGTTAATTCAACAATTATTTAAATAAAAAATGCATTCAACTTGTATAAACCAGAAAGTGCCTTATTTCTCAAATATCTACTATCTTCTAGCTTTGCCACTCTGACAATGATATTAAGTTATAATTTAGAAAATCTCTATCTGCTGGCTGGTTGAGCAAAGTAATTAATTTAATTTAATTTATTATCCTTTAAACAGTAACTCAAACGAATTTTGGTGTATAAATGTTGTCCTTGGTGATGTATTTAACTTCGTTTAAATTCATATTCAAAATAAATAAATATGTCTTTATATTTGTGTAAATAATGTACAACCATCCAATGCCTTAATATTTGATAATTTTTGAAGAAACAATATAATTGCTGTGTCTATTGTATCTATAGTTCACATTTATTCTTGTTTTGTGGTTTCAGTTTCCCTCTTTGAATATTGTAAAAAAACTTGAAATATATTGCTTGCTTTTTAATGTGTCTTTTGATGGCTTGTCTATAAAGGCTTCATAACCTCTGATCCTCTTCTAAACTCTATTTTAGTCAGTTTCGCCAATATATTCTCGCGCAGGTACACATATTTCTTTCCTAAGATATTGGTTATATTAAGTCACGTGATGTAACAAAAAATTCTGTATGCATTAATAAATAAAAGACTCATAATCGTTACCAATGTTTTTGATCCCCCCTTCTCCGTTTCGAGAAAAACACAATCGCTTACATACAAACGGTCCTCTGATCATCCGATACATTATTTAAAAAGGTCTTTAAAATAACTTATATTCAACTGATTTGAAGACCTTTTTCCTCAGAAGAAAAATCACTCTTTCAAACACATCTCGATTAATACTAGTACTTTAAATTACAATAAAATGATGCTTATTGATAAATCCAAACACAAGATGCAATCATCATCTTCATATTCGTCGTCAGTAAGATCATCATTGTTATCATCGTTATAATCGTCATAATTTTAATCATTTATATTTATCAGACAAGCAGTACGCAGTAAATATTGTGTAAGGCTGTGAATATGATTATAGTTTATACAGGCATAAATACAAGTTTATACTTGTCAAACATATAATAGTTTTTTACACTTAACACTTAAAGGCCGATTATGCCACAGGGACGAATACATTTTGATTTTTTTAAGAATATGCGAAACTGAGTTTAAGTAATTACTACAGATGATGGATGCTTGTTAACTGAAGACAGTAGAGTTAAATTAAAATTGTTTGTTATAAAGTAGCAAATTGTAAACAAAATAGCGTTATGACGTTCATATAGAGAACTAAAACATGATAACTGTACTAATTGCAAAAAACCCCTAAATATTCCACACAACTGAAGAACACATATATATGTATTTTGTATTAACCTGTAAAAAGAGAACACACATTAACAACATCATTTTTTGCTGCTTCCCTTGGTAGTCTTGCAAACTAGAGTGACTGTGAATTGTTTATTCAAAAGTAGTTTCTGTGTATTAATGTGAAAAATTGTGGGGTATGTAAGTGGTTATATAATATTATTAATTTAGAGTTTTCATCAGGGCCTTGTTATTGAGTTTACGATTGTCATATTAGCCTGAGGCCAAAATTCAAAGGCTAATTTATGTATGACCGTCTAAAGCCCACTAACAAGGCCATTATGAAAATACTTGATTATTGACAATTTTATTAATTAACTTCACATAATCTAAAAAAGCAAAGTGCTCGGTGAACAAAAAAAAATAACAAATGTGAAATTTCGTTGTTGTGAGGTATTGCAAATGAAATTCTTGTTTTAAAAATGTCTTGGAAACCTGCCTTGCAGCAATTAAAAATGGTCACTTTTTTCAATATGAAAAAAGCAGATTCATAATGCCCGAGCTGGAGAGCCAAACAAAATTCTGCAATCTCATAATAGCCAAGGATTCTAATAAAAGCTGTACGTTTTGCATAATGGCCATGTTTTATGTTCATAATGTCGTGGTGAATTTCATACAAGCCTTACATTTAAAGTAAAAACGTGCCTTATATTGAAAAGTTAATTAAGTATGAGAAAAACAACAAGAAATTATTGTGAGGGAAGAAACGAATAAAATTATGATTTTTACTTTCGTGTTGACTATATCAACTGTTTAATGATAAATGATTTGATGATTATTTGTACCAGTACCATTTATACCAATGAACTTCCAGCGTTTGCATCATGTGTAATTTCCAAAAATAAATAGGTATATGAATCAACAATGTATCATAACCTTTTATTAATGATTTTGAGGTGAATACTGATTTATCCGTGAAAATGATGTTTGATAATTTCACAGTGGAAATCATCAAATTTTTAAATATAATTTCACACTTTTCAATGAAGAAACTACTTTTTAAAAATTTCCCCTTCTTTTACCTCGATTATATTTAGCTTACAAATCGACATTGTCGTGGCTATTTAGAACAAACCAAAGACAGCCTTTTGAAATATTTAATGTGTTCCAAATTCCTAGGGGCTCCTAGAATGTTTACTCATCTGTCAACAATTACTTATTGTCTATAAAAATCCTCAAATATTTTTTTCATATGAATGTTTGTTGTATTTACAAATCCAAATGAAATCCGTCTCAATCAAAGCACATTTTATTTTTTATCCGTGAAGTATGGCTGTCGCTTACATTTCAAGGGACAGTCTAATGTAAACTTCCGCGATAAAGGAACTAAGGTCGGCATGGCGTAAATGTTTGTTCTTCTAGAATTGTTTGTTTCAATTGTTTAATTAAGTGATCATTCATAATGATTGTTTTTGTATCAAATATATAATATCATCGCAATTTAACGTTGATTTTTGGACTTATTTTCTTTCTCCAGACTTCGTGTATTTATATCACAAATAGGTCTGGACTGGACTCTTACACATAAACAAACAAATATGCGCTATATATTTAATGTAAAATATCTGACGTTGAAAACGCTTTTTTCGAAAACACGATTTTATCATGTCACTTTATTAGGTCATATCTGAGACTGTAATATGACAATTCAACAATAATAGCATTAATATATCAGAAACTGTCTCATATAATGATCAATTTATTTGTTGAGTATGTTTTAGTACACTTATTACATTATATTTACATAACGATCATACCAAGTACACTGAATTACTCTATTCCGTACACTGTGCATCATTTAAACTTGAACATTTTCATATCAGTCATACTTGGAGGGAAATTAAGGAACGTACAAACTAATTCCATGTCACATTGGTGTTAAATGGGCAGGAAAAATTATGTTTTTCTTACTTCTTACTTCAGATAATTTTCGTCGATTAGGATTTTACTCAAAACACCAAATGTTTTGTCCAATATGGTGATAATCTCCCATTCATGAATCATTTAAGATCTTCAACACGTGTTTATCTTAAGTTTAGTTTCTTCTTTTAGATCTTATTTTATCATTGGATGGCGGCTCCATTATCAATGATTGTAATAAGTTAACGGTATGTTTCCTCGTTTTGAATTTGTCTTTTCACGTCTCTTCTGATATACATGCTTTGTGAACCATTCTCTCCTTTCAAATATCTATTATTTTGTTGCAACAACTATTTTCTCGTTCAGACAAATCTTCAATAAAAGGACCTTACAATTTTACTTTGAATGACAAAAAACATCACTTATCAAGTTTCATGAGCAACATCGTATAAACACATTTGCGGATGCTTCTTAATTCCATCAACCACCATAGTCATATATAAATGCTGCTGAAAAGTGCTAAGACCTGTGCGAGGGGTGTGAACAGTAGCTTAAAACTACAACTATGATTCGAGCACCAAGCTTAGTTAAGCCGAGACTGGAACTTAGCCATTTTGCCGTTTCTTTTTAGAGATTTCATTTGTTCTATTTTATCATGCTACTGTTTATATTATCATCTGGATAACGCCTTGCCGGATAAACTTATCTATCTCCAGTCATTCCGTCATACGGTGACCTAACATGGCTAGCACAACACAAATACTACATATAGACGCTGTTTTATCGGGGAAAAGTAAGAATGAAACCATTTTAATAATCTTAAAACATAATCAAAGAAGATAAAGTAAGATAAATAAAAAACATGGCTTATGTCGGGATGGAGGAGGTTTATTCGGTTCCCTGCAAAAGTGAATATTGGCTCGCTAGAGATCGCCAAGATACACTTTCTCGCTCACCGGATAAACCATCTCCATCCCGACAACAACCATGCATTATCTACTAATTTTATTTTGTAAGTATAATATCAAATCATATCATCTTTATATTCTTTGCAGCATTAAACAAAATAACAAAATTTGTTCACTTGGTAATCTTTGATTTATTCCATTCAAAAACTTTTGTTCATTTGTCCTTTACTTATTGTTATTGTTATCTTAAAGTTAAACAATAGAAAAGAAATATGTGGTAAACGTGAAAAAATATCAGTAAAATATGTATTTAAAAATGTATACATTTATAAACCATGAAAGCAAACCTTTGGTAACAGGATGTTATAGTAGTAAATGTCAAGGATGTATGCGTTATAAAAAGGACGGCATCGAATTTGATCTGTTTAAACACGCTGTGCTTGGTCTGGAGCATTTGACAAACATTCGGAAAAGACGCATCTATAACAAGACGTAAGTGCATAAATTAACTTACAAAATATAACGTTTAATATACAGTTTAAGATGTTGAAACATTTTTTAATTCCAGTACAACATAAATATTGTAAAAAAAATTAATAGAAGATAAAATACTACTTGATACTTATTTTGAATTTTTGTTAGATGTTTTGGTATAAATTAATAAAAAATAGACAGTGCCATAGTTTTCATTTCAAAGCAACTAAAACGTTTGAAAGGGAGATGACAAAATTTTACATTTCAAAGCAACCTTTTAATCACACAGTGTCGGCAACTTTTTTGATGTCTTTGACGCACTTAAAAAAATTATTCATTTTTCAGAAGAAAAGATAATTATAATCTACAACGCGTTAATCATGGAAATGTCGCCCGTGACATCGCTTTGGTATTTACTACTATGCATCCAAATTCTGGGAATTTGGTCAACAGCAATACCGGATGGAAATAATACATTAAATGGACAGTCTCTTGTTGAAATGGGCAATAAAATCAAGTCGACTGAACTACAAATGATTGGAAAAACAATACTTAACTTGCAATCTGACATGAATAGCACGATCAGAGCTGAAGTGATTCATGAACTTTGTCGGTTACATAATTGCACTGATTGGGGTGTATGGTCAAAATGTGATGTGGCTATTTTAGGGTTTGGGAGCCGAAACCGTAGCAGGGAGTGTGGATTTCGAACTGTCCTTTGTGATAGAGAAGATTTGCCCAAAATAGATTATGACTTTGAAGTTTGTGATAGAAAGATACGTGTAAACAAAAATTGTTCAGCTGGATTCACTAAAACCGAGCATGGGCTCTGTCTTAAAATGCATAAAAATAACGTGTATCGCCAAACTGCCGAAAATGTGTGTCGGCGGGAGAAGGGACATCTCGTCCAAATAAATTCAGAAATTGCAATGAATGACATTGATAAATTCATTGCTGAAAAATACGGGGATGGCGGGGGATGGTGGTGGATAGACGGTCTAAGGTCAGAGCAAGGTGGTCCATGGAAATTCGGATACGAGACAGAGAATCAAAATTTCACAGCCTGGGGAGATAAGGAGCCAACAAACGGTCCTAATGACCTTTGCCTCCTTTATTACCATATGGCATACAAGGGAGGTAAAGCTTGGCGCATGAATGATCACACTTGCAACAAATACTCTTGGTTTATATGCCAGATTATTCCTTGAAGCCATACATTCTGTCATATTGGCTTATTCATTATGTCTTTGTAAAAGAGTCATGTGCATAAGAAATAAAATTTTCATAATTTGACTGACCTTATAATCAGATATATTTAGTTAAAGTATTAACAAGTAACACAATAATATGTATAATTGTATTGTTTGTTTTGTTCCATTTATATATTTTAATCAATACTGAAATGATTGAAAGGCTTTACATGTATGACAAACTTAATCGACCGGTTAAAATATATAATAATACAAAATACAGACATAAAATAAAAATGTATAATCATGAAATTAGTATCACCGATTTATTTTCGAATCATGGAACACTTACCTTGTATGCCGTACAAAATTTTGCTTAATATTTTTAGTAGTAAAGTGTTTTATTATGTTTATACAAAATTGTAAAGAATTATTGGTTAGAAGTCAAAACGAAAACATTTATATTGCCATTAACATAATTATTAGACTTAAAAAATGAATATATAATTATTTTATATAATTTGAATATGTCAAGTCCATATTATTAATGTAACGATTTTATACTTTCAAGTTAATATAATCAACTATGTAATAACTTTGTGTTAAAAAACTATTTTGATAATGAACATTTATATGGTAACAACTGTTTTATATTTCCTTTTTAAAAGGACCAAATAAATCCATTTTTTTCTGAAAGAAGAACCTAATTATTAATTACTTTTATCATGTAATATTATGTCAATTTTTCTTTGCGTTAATTTAAACTTATGAATACTGTTGTACTAACATATTTGTTTGAATTGTATCTGTCAAATTTGACGTCTGATTGTATTTTATAAATGTAAAGCACGTTTTAACTGTTTTGTTTTTCGAAAAATAGGATATTAACATACTCTACAACATTTCAAATTATAATGCAATTTTGTATCACAAAAACAATTTGTTAAGGTTAATTGAATTTTGAATAATTTGATGTAAAGGTCAAAAAATATTATTGCAGATTTTTATATGATTTGCTGCATTTTGAATAATTTGATGTTGAAGAATATCTTTGCGTGTTGGACGAATGTTTTTAAATAAACATTTTCGCAACCGACAAATTGATCTACTAGATATACACTTCTGCCAATGATATTATAAGGATAGGATTAAATGATAGTTAAATTTTCTTCGGAACGTTTTTAGAAACTTTCATAAATATCACCAACACCTATGAAGAGGGGTGAAAGTTTCTGTTTTTAACACTATTCGAAATTTTTATCAAATATTAAAGAGAAAAATGACAAGTTTCTTAAGTTTAGAAAACTAAATTCCTTAAGACACGCCGAATGTCAATATTCAAAATTTACAGGCTCGGTTTATTTGAGCCTGTATATTGATGGTACTAGTGCAATTTACCATAATATCCTCCCATTACACCGACTAAACCACTTTCAATTGTTATCGAACCATACAACAATTGCAGATGCATGACGTTTCTTACTTGTTTTTTAAGTTATCACTTCATCTAAATCTATAAAGGTTTGAATAAAATTAAAGTAATATAATGTAAGACTTCTGTTTTAAGCCGTGTCTCACTAAAAGATCATTTCTTGAAGACATGTTGTTCTAAATTATCTTCAATGATTCTTTTTAGAACTTTGAGAAATTGGCGTAGATATTGATAGATTTCATAACAGGTACTTTTCTGCATATCCTTCGTGACTAAAAGATGGTATTAAAATGAATAATACGTTTAACATTAAATGAAGATCTGTAATTAACAAACCTTGATCAGATTAATCGAAAAGATAAGATCAATTATATTTCGTTTACATTTTGTTTCATTCAACACCTAATATTGATAATTAGTTTAAACTGTTTAATGAAACGGGTGTGAAAATTGAAGTGCCAAAATCCAAATCATATGTAATTTTACATAAACAAGATGTATTTTATCACGAAAAAAGTTGTGTTATATTGAAACATGAACATATTTTTACGCATACTTGAAATTTATGTTATCATTGTATTCTGCTTTTATGATGTGTTATCAACCAAACTAAAAGGAAAAAAAAACAATAAAATTTAACAGCAATCTGCTTCATGTCTCTGTATCACACATACGAGTATTCTTGATCCCTTTGAAACAGACCTACCTCTTTACCAACAACCACGAATGGTGTTTGCAAACATTATTTCACAGACAATAACACTGACCTGTAGGTTATTCGAAGAAGAAATGATGACTCAGACCGAATAAATAAGGCCAATGTCATGCAACTTTATTCATTTTAACGGTCTGAAAGTACTTCATGTCACCTTTTTTGATACATTTATCGTAAATAATGGTCCAGTTACAGCTTAATCTGATACACTAGAAACTTGAACAACCTGGAATGCTGATACTGAATGAAATTGCACACATCATCTTTATAAACAAAAGGTTCTCAATTTCATCTTGATGTTTTTGCTTCACATCTTAAATCAACCATTCTCAATTGTTTAATAAATGTGTGTCGTAATATCTCAGAAATAATCTGACTGTTTGTTGTTTTCTATCTATAAGTGGTCTGATCGATTTAATTGTCAAGGCGTTAGATCTGCGATTAAGTTAATAAGCTCTTTGCAGACCTTTACACAAGGCTCCAACTATTAAACCGTTGGCCTAGTTGTTAAGGCGTCCGCCTTCGTATCGGGAGGTCGAAGGTTCGAGCCCCGCGAAGAGCGTTAATTGAAGGATAAATGTTTCTCGTGGGACTCGTTCTGAAATAGCCTTTTTGTGAGCCGCGAGGTAGTTAAAGTGAATGGTTACCGATTTCTATCCGCCTGGCGCCTGGCATAGAGGTAGGAATTGGGAGGTACATGGTATGCAAGCAAAAGGTGTCTCATAAGTCAGAAATGGCTGGCCCTTTCAGTAGGGGTGACACTATAATAAGACCTTTTTTATTGTTACCGTTTTATACATACTCGCAATAAAATAAAACAAACATGAACATCAGTTTCGTTTACTAAAACATTTCCTCTCTATATTCTGTGACTGAATTATCCTTTTGAAATATTTCTAAAAAGGGTAACCTAAATGAATTAATTTTACTATGTAGAATCAACATTCTGTTTTGTACAAAACCGTACAAATTCCCATGGAAGTTATCATTTGAAAATGTCTTAGATGCATTGTTTTTTTTAATTTTCGCTCTCTAAAAATCAACTAAACTCAACTCAAATAATTGTATTGCGTTTAACATACAAAATATGTTTATAGAACATACTACCTACCTATAGGGAAATTACCGCTTAAGTTACGTGTTCCGAGATCAGCATAATATATTTTCCCATTTTTTGTATTGGTGATGTTGAATAGTCACATTACCTTATTAAATACAAATATCCTCGCTTTGAGGCGATGGTGAGGGTAAACTGTTTTCTTTAAGATAAAATAAATGCATTGGAATGTTGCCTTACATAGAAAAGTATTTGTATGTTAACATGATATGATACATGTCTCCATTTAAAAGATAAAGCTAAGTATAATATGAAGGGTTTATAATGTCTGGCTTTGCAAACTATTCTGTTAATAAAATCAGGAAAGTTGCACCCAATATTCATGTCCATGTTAGATTGATGTTAAACATTGATTCTCCGAAAAGCAAAAACAAAAATTTCCGCATACCATAAAGTAATAGAAAATCAAATATTAACCTGTATAAAAGCTATTTTATTTGATATCATGTCTTCTATCCGAAATGTGTCTGCCTTTCAAATCAAATTAATACAAAATGTTAATAATAACTACTTTAAATTGGAAGTTTTAAATATTGAAGAGCGGGATTAAATAATGACATATCGAAACAAGAAGTATCCTTAACAAGATAATTGACCGAAGTAAAACTACTTTTAATTGCGTAGTTTATTTCGGTTTTCAGTATGTATGTACATACATGGTATAATTATAGAATTGATTTCTAAAAAAACGAAATTTACTATATGTGCAAATGCTTCGTTTGTATAAACATTTTTTGGACTATTTTAGACTTTGAAAATAAACTATAAGATTAGTTAATCTTCAAGGAATAACTCCTTTCCTTATATTCAGTATTTTTCTTATACATGTGCTTGTTATTTGTTTACATTCTGTTTTACAAAAGTTAACCTGTCTGCCACGCACGCCCCTGTTTATCAAAAATGAGATGCATGTTTTAATAAAATTTTGTAGCAAAGATCGATGACGCCACCATGAACAAAACATAATCTGAACCGTACTCAGCATTTTCGTTAAATTTTTATTTTTATCCTCATGTATATTGATTTGATGTAATGAATGCTATTTTAGATGGAAGTGGAATTAAGTAAGCATTATAAAATACTTATGCTTCAATTGACATAGCAAGCAATGGTTTGATCTAAGAAGCAGTACAAGTTACCTTTCTAAATAAAACTGTCATGTTAGGATAGGATAACTTACATTGACGTATTAATACACACACTAATATTGACTTTACTGATATCCAAATGTAAGTAAATTGTTAAATTCATATCACTTGAACACATCAATAATCATATATCATTAACAAACAGTGTAAATAGTCTATTGAATGCACCAAAAAAAGATGTTTTTATTTGTTATCTGTCGGTATTTTCATTCACATGAGTTTAAGGGATCGAAAGCGTTATTAGTGGAGAAACTTATAAAATGCCATTGCATACTCATTAGATTTAACTATAATTGAATTTATTAAGCGTTTCATTAGAAAATTAAGAGAATCAAGTGTAAAATGTTAAATGGGAGGAAACATAATTCACACTTGTCAAATATCCGCGAAATCTAACTAGAAAGTGTGATTCCGAAACTCCTTTTGATTATTTAAGAATTTAGACGTTTATACATCTCAGAAAAGGTTCGGTGGATAATTTAAACTTTTTTTAAATTTGTAAAGTTTATGTTAGCAATGAAGTTTTGTAATAAAACAACAGAAATAAAAGATGCATCTTTAATTATTAAATGTAAAATTTATTGGCAGTTCGTGGCAAAACATGCAAATGTTAATCTTTTACCTAATAACCTTTTTATTGTATAAGCCAACCGAATCTATTCAATCTGTTCTTTCTTTTTTTTGGTTATTATCTTTAAATACTGTGCAAAAATTAGACTCTGAAATTAAAATTAAATACTTTATATGATATTGTCATTATAAAACATGAGCCTATAGGTTTCAATACTGCAAACTGTTTATATTATTTTCACTAATGTTTTGGTTCGGATATTCGTCAATTTGAATGCTAGTCATAACGTCCGTTCGTTTATTAATTCATTCATGCACATTTATTCATTAGTTTTATTCAATCCTTTCTTATATAGTTTGAAGAAGGGTCTAGAGCGCCATCATTTCTAAATGCGACAGTGAAATTGAAAGTATAAGAAAAATAAGACCTGGTTCCAGTTTATGTATTTTGTTTTAAGCGTAAATAATATTTCCGAAAAAGAAATATAAGTCCAGAAGATTTCTTTGCCGTATCGTGTACTCAAAATCGAGGATTTACTTTATAATGATTCCACCAGATCAATATAAATATATAACAAGTTTTTTCTAGTGGGGCCAACAACTATTTTCGTCCATTTACATTACCTGCATCTTACACATTTTGGCGCATTTTGTCATTTTGTACTGTCATGGTTTCCTATTCTGATTCAATGCACGAGCTTTGATAACATAACATTTAATTTTAATTTCCTTTTTAATTTTAATGTATGCTTTGAAATTTTAAAACTTGCTTTTCATGTTCGTTAAGCCTGATCAGTATGTAATTGATGTAATCGATAGGTAAAATTAATGCATTTTGTTTTTACAATTATGTTTCAATTCGGTCAAGTGGATCTTGCTGATAAAAGTTTGATCCCTACTTTTCAAATGGAACTTAATAACATCGCACGTGGAGGGACGTCATACAGTTGAATCGCCTCCAACAGTGTATAATAAAGATTCCGTCAATACGGAGTTTTAATGATAACATGTCAAGATTTTGACGCTGAATTATTGGATTAACAAATGTACGGTAGGTGGAGTTATTACTTTGATATTAGGACAGAGTGGTGCTAATTTGGGCAGCGAGGTGAAGTCGAGCTTTAGAAGAATAATTTGGCAGGTGCGCGAACAATAGCACGCTAATAAGTGTAAAATAACAATAAATATTTCGCTTCGCGGTTCCACCGTTTTACAATTAAAACTCGACTTTTCGCCCCGCACTGCCGCTTATTTGCATTTTCGCATCGCGCCCCCGCCATTTTAACTTTTAAATTTTAAATTTTTTGAATTTTTGCTTGGCTGGGTCGTGGAGCGAAAACATATACGGCACAAATCAGCCACCATAGTTAAAGGTTATTATTCATATTTCTAATGCAAAATGTACTCTCGTCATAATGAACAGACTTTAGAACATGACCCCGAAATATTTCGACAGGATGTTTTACAAATTCTTAAGCTTTGTAATCGGTTCTCTTTTCAATTAATACAAAAGATGAGGCAAACATTATTTTAGACTTGTTAAAAAGCATTGTTACATATTGAAACAAGGTAAATAATTCGTATGACAGAAAGAGTAATTTTTGTTTAACTTGTCAACAGATATATGTTTTCGCATTTATGTCTAATAAACAAAAAGCTTACATCGTCATGAAGTAGTAATAAATTTTATGTTTTATGATATAACTATTTCAAAATATTACTTAATTTTCGTTAGCTAAAGCGTAATCATTAAATTCACTATGGTCATTCTATAAGTAACATGAATACATATGATTATCCTTTGTTACACTTCAGTTCAGCATAACCATTACGACTGTTGGAGTAATTATGTTACAAAATGCAAAAGGAAGTTTTTTACGGTTTTAAAAAAATCCCCTTCATCAGTTATTCTTTGTTTAAGAACTCTAACTAGGACATAAAATATATGGTGCAAATGTCCTCATGTTATATAAAACAACAACAACAACAAAAAAAATAAGTAACACCATGCAAAGACAATATAATTTGAAATTTAATAAATTAATAAATTAATCTGAAAGTATTAAAAAATATTTAGTGCATGATAACATTATAAAATCAGTTTAATTAATTCATGATTAAACTAAATGACAAACGTAAAATATGTAAACGTATAGAAAAAATATACCGTCACTAAACTGTGTAATTGATTATTTTAAATAAAACAATTTATAACTAAAGGCAAAAGGAAACAGTCAAATTAATTCTTTTAATCAATGTATTGAAAAACAATAGGAACAAAATCAAGATCGAACCTGATACGTATTTTACACCATTCCTAACCCCCAATTACCATTTAAAGAAAATAAGATGACCGTTTACGTGGAAAATTAGCAATTTAAATATACATAAGAAAATTGTTAATATTTACGCAAAAATGCATATTCGCAAAATTTCGAACCAGGATGTTTCAGCCATCGATTCGGTGTCCTACTTGTACTTCATTAGGAATATGACAAGGACGTATGTGCTATATAAAGGACCACAACAAGTTACGTTTAACCAGAAGAACTTAGTTTCAGCTTTAAAAGGAGGTATATCAACAAAGAGGTAAGCCCTTTTAAAATAAACTTGAAATGCTTTGCATAACAATACAAATATTTATTCTAATACTTCATCAATACAAAAGGAATTTATAATACATTTTTTTTCTAAATTAATGTTTTGGTAAAATATCAATGTATTAAGATTAAAAAAAAAACTGCTCTGTAATTATCATCATCAAAGCACTTAAAATCTTGTGGAGAACATAAATTCTAACTCATTCCTTTAAGTTTTGATATTTCATAGCCTTAATTTAAATACAAAAATGATATACACGTTCATTATATACTTATAAATAAAATATTGAGCAATATTAATGAAATAAAATACGTAGATTCATTTTCCGTATTTGCCGTATTTTCACTGTGAAAAAAAACAAAAAAACTTTTCTCTGCAGTAAAACACATTTTTCATACTTTCACTGGTGTCTTGCCGGCTTATTTCTTCTAAATTCAACCAGTACACACAATTTAAGGGGAAATCTTTTAAGTTGTAATGTCCAAAAAAGTTATTTATAGAAAGAAAAAAAAACACAAACATCCTATATTAATTGATGAAATGTGTAAAATAATCTACGGGCAATTCTCAATAGAAAGTTAATAAAATGAAAAAAAAATATTTGTATTGTTACGTGTATTGAGTAACACAAACAGCGCATAGGCAATCGGGTTGGTCTTATTAGCTCATAAGCTCGAGTTACGGGTTGCGGTGTCTCAACGTTTTCAATGTAAGGTACCTGCTGTATGTACGATGGACATAAATGACAGCGTAGAGCTATGTTTATATCCCAAACATTTTTAACATAAAATTGATTTAATATTTCCAAATTGGCTTTTTATTTTAATCATTTGTAATTGTATACATGGAAATGATGTTCATCATGTTGTTAATGTTTCAATTTTGAAATTATCGAAAACTTACTTTTGCAATTCAATATAATATATGCATTTTCTTATCGGATGCACGGAAAGTTGCATTCCAGTTCTTACATATACATCGGTCAATATGAATATAAATTAAATTTTATAACGTTCGTGGATGTTGTAATTAGTTATAAAAATATTACATTACATTTATGCACCATGTTATTAATTTCTGTGCAAAACTAAATAAAATACTGATAAAAATTTACAAAAAGTGTGATAATGCTTATTATATCTGATATAAAATACATAAAACGTAAATAAAGGTACATTAAAATGTTACAAGACTGCCCCACTCTTTTAAAAAAAATAGAGGTTACCGTCTCACAGATTATGAATTATTCTTTTATAGTAAAATATCAAACTGAATACAAGTATAGAAATTTGACTTGTACCTGTGCACACACCATTAACACTCGGATGGGCATAAAGTCATTTTAAACGATTGTCTAGACTTCCTATAGAATCCTTCTGTACAACCGTTATCAATATTTTTGTTCTGGATGCCTTTGACGACGAGAATATGTTTTCTTCGTTTTTCTTTTCAGAGGAAAATAGACTTATTGTCTGCCACGCCTTAATCATGCAAATGTTTTTAACGACATCCCTAGGGGTATTACTTCTTTGCACGCAGATCCCTTTTATTGAATCAACAATAAATCCTGATGGACATGAAACGTTTGGTGGCCAGTTCCTGGTTGAAATGGGCAATAAAATAGGATCTTCCGAACTACAAATGATTGGGAAGACAATACTGAACCTAGAATCTAAAATTAAAAGTACGATTAGATCTAAAGTGATCCAAGAGCTTTGTCGACTACATAATTGCACTGATTGGGCTGTATGGTCAAAATGCGACGTGGCGCTTTATGGGTTTGGGAGTCGTAAACGCAGTAGGGAGTGCGGATTCAAAACGGTTCTTTGTAATCGAGACAACTTACTGAAAACAGAATATGAATTTAAAATTTGCAAGACAAAAATGCATAAAAACTGTCCAAATGGATTCACAAAAACCGAGAGCGGGCTTTGTCTTAGCATGCATAAGAGAGCTTTAAGTCGCAATGGTGCCGAAACTAAGTGTCGAAAAGAGAATGGACATCTCGTACAAATAAATTCCGAAAGAACAATGAAAGATGTCAATAAGTTCCTTGCTGAAAAATACGGGCTAAATCGGGGATTTTGGTGGATAGATGGTCTTAGGGCAAAGCAAGGTGGTTCATGGAAATTCGGATACGAGACGGAGAATCAAAATTTCAAAGCCTGGGGGGATAATGAGCCAACGAATGGTCCTCAGGATTTGTGTATGCTTTATTTCTATATGTCTTACAAGGGAGGCTCAGCTTGGCGCATGAATGATTATGCTTGCACAAGTCATGCATGGTTCATATGTCAGGTGATTCCCTAAAGCAAAATCATATTTTTTGTAAAATTGACTTATACTTTATGCCTCTGTTAAAATAATTATATTGTTGCAAATAAATTTTGACAATTTCATAGCATAATCAAATTAACGCAGATTGAGTTGGAAAAAAGTCCCATAAATTACCTTTTATTTGCCTTTGTTTTATACAATTCAATTTTGGAAATTTTATAAAATACTAACAAGTAGATGTGACTTATAAACTTTTTGCTAATCCTGCTTCAAATTTAGTGTTATTTACATTGAATTATTGTATGACATATTTCTGTGAAAATCGTAATACAAACTTTCAAGGTTGTTCAAAGATGCATCTAACAAATAATATTACGAATAAAAAATTCTTAAATAATCTTGTTTTTCTAAGCTCATATCAAAATGTTACATTAAATCAACATGTACATTATTTTATAAGAGATAGCTTCCACATTGGTTTTCCAAAAGCCAAATTATATTTATATAAACTAAATAATAATAACACCAATTGTTTTGCGAGTCCTCAATAAATATAGTCCTAAATAAGTACATAAGAACACACGTGAGCTTTACACTTCCAGATCTATTGTAAATTTCTTGATTTGTTACTTAACATTTTCATTTACATTTTCATCAAAAGGAAAAACAATGTTGTTTTATATCTGTATACAAATATTGGACTGTACAAATGTCTAATTTCATTTCATGCTAGTAGTTCTCCGAGACTTAGTATCATGAAACCATGCGTATATACGTCGTCTCAATCTATAGAGAAAGTGATTTGCATTCGACAAAAGGCATCAGTATAACAGGTCTTGCATTGCATTGTCAGAAAAAAAGTCCATTTTTTACCTTCGTTATGAATCTTTTTTTCTTTAGAGACGATTGGTGTTGTGCGGTTAAAAGTCTGGCTACCAAAACTTTAATAGCCACCTTTTATACATGAAAGCGAGATCACACGTGCATTGTTCTATTTCGGTTATATTTGGTAACGGCTCTGATTCCTTTAATATCTACTATCTTCATGCTTAAAATTAAGGCTTTGCTTATTAAAAGTTTATACATGAATATTGTTTAATTAAAATATAATGACATTAGAATAAACCATTTCTAGCGTGTCAGCACTGTACATATATATATCAATATAACACATGGTATCGGATTCCTGACACAGTCATAGGTAAGTGTCCTTACGGCAAAAACGTATCCAACCAACCACGATATAAAATGAGTACTAGAAGGGACCATATGGTCTTTCCGTGTCATAACGCCTCCCCTTTAATTTCAATTTTTTCACATGCGCATCATTGTGCATTATGCGCAATATGATTAAGAGTGCCCTCTTTCCATTACATGATACTACTTTGCCGTTGATAGAATAATCAGAATAGGAAGTTTGCTCTTATTATTAATTTTAGTTTATTATTTAGAATTGGTACATGACTGCTACATGAAGTATATTCATACCTTTTCATATCGAGCTACTTTCTGGGAATTACAAGAGAACAAACCAATTTAAAACATTGAAATATTACTATAAAAAAACACCAAAAACATTCATGTAAGGCACAGTGTAAAATGTGTTTAAATTATTTAGCTGTCCAGTAAGTACAAAATGAATGCCATGGAAAGATGTGTTATTATCTGTACTAACAATAGTGTGGTTCAGAATTTGATGAGTACAAATATAGTGTGTCCAATACGTTCACCGGGGCCAACTCATTTTTGCAATGTCCCAATGCCATGTAAGATAAGTAACTTATGCCAAGCTCTATAATTGTTGACATTGTAATATTGCACAGTTGAGAAATAATTACAAATTTAAGATGACTTTAGTTCGATTTTCGATTGATGACTCGGTATTATAACTCGGACTGTCAATTGACCTTTACCCGTTGTAATTATGTTTTCAAGTATAAATCTAACACCTTTGATCATACACAAAAAGACTAGATTTAATGTAAACAGGCAACTAATCTGGAAAAGGACTGTCAGAAAATCACGACCAGAAGTAATCTCACTTTGCTTAATCTTTGAATGACGATTAATTACATTTTTATATATCAATATATTGCCAATGCGGCACAACAGATTTATGATACCATCAAATTTTTAATCACATCCGAGGGTTGTCGCAGATAAAAGAGACAACCGTTGAAAATAAAAATAAAAATAAAAACACATTGCTTAAGTAACATATTTTATATTATTTCAAAATGTTCGTAGAAATACATGGAATATTAGTAGATCTTCATACTCAATATACACATCACTGACTGAAGCCCGGCGTACAAAATGTGATAAATGACGTCGCCTACAGCACCTGCTCTACGTAGTTTCAGCCAGTGCGAACACACGCCATGTAAAGTGCGACACATTGTTAAATGTGTCCTTATAAAAGTCTTTAACAAATGTTTCTGTTTCAACTCCTCCCCACTGCTGAAATGAAAGCTATGCATACGGGACTTCACTACTGGGAACACACTAAAATCCATTGGGACGAGGTCGGGACTGTAGGGCAGATGGCTGATTCTTTAAAACCGCATGCCATCAATCTTTAACTGAGAGGAATTCGTCATATGAGGAATGGCGTTGTCTTGGTCATCACACTTTTACTCAGCGCATGAACAAGATCACGACGCACCAGCTTAGATAAAATAACCACATTTTAGCGAATTGCAACACGTTTGCAGGTCGTTTTTAATTATTGATACCATGTCGTAGTATAACTATTTAATTAAACTCTAAATGTAAGTTAAAACGTTAATCAATATAAAGTAATTACTTTGAAATAGTAATCAGCTTTAAGGTACGCCCTCGGGCAACCGGTCGATCAGTATCATCCCCTGTCCGTCCTGAAAGAAGACACATAAGTGCATACCACCGGATTGTGACACCCTAACCTTCTTTGGCGCTAGTGCACCTGGTGTTTACCAAAAAGACGAGTTGGCCTTTGTTTCTGGGTCATAATGTCAGATGGGTGACTATCCTGTCCTCGTGAAGGTCTAGACATTCCGACAATAACGTCACGCGCTGCATCTTTTGGTCGTCAGTTAGAAATCGGAGAACCAACCCATCTAGTGCTCACCTTGCCTATGTTCAGATCATGTTCGATAAACTGTATCCTTAGACGTATCCTTAAAGACATGAAAGAGTTTAATGGCTAATCTTCCAACTGTAAACCTATGTTCTATGGCCTTCTGTTTTCTCATCTGCTTTACGAGTGACAATCGCAGACAGGAAGGGCGACCGTCTCTCTATTTGTCTTCTATAGAATTTCGACCTTCCCAAAACTATTTATGCCATCTAAACACTAATTGAAGGCATCATTTATATTGCCTGCCTCCTGAACCAATTTATAGATATATGTTGATGTTTTCCCGAGCGCATGGCAGAACTGATTTACCGCCCGTAGCTTGACTTGATAAATAGCGCTGTTTCTCAGCTACTGATAATGCTATGGAGTCTTTACAAACAGGAAGTGAGATTGTAACGTCACGTTTTATGCCGACTATTTTTTTGCGCGCAAAAACGTGCCGTTATTACGTCTTTGTAACGTCATATAATATTGCAAGCGCCGCCCGTCAGACATGATATTTTGGAAACGCTTCACTTTTTAAGTAGGAAAAGGAATTTTGATGCAGAGGGTTTTGAAAGATGGTATTCATATTAAACTATATTCAAGCAAAGCAACTGACCCGAGTGACTGTAAATAAAGTAGGTAAAATAAAAGTTTTTTTACTTCTGCGATAACCCTGGCACGTTCAAAATGTGGCTGTATTGAACATTTATGCGTCCATCTCTTATCACTTTGAATATGTATAGACTATTTGATTTAGACTATTAAATTACAGATAAAACATTTACTAAGACGGTGCATGGGCAAATCATGCAAAACATTTATATTTAGGCATTACGAAAAATCAATTAAACATATGACCAGATGTATCACTTATTTTTAAACTATCCGTGCATTACATGTTTTTTTTCAAACGACTATGACCAATACAGCTGTGTATAAATATACTTCTTGGGATTGACGTTGCATAAAACTAAAAAATGTTTGGTTATTAAGATATAACATATGCGCAGCATTTTAGTATTCTATATAATTCAGCTATAAATATAGTCTAATACATGACAAATTTAATTATTAGGTACCTATCTTACTCAAAGTGGCACAGAAAGCGGGAGGATCAACATTTCAGAGACTGGCAGAAAATCTGTTTCGTTTGAAATCATGTTGTGGTGGCCTTGTGCTCCAAAATTAATTTCTTGCGTCTAGTACAACTTGCGCTTTTTATCAAAATTTAATTTAATTTTCTATTTGCAACCGTTGTTTCCAATAAACTTGATTTTATGAATTTTTTGGCCCCAATCTAGATTTAGAATATACATAAAGAAGCCAATTCAGTCAAATGTTCATGTAGGAAAGTCACATGTTAGTAATAAGTATTTGAATCTTTGTTTAAAAGCTTTAAATTATTGAAATAAAATATGACAACTAAGATTAACAAGAAAGGGCTGCATTCAAATGAAAGCAGTTGTTTTTCCATGTCCTTTTTCTAAAATGATTTAAATTTGTAAATTATACATTGCAAAATTGTGGATTGTTAACTGAAACATGTACATGCTGTTACATGCATATGTGACAGCAGATTTTCTTATTGAAACTTAAACATTCCTTTGACATTTCTGTAAACAGGTAAACTAACCTTTTACATTATATGTAAAAAACAAAAAATGATGGGCTTGTCATTTTGACGTCTTAAGACCTTTTTTAGAATTCTCTACCGCATGTTAGCAGACCGTTATATTTCTGTATAAAGGAAAACTTGAATAATAACCAAGAACGGAGCTGTAGCAGAAACCAATAAATCTTCTTGTCCAAATATTTAACAAGGATGTGCTGTTATCATAATACATTGTACCATATTAATATTTATTTGCTGTAGAATTGCTACTACTTTATAATTGCTACAATTTCTCGTATAATCATTAAAAAAAATCTTTGCGTTGCACCATAGATATAAATGCTGCAATTGCTTTTTAGAAACTTTGAAGAGATTTCCATTCTTTCTACAGTAGAATGTTTGTGTTCAAGTCCTGAGAGTTTCATTCATTTCCAGGATGTTTCAATTTAACTATTGTTAAAAATCTGTTATTTAAATAAAAAGAGTATATTTTAATGCATATAGTTGGCAAATGGTTTCATACATTTAGATGCAGAATGACTTCATAATCATCCTTTCATGATTTGTCCATAATATGACTTATTTTGCCCTTGCATTTATTACACACTTTCCTAAACAATTGTTTATTTGATTTTTCCACACTGGCCGAAAGGTCTTTTGCACATTTGTAAACTTCGATATGTAACGTTCAATCAATTTCTTTGCTTTTGTCAGTGAAAAAACCCAAGACAAAATATTGTAAGAGTATATGTTTTTGGCTTGCAGCCACGGCTGCAAGCCATTTCATATGGAAAACTTGTTCCGGTTAGGTGGTTTCCTGCTTACATCTGTTGGTGCATGATTGAACGGGAAACCAGATGCAATTGTGCCAATCGCAACTTTTCGGCCTTTTCCGTCAGTCTTCGGATTAATGATAATAGCCGATGTAGTTCCGATTGCAACCGTAACAATTCGGGCGATTCCGTCATACTGCGGAAATCTAAGCTATTTTAGTTACTTCGGTAATCCCCGTTTGTTTATATAAATAGGATTTCTATTTTTACTTGATTTATCGGTTTAAACCGTAATAAATTATAAACGAAATTGTTCCGTTTCATTTGTTTTTCAAGACGCAAAAGTTAGTTTCTTTTATAATTGTTTTTTTGTCTGTATTAGTTTTTTACAATAGAGAATGGTGACTGTAGTATTATTCCGTCTTCAAAGGGTTATCACGCATGATCGAGTTATATTTAGATCTACTGAACGCAATTCAACTTCTTGGTGAGGTAATCTAAAAATAGCCCATGCATATCATTAACCTTGCCACGATCATAGTTGATACATGCTTATTAATATATTGGTACCACGGTACCACGTAACGAAGTATTTTAGTGCATTTACTTGTCTATAAAGCAAAGGAATGATTTCGCTGCGAAAATGGGGAAATGAGATGTGCACACTTGTTTTCCTTCAGTATCACGTTAATATTTTTACGATTGATCATTTTCTTTATTAGTTTTATACAATAGAGAATAGATCTAAATCGTTTTGACAAAAAAATATTCGGTTTTCCAAAAAAAACCAAAAAAACTAAATAAACCCTTTTTGATAATAAATTGACCCCCCCCCAAAAAAAAAACAACAATTTTAAAAGGTTGGGATGAAGGCACAACTGTGCAAGCCTTTCCTTTTAAAAAGGAAACTTTATTTTTTGTTTCATTTAATTTGTTAAAATAAACATGTAGTAAATGCAAACGGAAAATATATGGTGATTTATTGCAGAATTGTATATTATAATAACTATATCTATATTCATATATTTATATAATTGTCTTATATAGTTTTTTCCTGTCCCTGAAAAATAAATATCATGATATTGTTTTGTGATAAACACGGCTAATACGGCGGATAATATTAATTTTAAAGACATATTTTTTTAAATTGATGATAAGATCTTTATAGAGGTTATATAAACGATGGTGTTTAAAAAGCTTTAATGAAACGACAACGTTTGCTTATAAGGATGTTTCAGATTCATCTTGAATTACAACAAAATGTAAAAAAATATATACACTTAGCTTGTTTTGTTATTGTTATATTTGTTCCTTCATCCTTTTTGTAAAGATTTAATGTTTGTTTCAACCATTAGATTCTGATTGCAGAATTCGTTAAATCAATTATTTCTATATTATTTGTGTTTAATTTAGTCACTAGCCGCATATAAATTCAAACAAATATGTAACGATAATTATGCAAGAATCTGGCAGATAAAATGAAATTGTTTATTGCATGGATAGTCAAACCAACGCCAAAGAAATTTTGTTTTTTCAGTTTTGTGGTACAGCATACAGAGATCAGTTGCTCCATTATCAGGATCATTGTCACCCCAGTAAGTAAACTTTGGATCTGATGCTTTGTATCCATACGACCATGGTCCTGCTTGAACAGATCGTCGACCATCTATCCATACCGAACTGGTACTTGACAACAGTGCAACAAAGGTTACGTTTATGTCCTTGGCTTTCCATTCTGAATCAACATGCACCAGATGACCACCATCAGATCGACAAACGGCTTCAGCGTTATTCCAGGACTTTGGACTTGTGTAGTATTTTAAGCAAAAGCCATTCGTTGTGAACTTATATTCCTCAGGACATCTTAATCCACTTTCACATACCTTATAATCCAGAACTGTGCTAGATAATCCATATCGCTCGCACATGGTATTGTTTTCTCCGCATGTCCGTGATCTGGTTTGAACACCGACAAGTCTTTGTTTATCTGAGCTGACATCACAATCAGACCACTTTGTCCATTCACTACAACGATGCTGACGGCACATTTCCTCTGCTACTTCCCGAACATCAGATTCTATGTTCTTTATAGCTTTACCAATAATGCTTAGCAATGATATGTTGTAAGTTTTGCCAACGTTATATAAGGTCTGTCCACTTATTTTGTCGTTTGCTGAATTTTCAACACTCGAAACGCGTAATGACAGCATTGCAAACAAAAACGTATATACGATAGGGACATTCATTTTTTTGTTCCCAGTACTATCTCTCCGTTGGTAAATGGGGTCTCCCTTTTCTTCTGAAAGATAAACGTAATAGACCTTAAAATATGTTGTTCTTATGTTATACACATACATTGCTTATTCGAAACCCTTTGGAATGCGTCAAAGAATCAATCAAAGCGATCCTGAAACACATTCATTTACGGCGTTGCGTAGTATTCTATAATTTGACGCAAACACCACGAATTTCAATAAAATGCAATATAACTTTGATATATGTTTAAATGTACATTTCATTCAAACTTACATTTCATTCAAACTTATATTTCAATAAAACGTTCCTGATAAAAAACATTAAGTCATGTTTGTTTTTAATGTATTCATCCATACGCAAACATAATAGTACTTAAACTGTCCTTACCTTTATGATTTGAACGTTCAGTATTTTGTTTTTGCTACTGTCAAAGTCGTTGTCATCTGACTACTGCCTACTGGGGTAACAAAGATTGGTGATACATTCAGTAAGTTTTAAGATAAACAAATAGGAATAAGAAGGAAATTTTTTCACATATCTGATTAAAACATAGAAGAGAAAAATAGGGTGGGCTACGTGAATATGATTGCAAAAAACAAACAATATTTAAACGAACACATCATTATGAAACATAATTTAGGAAGTTTATACAATTTGCTTATACATGTTGACAACGTTTTCGAATATAACATAATATTTATGTTTACATTTATAGAGTTTACAATACATATTTCGATTGCAAAACAAGTTCTTGTCCGAGTTGACCGACATATACCTAAACAATATTCTTTTTTAATGCTAGAATAGAGTCAAGACATACATGACATACCATTTCATAATTGTTTATAAGGCATGTCATCATAATCATGCCGTTATCGTTAGCCCTTATAATGACTCAACGTGCCCTTTTATTGATTATGCGTGTAATTTGACGTTTTAGTTCTGACAGTTTGCAACAGATCAGTTTGTTTCATATACATGTACCACAATTATTCACAGACATATACACATGGGACAGCTCAGCTATTGTCAATAATATCATCGGACTTGATACGAATTGAAAGTAGTTCTATCATGTTGTTTTAGATGTAAACAAAAACAGATGATAAATGTTTGATACTGTATTACTAGGTATTGAAATGTATTAAAACACCATGACATCTGATTTGGAATAATATTTATAAATAGTAAAGAAATATTGACTATAGTCCGTCTGATAGATTTAGATTGTAACTCAAACAATAGGAGAACAACAAGAATAAATACTCCCTTCAACACACAGGTTGGATTTGTCAGTAAGTAAGATTACATCAGAATCAATAACAGGTGACGATGCATCCAAACATTTGCATAAGCAACAGTTTATTATTAACAAAAGTACCAGATATTACCAAAAAAATATCTTATGTAAGCAAACAAAAGTGTACGCATTGCTTATCTTATCATGCAGTTAAACGCTGTTTTTAAGAAAATGAAATGAATATCAACATATTTATTGAAAAATGTCTTCAACATCATTCTCCCGTGACTTGTCAACGTTCTTCTGAATGCGGACATTTAAAAAAAATGTCCAAAGTTTGTATTTGCTTCATTGTTTATATTTTACCTTCAGAAAATGCTTTTAGTCTGAATATTCTAGTCTGTACTATTGCTGTTGACTTGTTTTCATCATATTATTGTTTTTCTGTATACTTGCTCTAATTTGTCTAATATTGCATTTTATTGTTGCACCATTGATACAAATGATGCAACTGCTGATATTTTAATCTTTTGCACAGCTGCTAATTGTTAATACAGGTCTCCAATTAGAGAACTAGTGAATAAGCAGCTCTAAACATAGAAAAAAAATCTTGGCCAGACCCACAATATCCTGCAAGATATTTATTGCCCTTTAAATAGTGTTGACCTATTTCCGGCATCTATTAATATGGTAATAAAGCTACCGGTGATTATTCGTTACCGAGTGTGTTTACATTTTCATAAATTACCGCAGATAATTTACATCTTCCTAGTCACATTTTTAAAATCTAATTTTCGTCTTTTTTTAATTTTCATAACAAAGTCAAGACTACATGCCGGCATTACATACATAAACCTCTCTATGAAAATGCAGCCAATAAATAAAATTAAAAAAAACAACAAAAAAACACAAGAAAAACACACCAACCAAAACATAGCAATCATCTTATTGTTTTGAGATTCGATTTAGGAAATCAACAATTTGTTCAACCATTATGCAAACACATGTTCAGCTATCACAAGGAGAAATAAACCTTTATCTAACATTGATACGACAAAGTTAGACAGCCTTAGACACAGTCGCCGCTTTGCTTAGTAACGTACCCAGCACAATGCATTATACATTCGACTTCACCCACAACTTTAAGCGTTTGCACCATGTCCGTCAGAATAGTTTCAAGATATCGATCATTTCTTTGTTTCCCAACTTATATCTTTATTTACAATCTGTAATTTAGAATGCGGACTATAACTTAGGAAATATACATCAATTCTAAGTGCATCTTTTTGAGTAATGTACGGTTTGATTTAGACGGAACACTGTCACACGAAAAAACAAACTATTATTAGTATGATGCACCATGTGATAAACAGGAAGAGTTTTGTTCACTGCATGCTGATAATTGCGCGGCTATTTGATTTAATAGGAAGTCTTTAGTAAAATAAATACATGTAATCAAGACAAAATTTACTAATAAGCAGAAAACTTGTATTAGTTACTATAAATAAATTAATAATTTTGTTTGTTTTGTCGTATTTAATTCACACCGACACTGTTAAGGTCACATGATAACTTTTAAGCTTTACTGATGGAGGAAAACCTCGTGTGCCCCATCGTGTATTATGTAAGACACCTGGTAGAACCACATTCTTTCCGTAAGTTAGCTGGACAGTTTTTTTATGGACGATTCCAATGTCGCTGAAATATACAGCGTGTAGGGACAAGTGTATTGAAGTAGGAGACTTTTATCCCGCGACCACCGAGTCCGCAACTATGAAAATATGAATATAACGTGAATTGAGCTAATAAAGGAACAAATTAATAAAACAAGGTCGAAACATGTGAAATAAATAAATAAATTTGTAAAGTAATAAATTATTAAATAACTGAAAATATTGCCAATATACCAAAAATAAAGCCCGTAAATAATTCCTGTTAAAGGACACAACATAAAAAGTGTAAGTCTATCTTACCTGGCGTGTAATGACAGGACTGCAAAAGAACATTGACCTATAATACCTGAAGATTCCAGGCCACACTAGATGTCTTGTACACGCTAGATTTACAAATGTTGAGAGTCTGTACAGGTATGTTTACTTAATTTAATAACAGGACGAGAAACAAAATGGTCAAGATATTTCATCGCTACTGTTATTTAATTTACCGCAAAAATATCAATATTTATTTCAAAATGGATTTTTCCCTCAAACGCAAGATTGTTTTTATTTATCACTATTTGGACGTTGGTATAATTATGAAAAATCCAAATGTATTATCTTAGGAAGGAATGTATGAAAATAAGACCGTTTTATTTAATACGATTTTAATATGGCAACAACGGTTATTTATTCTTTGCCTCTTATGTACATAAAATGCACGGTTTCCTACGTCTGTGTTTATGTATTTCAGCTAATTCCTTGTATCATTAAATTATGTTGGCAATTCTTTAAATGCCCTAAATATGTGAACATTGACTCCCTGTAGGCGTTGTAATGCAAATTCCATTCTTGATCTTTTAAATCAAGTCTTTATCTGTAAATGAAGCAGTGAAATACGCAGAATGAAATGGTTTGACTGGAATACATATTTAGTATTAGTATTACAAAGCCCTACGGGGTATGTCATAAAAACATTTCAGGTGTCGATATTAATATATACGTTTCACAGATTTTCTTTTATCATGCTCTCACATTAAATTTACGCTTGCCGCATGAAATTAACTTACTGAGATAAATGTATATATAAGAGTTTTGTCAAAATATGATTGTATTATTTCAATATATTTACAATGAATGGTAACAGAATTGAGCACAGCAGACCAGTCGATGTTGACTGTAAGGACCACTCCAGATGGTGACAAAAGATAGTTCAAAATCTTACGTTAATCGGATAGTGCATGCTGCAAAACAAATGGCAAATATATTACAGCTAGTGGTTTTTCATTTGAAAGGCAGATATACTAACCTTGTAAACATCTGTTCTTCTATAAGTGCGACAAGTCGATCAAGATAAAACATGCCCGTTGTCTACAAGGGAAGAGAAACTCTTCAGCTCAAAACACGTTTTAATTTTGTACTTAGGATAAATTTACAATTGATATATAGTATACTGGAACAGAAACTGTCATGACATTATTAAACTAAAACTATCACTTAATATGAGTAATACCCACACAAGACTGCTTTGGAAATAAAAACCTTGCAAAGAAATAAATAAAAAGTCCAGAAAGAGTTACGCTTCTTGAGCACTTTATTTCCTCTCATTGCGCTTGACCATTGTATGAAGTTGCATTGAATTCCAAACATAAGTCTTTTAGCAAACCACCGGACGAGGAAAAGGAACAAAAGGCAATAGCTCTACAAATACTGAAGATGGAGTTATGATAAGTAAACGCTGTACTTCCTCTTATTGCGCTTGACCATTGTATGAATTTGTATTGAATTTCAACCAGTTGTTTTCAAGTTATGCACTGGACAAAAAGTAACAAGAGCAATAACTGTAATTTATCCAAATTGAGTTATGGTTCTTGTGCACTGCACTTTATCCCATTGCCCTTGACCATTGTATGAAGTGTCATATAATCTTAACCATTAATTTTCAAGTTATGCACTGGACAATAAAAAGTAACAAAGGGCAAAAACTCTTAAATAAGTCAATAAAGAGTTATGGTTTCTGTGCGTGCACTGCGCTTTCTCTTAAGAAAATGGACCATTGTATGAAACTGTATTTAATTCCAACTAGTAGTTTTCAAGTTATGCTCTGGTCAAGAAAAAAAGCAATGGAAAAGTTACAAAGGGCAATGACCTCTATATTTACTCTGGACAGAGTTATGGTTCTTGTGCACTACACTTCATCTTATTGTGCTTGACCATTGTATGAAGTTGTTTTTATTTCAAACCAGTACTTTTAAAGTTATGCTCCGGACAATGACAGGTATCAAAGGGCAATAACTCTGTAATTTGTCAAAATGGTGTTATGGTTCTTGTGCACTGCACTTTCTATTAATGTGCCTGACGATTGTATGAAGTTGCATTAAATTCCAACAAGTAGTTTTCATGATCCGGACAAGGGAAATTAACAAAAACAAATAACTCTGGAATTAGTCAAGATGGAGTTATGGTTCTTGTGCACTGCACTTCCTCTCAATGTGCCTGACCATTGTATGAATTTGTTTTGAATTACAACGAGTTTTTTTTAAGTTATGCTCAGGATAAAACACAATGGAAAAGTAACAAAGGGCATTTACTCTAAACTACTTTAGCTAGAGTTATAGTTCTTGTGCACTGCACTTCCTCTTATTGTGTTTGACCATTGTATTAAATTGTTTTGAATTCCAACTAGTAGTTTTTAAGTTATGCTCCGGACAAGAAAAAGTAACAAAGGGAAATAATTTTGTAATTAGTGAAGATGGTGTTATTGTTTTTGTGCACTGCACTTCCTCTTAATTAAATTCATTTTTCAAACATACGTCAAGAAAAAACAAAATGTTTGTTTAATCCATCTGATGTTGCTTTTTTGAACGCCGTCGTCACTAAAGTCAACTTAAACGTCTTCATCAATAATGTTCAAAGGTGCTGTAAAACAATTTGTCATTGTTCAAAAATACTAAGTTATGTCTAGAATGATTCCGAAAAGATTGATTTTGAGAATATGTGAAACAAAACAAGAGCACAGCTAGGCGGAGCATTATATACCCGAAAGTACTTTTTTTAAGGATGAAGCATTTATAAGACATGGGAATTAGCTGTTAATCTTATAAAATTTTACAGCTGTAGGTTGATTAATACCTAAGTTAATAAAGGTGACCTAACCATTGATCTTGTGACCCCAAAATCAATAGGGGTATTCTACCTAATTTGGACAATCATCCTATGAAATTTGAATATTGTGGGCCAAACGGAACTTTATTTATGCTCTGGATTTTTTTTTCAATTTTTAAGTAATATTGACTTTGACCTTTGACCTGGTGACTCCAAAATCAATAGGGGTCTTCTACCTAATATGCACAATCATCCTATGAAGATTGAACATTGTGGGTCAAATATGAACTTAAGTTATGCTCCGGAAACTGTTTTCAGTTTTAAGGTAAGAGTGACCTAGACATTTTTACCCCAAAATCAATAGGGGTCTTTTACCCAACATGGACAATAATCCTTTGAAGTTTGAATATTGTGTGCCCAATAGAACTTAAGTTATGCTCCAGAAAAAACTGTTTTCAGTATTAAGGTAAAAGTGACCTTGACCTTGTGACCCTAAAGTCAATAGGGGTCTTCTATCCAAGATGGACAATCATCCTATGAAGTTTGAACATTGTGGGTCAAATGGAACTTAAGTTATGCTCCGGAAACTGTTATCAGTATTAAGGTAATAGTGACCTTGACCTTGACCTTATGACCCCAGAATCAATATAACCTTGACTTTGTGAGCCTAAAGTCAATAGGGGTATTCTACCCAAGATGGACAATCATCTTAGGAAGTTTGAACATTGTGGGTCAAATGGAACTTAAGTTATGCTCCGGAAAACAAATCGCTAACGGACGGACTGACAGACGTACGAACGGACGGACGGACGGACAGACAGACAGACAGACAGACAGAACATTTCCTATAATATAAAAAAAAAACAGAAAAGAATACAGCAGAATTCCTAAAACCGGATATGAATTCAAATATTAAACGATTACTCTGCAAGAATTTGGCAGATGAAGTTAAATGTGTTATGACAATGATAGTCAAACCAACGCCAAAGAAATTTTGTTTTTTCACTTTTATGGTAGAGCATACAGAGTTCAGTTGCTCCATTATCAGGATCATTGTCACCCCAATAAGTGAAATTTGGATGTGTTACTTTGTACCCATACGACCAAGGTCCTGCTTGAACCGATCGTCGACCATCTATCCACAACCAACTGATACTTGGCGGAAGTGCAAGAAAGGTTTCGTTTATGTCCTTGGCTTTCAATTCTGAATCAACATGCACCAGATGACCACCATCAGATCGACAAACAGCTTCAGCGTTATCCCAGGATTTCGGACTTGTGTAGTATTTTAAGCAAAAGCCATTTGTTGTGAACATATATTCCTTAGGACATCTAAATCCATTTTCACAGACCTTATAATCCAAAACTCTTCTAGATATTCCATATCGCTCGCACATGGTAGTGTTTTCCCCGCATGTCCTTGATCTTGTTTGAACACCGACAAGTTTTTGTGTATCTGCGCTGGCATCACAGTCAGACCACTTTGACCATTCACTACAACGATGCTGACGGCACATTTCCTCTGCTACTTCCCGAACATCAGATTCTATGTTCTTCATAGCCTTACCAAAAATGCTTAGCAATGTCATGTTGTAATTTTTGCCAACGTTATACAGGGTCTGTCCACTTATATTGTTGTTTGCTGATTTTTCTAAACTCGATACGCGTAATGCAAGTATTGCAAACAGAAACGTATACACGATCGGGACATTCATTATCTTTATCGAAATGCTTTCTTTAGATATGAAATGGGGTGTCAGTTTTCCTGAAAGACAAACGTAATATCCAGCATAAAACTTATTTTCGTTATAATTTTCGTAAGAAGTACTGATCACATGCAATATTAAAATTCATCATATTTAAATGGATGAGTTTTTCAGTTTTGATTAAATACCAGCAATTGCTTATCTAAAGCTCTCCGGACGTTACCCTTTGAACTCGTCCCTGTACAATCTTTAAAAACCGATCCTCAAGTTTAATTCATACACTATGAATTTCAATACAAAGGCCTTTGTAACATCAAACTATATTTACAACATGTTTATTCAAATTTGTTCTAGTCATTTAAATTTAAATTGCTTTTAATACTTTTTAGTCAGTTTTTAATTATTAACTATATGAAAACTAAATAGTTAATAAACGGATCTTACCTTAACGACTTGAACGTGCAGTACTCTGTCCTACTGTCAATTTTGTTTCACCTGTCTACTACCTACTGGAGTAACAAAGACTGGTGATACATTCAGTAACTTAAAGGTTTTAAGATGAAATATATAGGAGTAACAAGGAAATTTATTAACATATCCGATTTAAAGAAAAACAAGTTAAATTGGGTAGGCTACGTGGCAATGATTGCATAAACAAACAACATTTCAACAAACACATATGAAACATGATTTAGGAAGTTTATGCAGTTTATTTATAAATGCTGACAACGTTTTCGAATAAGACATAACAATGTTTTCAGTGTCTGTTATTTACAATATTCATTTAAACTCGATTGCAAAACAATTCCTTGCCCGAGTTGAGGAACAGATATAGTCCTTATATTGATGCATTCATTTAATGTTGATCCCTATGTTTCTTTTACTGTAAGATATATTTCTGTTATTATTAATACTTTTTGTTTACTGTTTTGCATCGAGTTAGAGATAGAGGCTTACTGTGTCTTTAAAATGATAACACATAATGTTTCAATTCGTTATAAGAACATACTAAAACAAAGTTTAGTAAACATATTGAAGAAATAATTCAATATTTGTAGACGCGTGACGACAATTTATATTGTCGTTATTATAAGTACTTTTGGTGGCTCATTGTGTCGTTCATTTCATTTTGCATATTTTAAAATACGTTTTATTCCGATCTTTTTTTATTCCGATCTTTTTTAATTGTTTTGCTGAAGATCAACGTTTCTATTACAATGTAAACATGTGACATACATCAAAGAACACATACCACAGGTAGGTATATAATACTGATTTAAGTTGCTGCTTTTCCCATAAATAATAAAATATGTAAATGTAATATTAATTTTATTTTAGAAGATACAATAATCTTCTTTCAACGAGAAAAGCATCAATCTCATATACAACGTACAATTCCCACGAATATGTATTAAAGATGTATAAAACATTAACAACTGATTCTGAATAATACTTATAAATAGTGTAACAACATAGAGAAAAAGAATCTCTAAAAACGCCAAAAAAAACGACTGAATTGAAAATGTTGCAGCTCCGTTTGATTAAGCCAATTGAAAGTGCAAGTTACCTAGCACTGACTTAAACTGAGTTCAACATTTAATCATTGTTATTTTGAATTTAGAAACGTCCGCAGATTCATTCATACGGCGGTTATCATGGAACCTTCAAAATGACACGTTGGTGTAATGTGACACGTCAGTGTCATTCCATGAAAAGCGGCTATGGTCCCAAAGTAAAAGAATGAGTGTACCCTAAACGAGAAAAGAAGTTAACAATAGCCGTGATACTCTTTATGATAGTTTACCACTATAATTAATGAAAGGAGAAACTAAACGTTAAAGTGCTAGGGCCGAAATAGGCATTCAAACAAGTGAGATGCGTGATATTTCCTTATAATATTTTGCCATGAAATAAAGAAAAACAAACATAAACATATGCATCGAACGTTTCCATTAGAAAAAGAAGAAAAAAGGAAGGAGAAGAAGATAATCCCCGTTCACATCTGTGTTTTAAGTATTTATTTGGTCTAAATAATGTATCCACCGGAACCTTAATCATAATAAAATTGGCGCTAAATTTAACATATGTTATCGTATTGTATCTCCGTACAAAATGTTTTTGTAAGTTACTTATCGATTTATCTTCCTCATATTTGACGAGACAACGGCAAAGAACATATTCTGTAAATCTTTTGCTTTGTTATTCATGTTTAATTATTTCAATATTAATATTGTCCGAAAATAAAAGTGAATTTACAAAATAAATTCACAATTGATTAAAAATAAAGACAGTTAGCTACATATATACATCACGCTTATTCTGTTGTTTAAAACTATGTTCAAAGAAATAATCCAGATGATTTTGAATAGTATATTTCGATCGAGGGTCTTTGTCAATAGTAGGGTCCCGTAGTTACTTATTATGTTTGTTGATAATGTCACACTGGTTTACATAAGATATACATACGATATTGTGCAAATTGCAATTAATAGTAATCAAGTTATTTACTACTGGAATACATGCAGAAATATGCAATAACTCAGAAGTGAGAACAATGACCCCCAAATTTGTGTCTATTACCATTATTCTAACAACATGCTATGTTAAAGAAATTCTGTTGAACAGTTTTAATTTTTCCTTATGTCTTTAATTTTGAAATTCCCGAAAACGTCCTTAAGAAACAGAGAAAGGTTCATTCTAAAGAATAGAAGGAAATAATTGTCCTATGCTAGCAAATGATGTTTAACGCAATTAACAAGTGCTGTGCCCAGATGACCATACAGTCAAATGATCATTCTATAGGAATACTGCATTTAGTAAAATGAAATTATTCTATTTTCAGAAACAGTACATCTTACACGCTTTTTATAATAACTGTGACATTATTCAAAACGTAAAGGGCTACGTAAGATACAATATTTTAGTAGCCACATGCCCTTAACTCTAGTTGCTTGTATTTCCTTTCTATTTCTTAGCCGAGGATCATCCTTCCATGCCGGATAGTTAAAAAAAGATAAATCCATAGTTTCCTTTTGGTTGTTTCTTTTATTGAAAGTTACCAAAATCCTGCATAACTTGTTACATATATGAGTGTTGAATTCGAATATAACTAGGATCGTGAACGGCAGCTAAATTTGCCACTACCGTTCATGAGCAGACTCAGTAAAGTCGAGCATGCGCAACAGATCTATTCTATTGCGTTGGGCGACTCTCGTTGTTTGAGTGGCTGCGTCTTGCTTTTTTTCAATTGGAAAATTTCAGCTATTCAAAACCGTCAACTGGAAGTGTTTGTAACAGATAACTGTAATGATGAACCTGAACCATTACATGTTTAGGCATATGGGTGTTTATTGTTTCATTACAACTGTAAACATATGACGTCAAATGATTTCAATGATATTGTATCACTTTTAGATACTGATTTATGATACATGTGTGCTTAATATTGTGTGCCAGTTTGCCCACGTGCTTGTTATACAAACGCACATACACTATGGAAAGTATGTTGCTGTGGAATCTAATCTTTCAATTGATGAAATATATTAAAGTACATTTTAATAACATTTTTTTTGCATTTTTATTTGTAAGAAAACTATTTCTGTGGTAATCAATGGTAGGATACTACGTCATCGTGCACCTTCAAAATGCTCCAAATCGGATAGTTTCTTTTTGTAAACATCCCGTCGACTTAAGGTTGGCCTTAGTATTTGATATGATTAAAAAAAATTCTGCCTAGTTTAGTCCAGAAAACGGGATAAAATGTTTTTCCCTTAATGCTCCCACTCGAACTCCGAAACAATATGTATTCCGTTTTCAAGCTTAAACCAGAGAGTAAAACTTTTAACGTTTCTTTTACATTTATATCAAGTATATATAAAACACAATCCTTGGTCAATGGCCGAGTGAACAATGCGTCGGACTAGTAATCTAATGATCACTAGCCGCATAGGTTGAAACCCCGTCAGGGGCAAGTCCAAACTCCCCGCAGCGGTTACTTCCCCTGATCAGTACAGTAACCACTGCCACCAAAAGTAAATTCGGCTTCAGAGAGTCGAATATATATTTTTCACTTTTAATTTTAAAATAGAATACTTTATATCATTTTAGTTTTCTTTCATTAAATTGTTATGATTAATGTACAAGAATGTAAAACAATATACTTGCAAAAATTATTTTGTAAAAATAACGAAAGATATTTTCATTGTGACACTATATGTATTGTAAACAATGGCTGATTGAACGATTGCGCAAACAGATTTTGATTCCGGGACACTTGTTTAAAAGGTAAAAAACAAATTGAGTGTTTTGAACATATTTTATCTCTTGGTAAGGGGGATGTTATATTATAATATTCTGTCCAGTTTTGGATTATGGTGATCCTTGGGCTGTTTCTGGAAACTGGCCGCCGCCATTGTTTTTTGTCACATGACACAATATTATCGTTCACATGATTTCAGTGGTTGGCAGTGGTTAAAGTTAGCAAAGCGTGACGTTAACCGCTGTGAGGAGTTTGGGGCAAGTTCGTTGTTTCCTTTGCCAGCATAGAAGAAACTTTAAACACTTCCATTTACTCAAGTACTAGATTGGTTTCCAGGAACGGATTCCGAAAGTGTGTGTATAAGCTTATAGCTTCCTACACAATCGAACTAAAATAAATTTGTATTTATTTTATAAAATCGTTGGTGCGCTACATATTTGTATGATATTCCAATGATTTTTATCTTAGAGTTAATGATTTAACGGTCCGATTGGGAACATCTTCCAGGTGCGCGACGATGAAGTATCCTACGTTTGTTATACTAAAAACATACACAATTGTAAGTAAATTATTTCTCGTATCTATTTTCTTACGTCAGGATTAGTGCTCGATGTATTAGTAACTTAAGTGACAAGTATGTGCTATGTATTCATTTTTATGATATCATTTGCAGTGTGTGTTTATTTTTTTTGAAAGGCAGTGATATAACTGTAGAAGTTATTTAGCAAATGGTAAAATATTGGGAACGTTTACATATTCGATTGTTTGTAAAAAAAAATTCAAATTATTCAAATATTTTCAATATAGAGGGCCGTTTTTTTTATTCATGAAGGATTAAATAACTGAGTCTGTTTTACTGTAGACATAAATTGATGAAGGTTTTTGGAATGTCGTTTTTATTACATTTTTTCATACAAGATGACTAAACGGAGGAATTTACTGTCATAGTTAAAAAAAGTCCCACATTAGATATATTTTCCTTGCGATATATAGTATTGTCATTTGAGCAAACTGCAAAATGCCGATTAATTGCAGTTGTGTAACAATAGATATACATGTAATGCTGCTTGATATTTATCTTTTTAAACACGAAAACAAGGAATGTTTTTAAACATTTCTTTTCTGTCTTTTAAAACTAAAGTCTTATACAGTGGCGTGTTCAGACTCATAATTGTTTTAATCTGTAAACCAAACGCCATCTCTATTGCTTTCAAAAGACAAAAGATGAAAAAATCTTTGCCAAGTTTAGGTAAACAATATTGTTTAAAGATTTAAGAGATAAAAGCTAAATTTTACAAACCAACAAAACAGGAAGTAAAATTGTGAAAATCAAGACAATAAATAAAGTTTTAAAAGTTTTGTTAGATGTTGCACGTATAAAAGAATGAATGATTAGATGAACATTTATTTAACCAATTTTGTCTGTGTAAATCGTTTTTAATTACGTTCAAAGATTAAAGTTGATATTTCATATGTATAGATTATTTATCGTTGCTTTTTAAAACTGTTATGAAACTTCAAATACTTACCTTTTAATTCAACGCGACATTTCATTTGAATATATACCCAAATGACATGTTTGTTAAAAAAATCAGCGCAAAATATTTTCCTATCATAAAGAAATGAATAAATGATGGATCAATGTTAGTATTATCCGCAATCAAAAAATTCAAGTTTGATAATGAATTCAATTAAAACTGATAATGAAATACAACTTAAAAGAAATCTACCGTGGCCAATTAAGGGGCCTTAAATATAATTTTTAACCCACGTAAATGCCGCCACGAGGGAAGTTTATACTAAGGCCCAAGAAACGATAGCTTAACTCTACCCGGCCCACGCGATGGCTACCAAATGTGCATCATAACCATCCACGTTACGTACGCGATTAGCTAACTACAGCGGCATTTAATGATTATGTACCCCAACGTATGAAACAAATCGCGTGCGCACGCCCGTAGCTATTGTGTGCCCAACGTTAAATAGTTATTAAGGGTTTTCACAAAATAATCCTTCGCAAAAACG